>NW_020948983.1:24418241-24517175 GCF_900497805.2 Vombatus ursinus
CTCTCTCTCTCTCTCTCTCTCTCTCTCTCTCTCTCTCTCTCTCTCTCACTCCTTCTTATAGTTTACCATTTATTAAAGAAAGCAAAGGTATGTGTTTAACTTAATCAAGCACCAATATCATCCATTTTTTTATCTAAATTTTGTTAGTATCTTAGGTTGCCTTCATTCATATTTTCGTTTATCACTAAAATCATTTTGTATTTTTCTTTGTCTCATAGGTTCACAATGTTTATTTTTCCTTTGTTTTTTGTTTTCCTTCTGACAAGCTAGTTTTTAATAGAAAGGTTCTAAGAATTTACAAAGAAACCAGGAGACTAAACCAGAAACTAAGATTAATTTGAACATACCTACAAAAACACCATTTAGGAACTATGAAAAAATAGTATTTACTATATTCTTAGCAAATACAATTACTCTACAGACCAATCTTGTGTGTGTGTGTGTGTGTGTGTGTGTGTGTGTGTGTGTGTGTGTGTGATAGTGGGTAACATTGGGAAATAACAGGTAGAGTCCTACCTCTGACACATAGTGATTGTGTGACTATGAGCAAATCACTTTATCTCTCAGTGTTCTAGGCAACTCTGGAAGACTAAAATTTACAGAAAAGGTGTCAACCTTCAAGATAATATCTGACATTTATATGGCGCTTTAAGGTTTAAGAAGTACTTTGCATACATAATTATATATGCATGCTCATTGTTTACAAATCCTTCCTTTAAGAGTTTTTTTTTAAATCTGATAGTTCAATTTTTCATGTGCTCTTTGTGAAAAATTCATGCTTTCCTTTAAGTTTCTCCTTAGAGTTGTTTAGATGTTAGCTTTGCAAAAATTTTTGATACCTGTGGGCATTTTTTTTATTCATTCATATCTCCAGATTTAGTTCCTAATTTGTGGTTTTGTGATAGGGTGAGGTTCTAACCCCTCCTATGCTTTTTTATGGTTTGGTTGACTCTGCTTGGTATCACCTTGGTTCCTCACATTTCTTATGTTGAACTCTCCCTTTAAGGATTTGTCTTTTAGATAGTCTGGATTCACTAGCACTACTGCATCCACAGGATCCACTCAATCCTGGTGAAACACAAAGTCCCTCTTGCTCAAATACCCTGTTAGCTTGCAGTTAAGGCTTGACTTTGTGAAGACCTTGCTACTTGCTTTGTTATCCATTATGTATGCAATAGTACACCTGGCTAGTGGCTCAAAACATGCCTTATGCACTGCTTGGTCCAGGTCCTCAATATTTATGTATTTCTTAACCATTCAACATGTATAAAACTACACTACCATTTTTATGTTTCCTTTCTTTTTTTAAATGTGTCATTAGTAAAGTTTTTGAGTGTTGTGCCTTACCTAATTTTCCCCATAATCCTGTTTGTTCATCTTTTCATAGAATAATTATTTTTAGAAATGCATATGTTGTGTTATAACAGAACTGATGACATATTACATATATATGTATATATGAATAAGCACAAAATATGTATGTATTTATATTCACTAATTGCCATAGTATCTATTTACTTAAAGGAAAGATAACAAATTTACAGGGATAAGTAGCTAGTAAAATTATAATAGTTGGGGACCTTGAAATATCTCTTTCAGACAAATAAAAATCTAATGAAATTACAAAAAATGTTAAGGAACTAAGTAAATTTTAAAACAATTAGATATGTCAGATCTCTGGTTATTAATGAGCAAAAATAAAAAGGATTTTATATATTTATATATTTCTCAGTCACACAGGGCACCTCTACAAAATTTGGCCCTGTTTTGGGGCAAAAAAGCTGCCCCCACGCACACTTATATGTAGTTAAGGAAAAATATTTAAAAATTTTCCTTTATTGCTCACAACCTAATTAAATTATATTCAATAGAGAGCAATCAAAGACAAAATTAAAATTAATTGTGGGCCAAATAATTGCATACCAAATTATTGGAAGGTCAAAGAACAAATCATGGGAAAAATATAAAATTTCATTAGAAAAAACATGCCAACATTATATGCTTTTTGCCAAAGCATTTTAGAAGGAAAAATGAATTTGTCTAAAAACTTTCAGCAATATAAAAGAGAAAAAACAATCAACAAATTAATTAAGCAGGCACCTTAAAGAAAGACAGACTAGAAAATAAACTCTCAAAAGTACAATTAAATACCACAATAGAAATATTGAAACTCAAAGAAAAGATTAACAAAATGAAGAAGAGAAAAGGAAGAAAAAGAAGAGCTATTTTTCTTACTTATATCCAACTAAACTGAAAATGGATGAATATGTACAAAGATAAATTATCCACATTAACAAATCCAGAAATAAATAACTTATGAGTCCAGAAAAAAATTAGGAAAAAAGGCAATAAAAGAGCTCCCACAAGGAAGAACTAATCAGTACAAAATGAATTTACACGTAAATTCTATCTAACGTTTAAAGAACAGTCAATTTCAACATAAAATATGCTATTTGACAAAATGGGAAAAAGGATCCTGCCAGATTCTTTTTTTTTATTCAAAGATTTTCTTGATACTTAAACCAAGGAGAGATATAACAAAGAAATAAAATGATAGATCAATATTCTTAAATGAACATCTATACAAAAAAATAGCCAAAAGACTTCAATAGTATATGTAACACTATCTAACAGGTTGTAAATTATTAATAAGAGAGATTGGTAGCACAAATTCAGGGTTGGTTTAATATTAGGATAAGGTATAAACATAATAGACCATATTCATAATAAAAATAGTAAGAATCACATGATTCTATCAGAATAAAGTCATAAAAGCAGAAAAAAACTTCTGATCTATGACAATACCTAATTCTAGATTAGAATAATAAAAAATAGGAATAAATGCATAGTTCCATAATGTGGCAAATAGTATTTATTCAAGTCCAAGGACCAGTATTATACATGACAGAGGTAAACTAGAAGTCTTTCCAGTAATGTCAGCTATAAAGTAAAAATGTCCATTGTCTTCACTATTATAAGATATCTTGCTAGAAATCCTAGCTATAACAATAAGACAAGAAAATGGCATTAAGGAAACTTTTGCTTTTGCAGATGTGTGGTAGACTAACTAGAGAACGCTTGAAAATCAACAAAAGTAAGTTGAATTAATTAGTAACTTTATCAGGATACAAAATAAAACCACATGATTAGTTTTTCTATATATTGTGACATAACACAGAAGGAAGATATAGAAGAAAAATTTCCATTCAAAATAATTAAAGAATGTATAAAATATTTGTGAGTCCACCTACCAAGGCATATACCAGAACTTTATGAATATAACTATAAAACATCCTTTACAGAGCTAAAGACAAACCTAAAAAACCTAGAGGGATATTAATTGTCTATAATTGGGCCAAGCTAATATAATAAAAAGGGCAATACTATCTAAATTAATTTATTTATTCAGTGTTATGCCAATTAACATATGCAAAGATTAATTTAAAGAGCTAGAAAAACTCAATAGAATTCATCTCTTGGAACAAAAGGTCAAGAATGTCAAGAGAAGTAATGAAAAAAATGGGAAGAAAGGAGGTCTAAAAGTTACACATCTCAAACTAGACCACAAAGCAGTAATCATCAAAACATTATTTTGTATTGTTAAATAGAGAAGAAAATCACTGGAAAAAAATTAGGTGCAGAGCCTACAGATAAATATGTATATATATATATATATATATTTTGTTGTTCAATTGCTTTTAGTCATGTCCAATTCTTTGTGATCACATTTGAGATTTTCTTGGCAAAGATACTGGAGTGACTTGCCATTTCCTTCTTCAGCTCATTTTACAGAAGAGGAAACTGAGACAAACACGTTTATGTGATTTGCCCAGGGTCAAACAGCTAGTAAAGCATCTGAGACCAGATTTGAACTCAAAAAGATGAATCTTCCTGACTCCAGACTCTGCACTCTCTCCACTGTACTACCTAGCTGCCCCTGGAAGGAACCTAGAACAAAAGTATTTTTGGCAATTATACATAGGAGAAAGTTTCATGATGAAATAAGAGACAGAAGATCATAGAAGATATAATGGATACTTTTTATTACTGAAAATAAAAAAAAAAGGTTTTGCACAAACAAAATTATGATTATAAAGGAAACAGTGAAATAAGAGGAAATATTTGCAACATATTTCTTTGATGAAAGTCTCAAAACCAAGAACTCATTCAAACAAATAAGAGCAAGATCCATTCCCCATTAGATGAATGGTCATGGGATATGAATAAGTGGCTCTCAGAGAAGCTATCAAAATATGAAAAAAATAATCCCCTAAGTCACTAATCATAAGAGAAAAATAATTTAAAAAATGGTGTACATCATATACCCATCATATTCTCAAAAATTACAAAAATGAAACAAAACAAAAAAATGGCAATTACTAGATGTATTTCAATGAGACAGGCACACTAATGGATCCTTGGTAGAGCAGTGAATTCACCTAGCTATTCTGTAAATCTTTGGAAATGTACTCCAAACATCACTAACTAGGCATATCCTTTGACCTAGCAACATCATTACTAGGCCTATGCCTTCAAAGATACTTTTTCAAAAAGAAGAAAGGAATTCATTGTACAATTACCTTCATATAAATTCATTTTTAGCTAAGAACTAGAAAAATGGGGTATGCATCAATTGGTGAATGAATGAAAAAGTTATGATATATAAATGTAATGTAATAATCTTGTACCATAAAAATGAAGGAAGGGATGGTTTCAGAGACACCTAGGAAGACTTTTCATGAATTGTTAAAGAATGAAATGAGCAGAACAAGGACTTTTTTTACAATAAGAAAAATATTATTAAGAAAAACAATTTTGTATGACATAAGAATTTTGACCAATGCAATGAACAATTCATCTCCAGAAGTTTGATGATGAAGCAAAATGTCCTCTTTCTGATGGAGTTCATAGATCATAAATCTTGACCATAAAGGGACCTCAAAGACAATCTAGTCCAAAACCCTTATATTAAAGATCAAGAAACTGAAGTTCGGTGTTATGGAACTTAGCCAAAATTGCCCTGTCAATAGATATCAGAACCAGGACTAAAACTATGATATTCTAATAGAATGATTTTTTCCCATTATACCACAATAACTTTTAATTAAATATTAATGAAGATGTATGCCCAATTGTTCTTATATGGCTATATTAAAAATTCTAACATTTACTGAAAACACTATCTGTTGCTTAGTGCTTATTCAAATTAATTTTAATAAAATTCTTATTTATGTTTTTGAAAGAAGCTTAGAAAAATTCAAGTACATCATATTTATAGCATAAAACTGGTAGCTTATGCCATGTAAATGATGAGTTCACTTAGTGGCAGTATATCCTATTTGATGGCTCATTTGTTTGAAGGGTAACTGAACCTTTTGGAAGTTTAAGCAGCAAATGTACATATGTAATTTGATGACAACATGGAGTATATAAAAACAAAAATGAGGACTTAATGAAGTCATATGCCAAAGAAGTGATGCTGAGCACTCATAAATCAAGAGTTGGCCAGCTCTTTTAGAGAGTAAAGAAGAAAGATTATTATTAATAATAATAATATCTTGCTTTCTGGTTTAACAAGAATTTTACAAATATTATCTCATTTTATCCTACCAACAAGCAAAAGGCTTATTAATGGTTAATATTTGACATAAATAGGTGAATGAAGTTCTGAAAGACTAGGATGAGAAGTGCTGTATACGATAAACTCTAAATTCATAGCCATCTGCCTTCTTTATCTTAAATTCAGAGACAGAAGGGTTACACCAGTGTGCTTTATCTTTTGCCTCTTAGTCTGTATAATGTTGGGAAAGTTACTTCACCTGTCTGGTTCTCAGTGTTTGCATCTGTAAAATGAGGCAGTTCAACTAGATAATTTGTAAGGTTCCTTCCCATTCTAGAATTACGATCCTATAGAGTATAGAACTGGAACATAGATATTTGCATGTTGTCTCCCCAATTATAATCTGAGCTGCCTATGGGCAAGGACCATGTTTTTTGCATTTCTTTTATTCTCCAGTGCTCTGCATTGTGCCTGTAACTTAGTAAACACTAAATATATGTTTGTTGACTGACTGGAAAAAAACAAGACATGGTATTGACAGGGAACCTACTTTTCTAAACATCTGCTATAAGTCTTATTATTCTACATGTAGAAAGTTTGATCAATATTTGTCATGTCTGGTTGACACTTTTATTCCTCAAAAAGTAGAAAAAAGAAAGAGAACTTCTAATTTGAATTTAATTCTGACCAACTGATTAATTCAGTGGATGTGAAGGAACATTGTGAAGTGATCAATGTAATATTATGGTATCATGATTTAAGAGATGCATTTGGGAAGATCTCTCATAATGTCTTGTGAGACCAGATGGAACAAAAAAAAAAAACAACCTGTAAACTGAATATTAATGCAGTGAGAGTAATAAAGGGAGCTGATAATGAAAAGAGCACTGACCTTGTAGGTAGAGGACATGGATTGAAGAAATCAAAATCAACAAAATTAAAAATAAAATGTAGAGATATACAAATACAAAAGATATACAAAGATGCAAATATATAATAAATCTATATGAGGATAAAATCTAATAGGGAACTTAAGGAAATAGATAATTACTTAAAAACAAATTATTCAAAACTTATATATATGAAATTAGTCATTAAAATAAATGTCTCAAAGCAATGTAACAAGAAAATTTCTCCCCCTAAAGTTTTGATCCAGATGAATTCAAAAGTAAATTCTTTCAAACTTTACTAACATGAATAATTCCTATATTATAGATTATTTATAAATATTGAGATATATGGAATTTTAACCAATACTGTTTATAAGACAATTATAATATTGATTTTAAAACCTGAAAAGAGAAGACTAAAACATAAAATTACAAACCATTCCCCTTTATGAAGATAGACACACAAATACTAAATAAAATTACAGAACAAAACAAGAATGTATATTTTTAAAAGTTATCATGGCCAAGAAGATTTTATGGTAGGACAATTCAAAATTAGTAAAAAAAAAAAAGCACATAATAAAATATATAGACAAAGAAAACTAAGAATAATCACTATATGAATGTATCAATAGATTTGGGAAGTGTCTTTGACAAAACCTAACTTCATTCATGAAAACAAACAAACAAACAAACATCTTCTATAAATGCAATAACATTCTCTGCATTACTTTGCATCTGCTACCATGCCTGGTTTCAACTCCATGGAAAAAGATGCCCCTTTCAGGGTAAGGTCATTACTTTTAAACTCACCACCATGCTGCTAATTCAAGCAGGGACTGACACCACTTCCCTCAGCCTCCTCTCCCCTCTGATCAGAGGGCTGGAGGGTAGAGTATCAAACTCTTTTCAATGCCTTGCTTTATAGAAGGTAGAAATTAGATACTCTTGGCTCAATCTGCTTTGTTTCCACCACCCTGCCTGGTTTCAACTCAACTGAATAAGAAGCCACTGATGATCACTGCCTGAGGTCACCTACTTTTGCAAGCTGTCTTCCCCTTTAGTTCATAGGTTCTTTGAGGGCAGGGGCTATCCTTAATTAGTTGTGTCCCCAGTAGTTAGCATAATGCCTGGGACATGGCAGGTGTTTAATAAATGTTTATTGAATTGGATTGAAACTATAGTTACAGAGTTGCCTGGAGCATTGAGAAGTTAAGTGATATAGCCACACAAATTTATGGTTATGTGACATATGGTCATATAACAAATATGTGTCAGAGGCAGGACTTTAACCAAAATTTCTGATATTTGCAGTCTGTTCTCCATCAACTACACCACCCTGCCTTTTTGGTTGTAATTATGGTTAATATTAAATTAATAATTAGTCATGATCAAAATAAAAAATTGTTTAGAAACAAATTCAATGTCAGAGGGACCTAGCTTATGCTCAATTAGCACTGATCTTTCAGAAGTTTAATAACCCACACTAGTGATGTACTACCAGGATACAAAAACTATTATTATTATCCAAGAACCACATATGGATTTAAACTATGGTAAATGAAAAATATGCCTTTTTAAAATTATTAAAGTCATTGGTTCCACTCAAGAAATTTTGTTAGAATTGAATAGATCAGAGCTACCCTGGGTGTAAAACTTTGGTTGCTATTATTCACCTAACTCATAAGTTAGCATGACACAGTATCATTGGCTTAGGAGTCAAAGGATCTAGCATTAGATACCGTTTTCTGACATTTAATTCCTCTGGGACTTTGGACAAGTTGCTTCTTTTTTCTGGGTCTCAGTTTCCTCCTATGTAAAAGAACTGGATTGTACTAGACCTCTTCTGAGGTCCTATCCATGATTAGGATGCTTAAAGGGACCTTAGACATCATCTAGCCTGCCTACTTCATTTCATAAATGAGAGGTCTGAGGCCCAAAGGACTAAAAGTACTTTCTCAGAGTTACACAAACACCCTTTTCTCTTCAGTAGCTTTTCTACTCCGTGACCCAGGTATGACTGTTTTGTACCCTTTTCTGTTGCCTCCTTGTGCCCCTAGCTATTAAATCCTTCAGTTCTAGGGAAGCATAAATCAGTAGAAACAAAGTTTCCCCCTCTAAAGAGGGGCAAATACCTTAAAGATAAGGAATCAATCCAAATGTTGACATTCCAGGCATTAACACAATGCTATACCTTTACTTCTTTTCTACCTATAACCTGCATCTTGTTCCTGGGTTCCACAGGTCTGAAAGTTGAGCTTTTGTCTTACCTTTCAGGGACTTATGCTTCCATGCCACCTCTTCATAATTCAGACAATGCTGCATGTACCCTACCCTTACAACTCCCCTTTATATGTTGTCTTTTTCCATTAGAATGTAAGCTCCTTGTTTGTTTTTACTTGAAAAAATATATATATCTTCAGTGCTAACCACAGTTCCTGGGACAAAAAAAGTACTTAATAAATCTACCTCCTTTCAATGAGTAATAAGATGGTAAAATGTATATTTTCTCTGATTCCCCTGACCTTTCAAATATCTCCAACACGGAAAGTATGCACCAAATATAAAACAATTTCAGCTATTTCCATGGTATATGACACCTAGAATTCACAAGAAGTTTAAAAATGAGTACATTATTTAAATATAAAGATTGATATTAGCAAATTAGGAGAGCAAGGAATAGTTTAACTGTCAGATTGATGGAGAATGGAAAAATTTATGACCAAACAAGAGATAGAGAGCACTGCTACATGTAAAATGGACAATTCTGACTATATAAAATTTAACAGTTTTTGCATAAATAAAACTAAAGTAACCAAGATTAAAAGGAAAACAGAATTTTAACAGCAGATGTCTCTGATAAAAGCCTCATTTCTTAAAAATACAGAGAACTGAGTAAAATTTATAAGAATTCCTCAATTGATATGTGGTCAAAGGATATGAACAAACAGATGACGAAATCAAAGGAATCTATAGTCAGATGAAACAGTGCTCTAAATCATATTGGTTACAGAAATGCAAATTAAAATAACTCTTAAGTACCACCTATCTTTGGCTAATATGACAGAAAAGGAAGATAATAAATGGTGGAAGGAATGTGGAAAAATTGGATATTAATGCACTGTTGTGAATTGATCTAACCATTCTGGAGAATAATTTGGAACTATGCCCAAAGGGCTATGAAACTGTGCCTACCCTTTAATCCAGTAACACCACTATTTGGTCTGTATCCCAAAGAGATTTTTAAAAAGGACATAAATGATCTATTTGTACAAAAATATTTACATAAGCTCTTTTTGAAGTGGCAAAGAATTGAAGTTGTCTTGATGCCCATTGATTGGGAAAAGACTAAACAAGTTGTGGCATATGAATGTAATTAAATACTATTGTGCTGTAAGAAGTGATGAGGAGGCACATTTCAGAAAAACCTGGAAAGCTTTGTACAAACTGATGCAAAGTGACATGAACAGAACCAGAAAAACATTGTACACAGCATCAGCAACATTGTGTGATGATCAACTGTGAATGACTCAGCTCATCTCAGCAATACAATGATCCAAGACAATTCCAAAGAACTCATGATAAAAAATGTTATCCACCTCCAGAGGGGGGAAAAAAACTGATGGAGTCTGAATGCAGATTGAAGCACAGTATTTCTTTTTTTCTGTATTTTTTGTGGTATTTTGTTCTTGGGATCTGTCTTCTTTCACGATATAACTAATATGGTAACATGTTTTGCATGATTGGACATGTATAACCTATATCAAATTACTTATAGTCTTAAGGGGGGAAGATGAGCGATGAAGAGAAAAAAAATTTGGAACTCAAAAATTTAAAAATGAATGTTAAAACTTGCTTTTTACATGTAACTAGGGAAAAAAGAACATTTTTTAAAAAGAAAGAAAACAAAAAGATAAATAAAAGTTTCAAATGATAAAAATAAAACCATTAAGACAAAAAAGGTTAAAAAAAAAGAAATGATGCTCACTGACCCTGAGCTCATTCAGTACCCACGCTACCAGCCCCAAAACTGTGCTAGCAGACCTAAGTATACAACAGGAGTAGAGGATACATTGAAACTTACCCCTGTACCTCTCTTTCCCCTTTCTTCTTTCCAGTGCTATAGAACTCTACTTTCAGGTTGTGGATGGTTCTTCCAGTCTCACCAGCTAGTTTGGCCATAGCCCTTCAAGAGCAAAAGCCTACTTGGAGCTGAAACCCAGAAGCAACAATGCCAGTACCAAGGAAAGCAGCTTTTGCCAAAAACAGCCTTTTCTGGTGCCAGGGAAAATACCCTTTGCCAAGAGCAACCTCTGCCAATGGTGGGGAAAGAAGCCTCTGTGAGTACCAGGAAAGACAGGCTCTGACCCACCAATGCCAGGTCAGAGAACTAAGGAAGAGATGGTGTGAGACAGAACAGTATGACAGGAAACTATGTGTGTGTGAAACTGTGCAACACTCCACCAAGCCTAAAGGAAGAACACAGTATCTAGCTACAACCATTTCTGACCACACAAAAGTCAGTTGGGACAAAAATGTAGGCTGGTAAACTATAAATTGCTTGGTGTGTGAAAAGGCTGAGATACTTTGAGTTCCAGCCCCAAAAAAATCACAGTCAGAGGGGAGGGAGTCAGAAGTGAGTGATAAAGAAAATAAAGGGTAGAGTGGGGGTGGGGAGGAAGACTGAAAGTGTTAAAGATTACAGGAAGAAGAAATCTCAAAGACTTCACATAAACAGATAAATGAACTGGAAAAAAAAAACCCAGTAACAACAGGAGGAATATAGGCTCTAGATCTAGTAAACAATTTGGGCATCTATGAATTAATACCATAAAAATGATTTAACACATGATGAGGCAGAGAACTCTGTGGAATTTGAAAAGAACATGGAACTACAACAGACTGTTCCTGAGTAGTTTCAAAGAAAAATGAGAATTAGAAAAAAACAGAATTTATGGCCTGCATAATAAAATCATTGGCAGAATAGAGCAAATTTAATCTGCAATGGTATGACTCAGCAAAGAAACAAAAGAGAGAGCAATAGATCAGGAATTCAAATACACAGAAAAGAGAGCCAACCTAGAAGAGAAGCAAAAAAACAAAAAAAGAAAAACAAAAAAAAAACATTAAAAGAACTTTTACTTACTATGCAAGCAAAACATACAAATTTCAAAGACAGGATGCATAGAGACAATCTAAGGATCATAGGTATTCCAGAAAAACATGACAGAACAAAAATTGTAAAATTGTAATGAAGGAAATAGTAGAAAAGAATTGCCTTAAACTTCTGAATGTAGGAAATGAAATTCCAATTGAAAGAATTCAGAAATCACCTCTCTTTTGGTTTTCTGAATTTTTAATTTGGTATTTAATTGGGGATTTTTAATTTGTTCTTTTTCTAGCTTTTTTAGTTACATGCCCAATTTATTGATCTCTTCTTTCTCTATTTTATTCATGTAAGCATTTAGAGATATAACACTTCCCCTAATAACCACTTTTGTTGCATCCCATAAATTTTGGTATGTTGTCTCATTATTGTCATCCTCTTGGATGAAGTTATTGGTTGTTTCTATGATTTGTTGTTTGACCCACTCATTCTCTAGGGTTGGATTATTTAGTTTCCAATTAATTTTTAGTCTATCTTTTCAAGGCCCTTTATTACATATAATTTTTTATTGCATCATGATCTGAAAGGGATGCATTTAATATTACTGCCTTTCTGCATTGGATTGTGAAGTTTTTATGCCCCAATAGATGGTCAATTTTTGTGTAGGTAATAAGTACCACAGCAAAAAAGGTATGTTCCTTTCTATCTCCATTCAGTTTTCTTCAGATGTCAACCATAATCTAATTTTTCTAAAATTCTATTCATCTTAACTTCTTTATTGTTTATTTTGTTGGCTAGATTTATCTAGTTCTGAGAGGGGGAGGTTGAAGTCTCCCACTAGTATAGTTTTGTTATCTATTTCTGTCTGTAACTCCCTTAACTTCTCCTCTAAGAATTTGGATGCTATACCACTTGGTGATATACGTTTAGTAATGATATTACTTCATTGTCTATGGTACCTTGTAGCAGGATGTAGTTTTCTTCCTTATCTCTTTTATTTCCTTGAATGTCCACCTCCTCCCCTGAAAGGTCATGCTCAGTTTTACTGGGTTTTAATTGCTTTTTAAATGGCATATCTATGCTTTGCTAAATCTTGCACACATTTATCCTGTATTGCCCAAATAGGGAGATTCAAATGAGAATATGCTGGGTGCTTCACCAGAGCATATTCTTTTTTTTTTTTAATTTATTTTTTTGTTTTCAACATTTACTTCCACAAGATTTTGAGTTCCAAATTTTCACCCCATCTTGCCCCTACCCCCACCCCAAGACTGCATGCATTCTAAATACCCCTTCCCCTAGTCTGCCTTCCCTTCTATCTCTCCCCCCCTTCTCTTATCCCCTTCCCCTTCAATTTTCCTGTAGGGCATGATGGATTTCTGTACCCCATTTCCTATATTTCTTATTTCCCAGTTGCATGTGAAAACATTTTTTTAAAACATGTGTTTTTAAAACTTTGGGTTTCAAATTTTCTCCCTTCCTCCCTCCGTACCCACCCTCATTGATAAGGCAAGCAACTAAATATAGATTATATATGTGCAGTTATGCAAAACACTTCCATAGTAGACATGCTGTGAAAAACTAACTCTATTTCCCTTAATCCTATCCCACCCACCCATTTATTCTATTCTTTCTTTTGACCCTGTCCCTCCTCAGAAGTATTTGCTTCTGATTACTACCTTTCCCAATCTGTTCTCCTCTCTAGCATTCCCCTAATCTCTTGTCCCCTTCCCCCCTTTTTTCCTGTAGGGTAAGACATATTTCCACACCCAATTGAGTGTGTATGTTATTCCCTTCTTAAGTCAAATCCTATGAGAATAAGATTCACTCATTCCCTCTCACCTTCCCCTGTTTCCCCTCCACTGTAAGAGCCTTTTCTTTTCTGTTTTGGTTTTTTTTGTGGGATAATTTACCCTGTTCTACCTCTCCCTTTCTCCTTATCTTAGTATATTCCTCTCTCATCCCTTAATTTTATTGTCCAAATATGACCCCTTCATTTTCAACTTCCCTTGTGCCCTCTATCTATCTATCTATATGTGTATATATATGTACATATAATTTTTCCCCTCCAGCTGCCCTAATACTGACAAAGGTCTCATGAGTTACAAATATCATCTTTCCATGCAGGAATGTAAACCGTTCAACCTTAATAAGTCTCTTATGATTTTCTCTTTCCTGTTTACCTCTTCATGTTCCACTTGAGTCTTGTATTTGAAAATCAAATTGTCTATTCAACTCTGGTCTTTTCATCAAGAATGCTTGAAAGTCCTCTATTTCACTGAATGACCATTTTTCTCCTGCAGGATTATACTCATTTTTGCTGGGTAGGTGATTCTTGGTTGTAATCCTATCTCCCTTGCTCTCTGGAACATTATATTCCATGACCTGCCGTCCCTTAATGTAGAAGCTGCTAAATCTTGTGTTATCCTGATTGTGTTTCCACAACATTTGAATCATTTCTTTCTGGCTGCTTGCAATATTTTTCCTCAACCTGGGAACTCTGGCATTTGGATACAATATTCCTAGGAGTTTTCTTTTGGGGATCTCTTTCAGGAGGAGATCGGTGGATTCATTCAATCTCTATTTTGCCCTCTCGTTCTAAAATATCAGGGCAGTTTTCCTTGATCAGTTCTTGAAAGATGATATCTAGGCTCTTTTTTTGATCATGGCTTTCATATAGTCCAATAATTTTTAAATTCTCTCTCCTGGATCCATTTCCCAGGTCAGTTGTTTTTCTAATGAGATATTTCACATTGTTTTCTAATTTTTCATTCTTTTGGATTTGTTTTACAGTGTCTTGATTTCTCATAAAGTCACTAGCTTCCAATTGCTCTATTCTAATTTTTAAGGAAGTATTTTCTTCAGTAATCTTTTGGACTTCCTTTTCCATTTGGCCAATTTTGCTTTTAAGGGCATTCTTCTCCTCATTGGCTTTTTGGACCTCTTTAGCCATTTGGGTTAGGCTATTTTTTAAGGTGTTATTTTCTTCAGCATTTTTTTGGGTCTCCTTTAGCAAGCTGTTGACTTGTTTTTCATGATTTTCTTGCATCACTCTCAGTTTTTCCTCTACTTCTCTTACTTGCTTCTCAAAATCCCTTTTGAGCTCTTCCAAGGTCTGGGACTGATTCATATTTTTCTTGGAGGCTTTGGATGTAGGAACTTTGGATTTGTTGTCTTCTTCTGGTTGTATGTTTTGATCTTCTTTGTCACCAAAGTTAGACAATATAGTCTGACTCTTTTTGCACTACTTACTCATGATCCTGGCCAATTACTTGAGTTTTAAACTCTTTGTTAAGGTAAAAGTCTGCTTCCAATGTGAAGAGTATACTGTCCCAAGCTTCGGGGGTTTGTACAGCTATTTTCAGAGCTACTTCTAGGGACCTGTAAATTGTCAGTTATTCCAAGGTGATATGATATGGGGTTAGGTGTTTCCTCTCCACCACTACAACAAGCTCCACTGCATCAGCGCTCCTCCTCGCCCCAGGACTGCGCCTCAGAACTGTGACCCAGATCCAAGCACAGGCAAAGCAAGAGATTCCTGCCTCAGCACTGGCAAAGAGATCCCTGCAATCCCCCTCTGATCAGCCACTCTATTCCCCCTCAGTCTATGCTCCCCGAAGCTCAGGAAAAAGCCGCGGCCCTAGGCCATGCTCCAGACTTGCTGAGACCTAGCTCCTCTCTCACCGCAATCACAGACTTTTCCCACTGACCTTCTAAGTTGCCTTTGGCGTTCAGGGGTTGAGAATTCTGGAAACCACCACAGCTGCCAGCGATTCAGTCCTCTGAGGCCTGCTCCAGGGTCGCTGCAGCCTGTGCGCCCACACCGAACTGCGCTCCTCTCCCCACCCGGTGTGATATATCTTTCCAATCAACCATCCAGGCTGTCTTTGGCTGTAAATTTGTTTCACTCTATGTTTTTGTGGGTTCTGCTGCTTTAGAATTTGTTTAGAGCCATTTTTTTAGGTATTTGGAGGGCTTTGGGAGAGAGCTCAAGATAGTCATTGCTTTCCCTCCGCCATCTTGGCTCCGCCCAGAGCATATTCTTAAATTTATTTTCTAAGCTTCCAAAAACAAAACCTTAAGATATGTTCTCTTCCCTGCTGAGACCT
Organism: Vombatus ursinus; assembly: GCF_900497805.2. NCBI lineage: Eukaryota > Metazoa > Chordata > Mammalia > Diprotodontia > Vombatidae > Vombatus > Vombatus ursinus. Next base: position 24,433,908 of record NW_020948983.1, read on the forward strand.
AATATTATTTTTTAAAAAGAGAGAAACCAAATGAGAAGGGTAGCATTATCTCTACTCTTTATAAGTTAAACATGCAGAAGGCTTGCTATTAAAGGGATTGAAATGTAAGATTGTGTTAAGCCACATAAACCAGATGAACTCTAATGGGGCTACTATTGCCAATATCCATTTGTGAATAGGTGTGTCTAGAGAAAGAGGCCTGGGCTATAGAAAAACCATTGCCCTCTACTTTATGATTAAGGTCTTGCAACGTTGGAGGAGACAAGAAATCTTGGTGCCAATAAAGCTGCATTTTAAAACTTTACTCTGAAGCACCTGAGAGCCTGAATGTCTTTAGCACATTCATCTTTGACTTCTAAAAAACAAACATTTCATTCAAACTGGGAAATTCTTGTCTGACTCAATAAAAAATAATCATTAAGCAAGGAAATTTTTTGTCAAATAACTGTCACTTTTACAGCTGTCATATAGCAGCTTGCATCCTCAGTATAATTTCCTACTTCTCTGGAGGTAAAGTGTGAGGTAGGATCTAGGATTTGTTTCTGGAAAGGTAACTGAACCAGCATCTATCTCCCTTTGGTTGTCATCCCTTCATGCTTAGGGAAGTGCAGAGGACTAAAAAGGGAGGTGCCTTCACTAAGCTTTTGGCAGCCTGAAACTCAATGGATAGATTTGTACAGAATTCTTTTAGCTGTCATGTTGATGGATAGGGTATTGGGGAATCCATTCAACCAGAGCAAATGGGGAGACTCACTCATTCATCATTTCCCCCACTCCCCTTATTAAAAACTCAGCCAGGACTACAGAGCAAGTCCAAGCTTGTCTAGTCTATGGTGCCAAAGGATAAACAGTCCCACCTTCATAGATCTACAAATGGTAGCAGTTGAGAAGTGTAATGCAACTAGCTTCATCCTCTGGCTATAAAATCAGATAATTTGCTTATATTTTTAAAGACTAAGTAGGGGTGTGCTGATAAATGTTTAACAACCAGCTCTCCAAACTAAACAAAACAAAAAGTATTCACAACATTCTTTTAAGTTTAATCTGCATTATTAACATTTTCTGATTACTTTTCTGAGTCCAGACAATCAATTTGATTTTATTTAATAAAACACTTATTAACCACCTACTATAGGTCAGGCACTGCAAAAAAAAAAAAAAAGACAAAAGATAGCACTTGCTCTCTATGTATCAACAAGCCATATAAAGGAAAATAAAATTAGAAATAATCAATGGTGAGAAGGCACTAGAGATAAAGAGGATAAAGAAAGGCTTCCTGAAGAAGGTAGGATTTTAACTGGGACCTAAAGTAAGCCAAGGAACATCATAAAATGAGATTAAGTTTTTCCTCAGAAAGTATGCAACACTACCAGATCTTTAGTGTATTCTCATGTACCCATGAAGCAGTTTTAATAAAAGATCTTGGCCAAGGCACATGAACATCTAGCAATGCTTGTTGAGTGACAAAGGGACTCTGGTGGGTAGTTTCTCATCCCAGAGCCTTTCCCATTAACTTTCTTTACTTCACCAGTGATTTTATACTAAAACTTCATTGATGCTCAAGAAATCTCATGAACCATTTTTAGAGTCAAAAGCCATTATTTTGGTAAACTTATCTCTAATATCTATAAAATGAAGACTGATAATCTTGTGGGCTTCTTAAGGAAGAATTGTAAGAATTCCAAGTGCAGTATGAAACCATGTTCTCCTATTTCCTTTCCTTCATTTCCCTCCCATCTTTCTTTTCATTTTTTATTCAGTTTTGTAGAATACAGTTTCAGAGCAGGCAGGGTGGTATTGTGGAGTCACTCTTGGATTGAGAGTTCAAGATACTTTAGTTTTAGTTCTATTTCTACCTCTAATTTGATTTAGTGTGTTTGACAAATCCCTCTAATACATAAAATTAAAAGACTGAGTAAGATAATTTCCAGGTTATACTCTTCTATGATTTCAGACATAGTGCTTCAGTTAGCTGGTACGTCAAAATGTTATTTGTGGGCTGTGAAGGAACTGGAATACACACACATGTGTAATTATATGTGTACAGTATTTAGTGTATATTTTTAGTATTTTTGTTTGTTATTCTGAGATATAACCTTACTTAATTATAAAGTCTTGAGAATTAGGCTTGGAAAGGTCATTAGGGATCATCTTAGTCAAACCTCAAATATTTTTCTGGCATACTACATCTTCCATTTAAAACCTTGAGCTCTCTCTAAATCAATAAAGACTTTTAAAGAAATAAATGCTTTTTTCTGTTTTTAAAATTGCAGATATCTTCCAAACTCTTCCAATAACATTAAATTTCTATATATTAGGAGTGTGTCACAAAAGTAGGTTGATTCACTCCTTAAGAACAGTTCTGAAATTTAGGTATATAGTAACCAAGGTGAAGTAGTCAGTTTCCCATTGCCTGATAAATTGTAGTCCTATTTGACTTAAATAGATTCTTCAGCTGCTAAAACTTGGTATGAAATATAGTCCATGTAACCAAAGATTGAAAATGTTGTTTCATATTAACATCATTGAAAGAGATAACTTTTTTACTTGAGGGATTTGTGATTTCTTGGTTGTACAAAAAGAACATTAAATTTGAAATCCAAAGTAGATTTGCATCCCAGGTTTGCTACTTACTCTCTGTGCCTCTTGGGTAAGTCCTTTCATTTATTTGAACCTTATGATTTGAACTTTGGGGATAGAACTTTCATACTTCTAGCTCTAAATTCTATGATCTTTTTATTTCATCCATGTGGACACAATTTTGACTCAAGAAGATTATAACCTCTCTTTGCTTTCATACAGAGGTTTTTAACCTGGTATCTATGAACTTGATACACACACACACACACACACATATACATATATATATATATATATATATAACTATTTAAATATATTTTCCTTTGTAATCCTATGTATTTTATTTTGTGCATTGAAAAACATAATTCTGAGAAGGGGTCCATAGGGTTCCTTAGATTGTCAAAGGGATTCATGATATACATAAAAAAGATTAAGAACCTTTGCTTTAGTAACTGTTATTTATGAGTTTCTGTGGTTAAAAAAATAATCTGCTACTTAAACTTCTGGAAAAAGAGCTTCCTTCAAAACTCTGATGGATCCATGAGGCCATCAGAATGAGTACTCTCTCCTCTGGGATAAATCAGAATCAATCCATACATTCTTATCGCCTGTGATCCTTTTCTGTGCGCTTCCAGAAATACTTCACTGAGCTTCTATGCAACACATTGTGGGGCTTTTTCATGATCTTTTTAATACTTCACAAGCATCAGGGGAACACAACTGAAATCCATCTATTATTTCTCTCCTTTTGTAGATAATCAATTCTCTTTCTTTTCTGACCACAATATGTCATGAATTATGGTGTTTTTAATGCTACTCTTCACAGTAATGTTGTGTGATTATTGGTAATATATTTCAGCCTTATTTCACTCTCAGAAAATCTATCTGGTCTTTGGGAATTTTGATTCTTTGGAGATAAGGGTATTCCAAGACTTGTAGCCATATAGGATCACTGGGAGAATATTATCATTAAAAAGGAAATGGGTAACTTTAATGGTAGAGAACAGCTTAGGAGCTTTAAAAGTACTGCATAGTTTTCTAATGGTAACCCATTCTACTTTTTTCCCATTATTAAAATGTGAACTTTTCCCATTATCCATCAGTAATTTATCTCCAAGATATGTGCCGTAGTTGTTCAACATGTAATTTTCACCCTCCCCCCCTTTTTTCCTCTACTGATTACCAGTCCATTTGCTTTTGCATGGCCATAGCTTTCAACAAAGATCTTTAGTGTTCTGATGTTTGATGTATGAGTAATGTAATCTATAAAAAGGGCAACTGGAGAACCTCACCATCAAAATGAAATCCTTCCTGCATTTGGTCTCTGCTATGGGTCTTCGTGATACTGGTAAAACTTCTCTTGAGCATAGATCTATTGTGTACATCTCATTATTGATCTATGATCTTTGGCCAAAGTTATTTCTGGTTGTATCTTTTAAAGACTATTTTGTGATCTAAATATATACTTGGAAGAGACCTGGTTGTAGCAAAGTAAGGTTATATCTTCCTGTACACTATACACACATGTATATACATATACACACATATTTATATGTGTATGTATGCATGTACACACATATATACATGTAAAATCAACTAACAATAAGCTCAGAAATATTTTTAATTTGCCAGATTTCTAAGTCAATTATATTACTGTGAAGATATAGGATGTACTTCAAAAGTCATCTGCCAAAGCTTGACTACTCTCTTCTTATATTTTCATCAGGGATATACCATGCTCACAGAGAAAGTCTATTTATGAGAAATTAGGGATACAAGCTAGTAGTTTTTAATCTTTTTTCAGTCACATTGTGTGTGAGCATGTGTTAATGATGCAGGATTTTTCCCCATTCTTTTACAATCTACCTCTCTTCAAAATACCTTGAAAATCAATCTTGGAGTGTCTTTCATAGGTCACAGAATATTAAAAGAAAAACTCTCATATAACTCTCTGTGAGGGCATGAAACCCATTTTAGTTTCTGCCCTGCCCTCTGATAATGCCTAGCTCAGTACCTCAATAAATATTTGTTGAATGAAAGAATGATAGCTCATCCAATCTATTATAACTCACTTTGGATTATAACTTGATGCAAAATAAAATGCTCTAGGCAGCTTGTCGTAAATCCAGTCACTACTTATCTCCAGTAACTCCTGAGCTAATCCAAAAAGGAAAAAAAGTCAATTTATCTGCCTAACTTTCCTTCTTTAGTTAAAAATTCACAGCTAGCACCTCTCTGGAGTACTTTCAATCTGAGCATCTCATGTCATGTCATGTCATGTCATGTCATGTCATGTCATCTCATCTCATCTCATCCTATCTCATCTCATCTCATCTCATCTCATCTCATCTCATCTCATCTCATCTCATCTCATCTCATCTCTCTCTCTCTCTCTCTCTCTCTTTCATTTTTCCAACTCCTATGTCCAAATCACTCCAATCATTGACTTCTTTACTAGCTTAAAAATTCTAAGAAGGAAAGAAGAAAGGAAGGAAACAAGTCTTTATGAAGTGCCTACTGTGTGCCAGGCATAATACTAAGTCTTTTATATACATCTCATTTGATCTTCACAATAGATCTGGGAGGTAGATGCTATTATTATCACTATTTTATTGTTGAGGAAAAGGAGGTTAAGTGACTTGCTCAAAGTTACATAAGTAATACATGTTTGAAGTCAGATTTAAACTCAGATCTACCTGAGTTTAGGCCCAGTGCTTTATCCAGTGTGCCTACTAATTTCCTCCAAATTATACAGTTACTGAACATCATAGGTTAACTATTTCAAAGTCATAGGAAAAGTGAGATTGAGGGGTCACTGGAAGAAAGGAGATCAAAAGTGGCATTTTTATAGCATGTGAGGGCTATTCTAGCTGAAGAGAGTGAGAGAATAGTTGCACTAGAATTTCCATTAGAATATTTCAGGGACTCATATTGGGAACCAAACTGACGTGTCATTGATCAGGCAGATTCATATTCATGGTGGTCTATGTAGTTAAGGGTGAGTGGGCAAAGAGACAATAGACCAGAGTTACAGAATGAAGTTTACATTTTCAGACATAGTCAATGTGTTCATTTGCTTTGTTTGGTTGTACTTATTGATTAGATGGAAATGCTTTTATTTTGTTTTGTTGGGAGATTGGTCAGGTAGTGATAATGATAGAAAAGAAAGAAGAAAAGAGTGTTAAGGAAACATGAAGCAAGATACAGAAGAGAGCAGAAGGAAGCTCAAAAGGAGACAAAGACAAGGAGGACAGTTTGGGAACTAGAATGTTAAATTTAACACTTAAGAAACAACAAACTCTGTGTAATAATCATGGATTCAGATAGAATCTTATTTTTCTATTCCTTTTGGTATGTTGAACTATCTATGTGTGTTAAATGCATAACCATGTTTGGTCTGGCTCCAGGGTCTGGGGCTAGGTTTGCTACATTTCAACTCCAACCGCACAGCAGTCAGGGGTTGGGAGGGTCTCTGTTTTCTTCCATTGGATAGAGCCTCCATCAAATAAATGCATTGATTTAATTTTATAGACACAATGACTAGTGATCCAGTTCTATTTAACCTCAACATCAGATTAGCTTTTACAAAGAAATATTTATTTCAAAGATTTAGCAAGAACAAAAAATACAAACATTTTTTCTAATACCTTAGGAAATTAAGCTTACAGTTTGTCGTGGGTTCTACATAGCATCACTCCTTTAAAATTCAAGTCCAATGTCACTCTGGGCTAGTGTCCCAGGATCCTGGCTTCTCAGAGCTTCCCAGTAGGGAAGCAACATCTGGCATAGAATCCTGGGCTCTGAGATCTCCATGGCTTTGACTCCCAGGTTGGGGATTCCATTCCCAAACGCATGAACTAAAAAAGACAAACAAAATAAATTGTAAGCCTGTTTCATAGGACTATATGACCTAAAGGTATGTATGCAGGGTGGGGAGAGGTGAAGCAGTGTCCCTTTACTGAATGGTAAGGAGGGGTGAATAGGAGAAATATTGGAAGTTAAATTAAACCAATTATTTTTGCCTTTTGCTATCAACTCTGTTAAAAACAAATTCTGGGTTTGTCTGGAAGTGGATTGAATGATTTAACTAAAATGAAATTTTGGTGTTATTCCTATTGCAATCTTCACCCTTCTTGCCAGAGCTAATGGTAAGATTTGACTGCAAAACTATATAAAGGAGTTATTTTGATATTCCAAAATTTTAATAGGGAAAGTGTTTCCTGAACAGGATTTCCAATGAGTCAGCAGGACTAAGCTTAGACTTATTAAAGGAGGTAAAATTTTTACTATCTTCACAAGTCAGTATCATTTTTCTATATCCTGTGAATGAGTGATGAACTCTAGTGGATTTCTATATGATACCTTCTCAATTGCTTTTCAGTGTTTTAATCCTAATTTATCCCTGTTATGAGGTATACAGGGTCACTGTCAGGAAATGTATCTTATCTCTGACTCTCTACACTGGTTAGTCTGAACTTTTTTCCCCATCTCCCTAATGATAAACTTACTCCTGGAGTCAGTCCTCAGACATTACCACTCCAGTCTGCTGAAAGTGTATCAAAGCCTTCCTGCCTGAAAAAGTCTCAAAGTCTCCTTATTTCTGCTGCCATGACTGCTGGCCTGGTTTGTGCCTCTTTACTTTGTCTTGATCTCTAGTATCTATATATCCCCTCCTTCTAGACAACTGGCCTGGTTTCTGATCCATTCCTTGATAAATTTGTCACTTATCTCCTCCTTGATGTCTGACTGTTGTCTGAAAGCCAACTCACGTTGTCTTCTATAGATCTACTGCTTCTGCCTATTTCTTGACTGCTGATGGTTTGCCTCTTTTCTGACATGATGTCTTGTCTTGATCTTTGGTACCTGTGAGGCCTTAATTTCCCTGACTCTCTCACTCTGTCCCTCTGGACTTCTCTCAATGTGCTTATAGTGCTGTTGCTATTTGTTTTCCTTCCATCCTCCCTTCTTCCCTTCCTTCCTTCCTTCCTTCCTTCCTTCCTTCCTTCCTTCCTTCTTTCCTTTCTTCCATTTAATAATTCATTTGTTTAGCTATCTTTTTATTCATCCATCTACCTAATCATTTATTCATTTATATCATTCTATTTTCTATTCATCAATCATCTATTCATTTATCTTTTTATTTTATTTTTTAAATGTATTTATTTATTTTTCCCAGCATTCACTTTTATAAGATTTTGAGTTCTAAATTTCCCCTCCTCTCCTCTCCCCTCCCCAAGATGGCATGAAATCTGATATAGTCTATACATGTACAATTATATTAAACATATTTCTACATTAGTCATGTTGTGAAAGAAGAATCAGAGTAAAAGGGAAAAACCATGAGAAAGAAAAAATAAAAAACAAACAAACAAAAAAAAACCCAAGATAAAATAGTATGCTTCCATCTGCATTCAGACTCCATAGTTCTTTCTCTGGATATGGATAGCATTTTCCATCATGAATCTTTTGGAATTGCCTTAGATCATTGCATTGCTCAGAAGAGCTAAATCTAACAAAGTTAGTCATCGTACAATGTTGCCGTTAGCATGTACAATGTTCTCCTGGTTCTGCTTACTTCACTCAGCATCAGTTCATGCAATATCTTTGTTTTCACAGTTAACTTGAAAGACACTTTTATTAATTCTTTCTTTTAAAAAATGTTTACAAGGAGAAAGATACAATCTCTTTTTTGATTGTCTGGAAGTAGTTTATTCCAATTAAGTGTATATTAATTTATTTGTCATCAAAGGAACATTTTGCCTAAGAAAATATGTGCAAGAGTGCAAATTGTTTACAATTTTTTGGAATTATAGTTCATCATCTATTTGTATCTATAAGCTATTTAAAAAATGTTTTCTTGGTGTTTTCTTTTCACATTACAAACCTTTACAGATTACTCCCACTTAGTGAAAGATTTCTTATAACAAAGCAAAACAGTTAAGTAAAACTAATAATAATGTGACCTCTTAGAAACACTTGGTGCTGTTCCTATTTCGGGTGCAGATGTGACTTTCACTATTTGCTGATGATCTGTCACATATCTGTATGTTTAGTAAGAGAGGAACTTCCTCCCTCTCATCTACCATTACTAACAGTTCCTAAATTTCACTTCCAAACTGATTTTCCTAAACCACACAATTTGCCACTTTCCATGTATAAGGAAATGAGCCTGGGAAATGCCATAGTGCTCAAAACCAATGGATCCCAGGAACCCCACATCTTGTCAGGTCATTCTAGGTTTAGGCTGGTTAGGCAGGCTTAATAGGCGTAGACTCCAAGAAAGGACCTAGCAATCATCACTCCTATTATTGCTTCTCCATCCTTTTCTAAGGAGGTTGCCCTACCTAAATGCTTTCACAGAAACCCTAACAACTGTGGAAGTTTTAAATTCAAATATCCTTTCCCTGCTTTTAACCTAGGCCTCTCATTTAGAATGTGGCTGAACAAAAAGCTGAGACCTTGCAATGGAGCTGCTCTGACCTGACTTTCCTGTTCAGTGGAGGTAGATGATCCCAAGCTGGATGGTGTTAACAGAGATATCTAAGCTATGACAAGTGTTTCAGAGACCAAGACCAGCCACATAGAGCCCAAACTATATTGCAAATGCTGTCTGAGTAGGTATCCCATGTCTTTTTAAAAGTGTTTTATTTTTATACCACATGTATTTCTATTACTTCAATTACTAATTAATTCAATTACCTCTGAAGTGAGCCTTTTAAAAAAGTTAGCAAAAACAACTGAAACATTTATAGTAATACGTAGAGTATGCAACATTCTGCCGCTACCTACTCTCCAACAAAAGGGAGGCACATTTCCTCGTTTCTTCATTGAGGACAAGATTGATAATTTTAATTAACTTAATTTTATTGGTCTTATTATTTACATTGTTCTAGTTATTATATAAATTATTTTCCTTGTTTTTCTTACTCCACTCAGCATCAGCTCATTCAAATTATCCCATGTTTCTTCAAATGTCTTATATTAGTCCTTCTTTTTTACTCCAAAGATTTTTCCATCAAATTTATAAACTATAATTTGTTTAGCCAGTCCATTATCAATGGACACTCATTTGTTTCTACATCTTTGCTATCACAAACATGTAGCTCTCTATATTTTAGAATATGGACATTGCATTTTTGTCTTTGACTTTCTTGGTTTATGTGCCTCAGAGGAAGATCTCTTTGTCAAAGGTATGAATGCTTTTTTGAGACTGCTTGAATTAATTCACATATAACCCTCAGTAAAAGAGACTATCTTTCCTCAGACACTTTAACATTAGCTATTTACATCTTTTGTCATCTTTTCCAATTTCCTAGGCATGTGATGAAATTTCGGAGTTGTTCTAATTTTCATTTCCATTTTGATCCCTGATTTGGAGCAGTCTGTCACATAGTCAATAACTTTCAATTTATCCTTGGGGAGCTTTTGGTTCATATCTTTTGACAACTTATTTCTGGCGGATGACTCTTGATCTCATATATTTGTGTTAATTGTTTTATACCTTGAATAATAGACTTTTATGAGAAATATTTGATGAAAGATTATTTTTTGATTTGATAATTTCCCTTCTTACCTAGATTCATTATGTTTGTTTGTTTTGTTTTAATGTCATGTGAATAAGAAATTTCTATTTTTCATTTCTTGATCATCTTTGCCTCCCTCTTGTCACAATGAAAGGTACATAACTCTATTTTCTTACATTTTTTAGAATGTGTCCATGTATACTTAAATAATTTTTGATTTAGAATTTATTATAATATATTTTGAAAGATACTGATCTAAATCTGTTTGTTTATTGTTAAATCATTTTTCAGTTTTCCTAGCAGTTCTTTAGAATACAGAATTCTTCCCAAAGTTGTTTGTTTTCTTGAGTTTATTCAACACTAGGCTACTGAATTCAATTATTTCTCATTTGGGCATATTTATTTTGTTGCATTACATTATTTTCCAGTTGTTAATTTGTACAAAATGGTTTTGTTGATTATAATTTATAACATAATTTGAAGTCTAGAAGTACTATCCTCCCTTTTTAAGTCTTACCTTTTAAATTTTTTTTTCTTTTCAGGTCCTAGATCTTTTGATTTTTTGAAATTAATTTTGTAGTTATGTTATCTATACATAGTATAGATAACAAAAGTTATCCTCTTGGATACAAAGTATCCTCTTGGCATTTTAGGATAGAAATTAGTCTTTAAAAAATCCAGGCAATATTCTTGTTGCTTTGCCATGGTCAACCATGAGTGATAAATATCTCTACCTTATGTCTTAATACACAAGTTTCCATTATTTGATAGCCCATACAGACTGAAACTTGTGACTTATAAATTAGGTTACATTTTCATTTCTACCGAGGTTTAAGCATTAAAGATGAATTGTCCTGGGTGCTACCTCTGCTAACTGTGGTAGATTTCCACCTGCCTCTCCGAATTTGTTAATGTTTGTCAATATGGAATCTAGAGCCAAAGAGAAAGATTAGGGAAAATTTTCCTGGGTCTATTTCTGTTTCTAAATCTGACCTATGGAAATATAATCATATAAGGAACCTTATAAGGAGAAACTCTAAAAATGAGCATTGTTCAAACCTGGAATGGGGTCCAATAGCAGGGATTGAGTCCTCTATCAATGAATGCCTTCAAGTGGAGACTGGATGAATACATATTAGTGATGTCACAGAGGGGATTTCTGTTTGGGTATGGGTTGCACTAGATGACCTCTGAGAATCCCCTCCAACTCAGATCATCAGTTTTGTAAAAAGGATATCTTTGGCTTAGCTCAATGACATAGTTCAAAGATAAGTCACCATGGATTCTGTCTATGTTGCGGATGGCACCTATAATATTCATAATCACTTCTGTCAAGCCATACAAAGAAACTCAGAAAACCTGAGGCAACTCTCAATCAATTAAGCATTATGTGCAAGGTACTTTAGCAGATTCTGTGGTCTATATAAAGAAATGTAAGTTACAGTCTTTGCCCTTAAAAATAACTTTCTATTTGTAAGAAAAGATACAACAAAAATATAGTAACAGTTAAATAAATTTATGAATTACATGATGTCACAACATAACAACACAAGAAGTATTAAGAAGCTGTTCATAATCAGCAAATGAGTGATTTAGAAGAGGAAGATGGTACTTTGTGGTTAGGAAATGCATCACATGTGTGGTAACTTGCCCATTCAAATATTTCTAACATTGTATTGAATTTGATATATAGCATTTGAGTTGAATCTTTTTTTCATGTTTTTATTAATTAATTCATTTTAAATTTTCAACAATCACTTCCATAAACCTTTGAGTTTTAAATTTTTCTCCCCCTCCCTCTCCACATCTTTCCCCAAGATGGCATGATTAAGGTTCTATATATACAATCCTATTAAATGTATTTTCACATTAGCCATGTTGTAAGGAAGAATTAGAACCAACATGAGGAACCACGAGAAAGAGGAAACAAAACAAAACAAGAAAAAAAAAGAGCAAATAGTATGCTTTGATCTACATTCCAACTCTGTAGCTCTTTCTCTGGATATAGATAGCATTTTCCATAATGAAACTTTTGGACGTATCTTAGACCCTTGCATTGCTGAGAAGAGCTAAGTCTATCATTTGAGTTGAATCTTGAAGGAAGTATATAATATGGTTGCAAAGAAGTGAGAATGAATTTCTAGATGAGTAGAATGAACAAAAGGAGAGAGACAGAGAATTCCAAAGAATAATTAGCAGACAGTATAAAAAAGTATAGCCTAAATGAAAGTTTCATGTGAGAGAACAGGAACAAATAAATCCAGAAGAGGTATTGTGAATGGCCTTTAACATCAGGGAAAGGATTGGTTACTCTATTCTGTAGGCAATGGGGACTTACTCAAAGTTTCTAAGCAGAAGAATTACATGAAAATGGGGCTTGAAAAATTCAAATCTTTATAGCATTCAGGAGAGATTAAAGGCAGGAATGAAACCAATTAGAAAGTCCAGGTGTGATAAGATGGAGATAGTGATAATATAAAGGAAGAGGAACATCATAGAAAGTCATGAGCATCAGGGAAGCAGAGTTACCACTTAGACTATGAGACAAGGATACCTAACCATTAATCAAGGTCCAACATTTACTGTAGGTAAAGTTGAATAGTAGATGAGAAATCTGGGAAAGATAAAGGGTAAGGAGTACAGTTACTAAAGATCAGATTAGGTAAGAGCTCTGGAATCCAGGAAGCCAAGACAAACATCAAGAGACAGACGGGTGATAGAAGACAGGACAGGTAGGTCAGAGATCAAAGACAAGTAAATATAGTCAAAGGTAGCATGAATGATCAGAGCATGGTAAAGAAAACTTTAACTTGAGACAAATACTACTTCAATGTAGGCCTTGTTATATATTTCTTAGTAAGGAAAGAAGTAATTCAGAGGGATATGCTGTCTTTTTATGAGACTCATCTTCTTTGCATTTCCCACTTGGTTTGGCCTCTCAGAAATAGTGTGAGCTATTTTTCCCCATTGAAAACAGAAGGGATGTAGGGTAAATAACAATGGCTCTAGAATTAGAGGACGTGAGTTTAAATCCCACATCTGATATATATCATGTGACCTTACACAACTCATTTAATTTCTCTGGGTTGGAGTTTCCTCATTTGTAAAATATGTATGATAGGATACCCTTTAAGCTCCCCCTTAGCTTTACAATGCTGATCCTACTAGTCCTTCAATTTCTCTAGCTTCATTCACGTGTTGATATTAATTATTAAATAATTTACCATTTATCTAAGACATCCCTCAATTTCACCTGTACATTTGTTCAAGAGAAAACTGTCTTGGGGCTTAAAGATAAAAACAAAAATCTCTCTTTAAAGGAATTGGTTCAATTTTTTAGAAATTTCATCTTTAATTTCAAATTTTTACTAGATCTATTCAAACCAACCTTGCTACCATCTTACACTTCAGGTCGGTGGTTGAAAATTTTGGAAACAATCTCATTAAGCAGATTAGGAAGTTTTCATGAAGTTATTCTCTGCCAGGTTCCATTGACACCAACTGGCTCTGCCCAGCCCCTTTTCATAACAATACATCTCTGTAATTATAGCAGTTGTTTTTCTATGCAACAGCCCCAGTAATTTGTAGCAGTTCAACTGCTACTTATTGAATAAATGAGAAATAGCTTCCATTTTTTACTTAGCCCTAAAGTTTCAAGAGTGAGGATAAGTGGGAGAAGCACAATTGGATTGCCAGTTTGCAATTGCTGGTCTCAGAGGATGACACATTTATTTTCAGCTCATCCAGGAAATTTGGGAGTTATGATACACAGACATGAGGAAATGAGATTTGGGACCTAAAAATCCTTGTCTTTTATTCTTGTCAGAGCCATGTAGGACCTACAAGTATTGGGGTCTAGGGAAATCACTCTTAAGAGAAAACCATATGTAGGAAAAAGAAGTGTAGGCCAACATAATCCAAAAGGAGAAACTAGAGGTCTTTCTAGTTAGGAATTGCAGTTTCTCAACAAATCCCAAGTCCAAGGGGGCTAGACTGAGGTCAAAGATATGTGAAAATAGCGCTTTCAATCTGAATGGGGTTAGCTTTCAGGGAGGGTCACACACTAACAATAACAATTTGGCTGATGTATCAACAAGGTATCACTGTTTAAAGATCATGTTGTGTGTTCCCACTCACTCATTTGTATGACCCATTCATTTTGGCATAGCCGAGTGTGTTTGCTTGCTATTCTACACACGTAATTTTCTGTGTCAGTTATATTAGATCAGAGGTTCTTAACTGTTTTTGCATCATGGACCCTTTTGGCAGTCTGATGAAGTTTATAGTCATAAGAATGATATTTAAAATGCACAAAATAAAATACATGGAATTAAAAAAGAAAATCAATTATATTCAAATAGTTACCAAAATATTTAAAAATAAAAGAAGTTTACAGACCCTAGGTTAAATCACTGTTATAGATGATCTCTATAAAAAGATGAGAGCTTCTCAGATACACTCCATCTTTAGTTTATCTGGAGAGTATTCCTTTGAAATGTTTTTTTCTTATTTTTTCTTTTTTATTTAGTATTTTATTTTTCCCCATTTAAATGTAAAAACAATTTTCAACATTTCTTTTTAAAACTTTGAGTTCCAAATTCTCTCCCGTCCTCCCTGCCCACCTTCACCCCCATTAAGAAGGCAAGAAATTTGATATAGATTATATATGTGTAGTCATGCAAAACATATCCATAATAGTCAGGTTGTGAAAGAAGACATAGAGAAAAAAAAACTCAAGAAAAATAAACAAAATTTAAAAAAAAGTAGGCTTCAATATGTATTCAGACACCATCAGTTTTTTCTGGGAATGATAGAATTTTTCATTAGAAGTCATTCAGCATTGTCTTGGATTGTTATATTGCTGAGAATAGCTAAGTCATTTGTAGCTGATCATCTTATAATATTGCCATGACTTTGTACACAGTACATTTCACTTTGCGTCAGCACATGCAAGTCTTTCCAGGTTTTTCTGTGAGTATTCTGCTCATTATTTCTTATAGAACAATATTATTCCCTCAAAACCGTATACCACAACATGTTCTGCCATTCCCCAATTTATGGACATTCCCTAAACCCCTCAATTTCTAATTCTTTGCATCCAGAAAAGAGCTGCTATAATTATTTTTGTACATATAGGTCCTTTTATTTTTTATTTTTTATTATCTCCCTTGATATACAGACCTAGTAGAGGTATTGCTAGGTCGAAAGGTATGCATGGTTTTATAGCCCTTTGGGCATAGTTCCAAATTGTTATGCAGAATGGTTGAATCAATTCATAACTCCACCAACAGTGCATTAATGTCTCATTTTTCCCACATCCACTCAACATTTGTCAATTATCTTTTCTGCCCCTTGAACCAATCTAATAGGTATGAGATAGTACCTCAGAATTGTTTCAATACAGATTAAATAGTGAGTTAGAGTATTTTTCATACAACTATAGATAGCTTTGATTACTTCATCTGAAAACTGATTTTATCTTTGGATCATTTATCAATTGGAGAATGGCTCTTATTTTTGTAAATTTGACTCAGTTCTTTTTATGTTTAAGAAATGAGGTCTTTATCAGAGAAACTTGTTTCTATTTTTTTTCACAGTTACTATTGCTAACTGTATTTCACTCCATCACATCCCCCCATTTATTCTATTCTCTTTCTCCTTTCACCCTATCCCTCCTCAAAAATGTTTTGCTTCTGACTCCCCTCCCCCCAATCTGCCCTCCCTTCTATCACATCCCCCTTTTCTCTTATCCTCTTCTCTTCCTAGTTTCCTATAGGGTAAGATAGATTTCTATACCCAATTGAATGTGTATGTTATTCCCTCTTTGAGCCAATTCTGATGATAGCAAGGTTCAGTTGCTCCCTCTCAACTCCCATTTCTTCCTCCCTATTATAAAAGCTTTTTCCTGCTTCTTTTATGTGAGATAGTTTATTCCATTCTACCTCTCCCTTTCTCTTTCTCCCAGTGTATTCCTCTCTCACCCCTTAATTATATTTTTAGGTATCATCCTTACATATTCAACCTATGCCTGTGCCCTCTATCTATATATACTCCTTCTAATTACTTCAATAATGAGGAAGGTCTTATGAGTTACAAATATCATTTTTTCACTAGTAATGTAAACAGTTTAACCTTATTAAGTCCCTTATGACTTCCCTTTCCTGTTTACCTTTTTATGCTTTTCTTGAATCTTGTATTTGAAAATCAAATTTTCTACTGAGCTGTTTTTTTTTTTCATCAAGAATGCTTTGAAACACTTCAATGTCATTAAATATCCATTTTTTGCCCTGAAGGATTATACTCAATTTTGCTGGGTAGGTGATTCTTGGTTGTAATCCTAGCTCCTTTGCCTTCCTAAATAACATATTACAAGCCCTACAATATTTTAATGGTAGAAGCTACTAAATCTTGTGTTATCATGACTGTAGCTCCACAATATTTGAATTGTTTATTTCTGGCTGCTTGCAATATTTTCTACTTAACTGAGAATTCTGAAATTTGACTATAGTATTCCTAGGAGTTTTCATTTTTGGAAATCATTCAGGAGGTTATTGGTGGATTCTTTAATTTATATTTTACCATCTGGTTCTAGAATACAAGGGAAGTTTTCCTGGATAATTTTTTGAACAATGGTATCCAGGTTCCTTTTTTTTTTTTTTTTGATCATGGCTTTCAGGTAGTCCAATAATTTTAAAATTATCTCTCCTGGATCTATTTTTTTGGTCAGTTGTTTTTCCAAAGAGATGTTTCACATTGTCTTCTATTTTTTCATTCTTTTGGTTTTGTTTTATTGTTTCCTGATTTCTCAGAAGGACATTAGCTTCTATTTGTTCCATTATTTAAGGATTTTTTTTTTTTGGTATTTTTTTGGTCTCCTTTAGCAAGTTGTTGACTTGTTTTTCGTGATTTCTTGTATCACTCTCATTTCTCTTCCCAGTTTTTCCTCTACTTCTCTTATTGGCTTCTCAAAATCTTTTTGAGCTCTTCCATAGCCTGGGACTGATTCATGTTTTTCTTGGAGGCTTTGGATGTAGGAGCTTTGACTTTGTTGTTTTCTAGTTGTATGTTTTCATCTTCTTTGTCACCAAAGAAAGATTCTATGGTCTGACTTTTTCTTTGGACTGTTTGCTCATGTTCCCAGTCAATTACTTGAGTTTTAAACTCTTTGTTAAGATAGGGGTCTGCTTCGAGTGTGGAGAATGTACTGTCCCAAGCTTTGGGCATTTGTGCAGCTGTTTTCAGAGATACTTCTAGGGACCTGTAAATTTTCAGTTCTGGAACCCTGGAACTGCCACCCAGGACTGCAACCCAGATCCAACTATGGACAAAGTAACAGAGTCCTCCCTCAGTGCTAGCAAAAAGACCTCTGTAATCTCCTTCTGACCAGTTGTTCAACCCCTTTACCATATGTGAGCTGAGAGCTCTGGAAGCAGCCACTGCTGCTGCTGATTCAGTCACTGCCAAGGCCTGCTCCTGGTTTGTTGTGGCCAGGGCTTTGCTGTCATGTCCTGAGCTGGACTGTGTTCCATTCTCACCTAGGTGTCATAGACCTTTCCTGCTGACTTTCCAAGTTGTCTTTGATGTCTGTGGGCTGAGAGGTCTGGAAACCGCCACTGTTGCCAGTGATTCAGTTACCCAAAGTCCTAATTTGGGTTTGCTAGCGCCCGTCTGAGCTGGGATCTGAGCTGGCATGGCCTGTGTTGTACTGCACTTTTCTCTCACCCTAGTTCGACAGACCTTTCCTGCCAACATTCCAAGTTGTCTTGATATGGAAATTTGTTTCACTCTGTCTTTTTGTGGGTTCTGCTGCAACTATAAAATGATGGTAGTTCAACTCAAGAATTCAGAAAATCCCTTCCAGTTCTAATTTAGAATTATTTTTCAAAAGTATTTGGAGGGGTTGTGTCAGAGTTCAGGTGAGTCCCTACCTTTACTCTGCTATTTTGGCTTTCCCTCTCCTTCAAAACTTTCAACTCAAGCACAGAAAATAGATGTAATTTTCTCAAGATGAGAAATTTCTTCATCTTTTTTGGTCTCTGTATACCTCGAGCTTAGCACAGTGCTTGACACAAAGTAGAAACCTAATAAATGTTTGTGGATTGATTGGTTGATTGAAAATAAAGTTGATTCTTCCCAAAAGTATTTACTTTCTGGGCTTAAAGTTAATGGTGTAATCATGGAGCTAGTGAAGAGGTAGCATTTAAACCTTTTGAAAAAGATGTCACAAAATCTGTATTGTTCTTTGGATAGTTGTAGTTAGCCTCTAGGACTGGCAAAAGTAGCAATGGTTCATTGATTCCAGGTGGGATCCTGATTTATGGTGCCTTACTAAAGAATCCTAGTTGGTTACTAGGCTTAGAAGCATTATGGTATATTGGAACAATCAGTGGATTTTAATTCAGAAAATCTGGATTTGAATGCTATTTCTTCTGTATGAATTTGAGAAAGTCATTTAATATCTCTGTGGGTCCTCAATTTTTGCAACTATAAAATGATGGTAGTTCAATTCAAGAATTTAGAAAGTCTTTTCCAGTTCTAAATCCTATGATTCTATGACTGGGGAAAAACAATGTGAGAACAGAAAGAGAATACTATGCCATCACTGCAGAATTATGTAGTTAAAATCAAATAGCCATAGGGCCTCTATAGTCAAGGAGAAATGTAGATTGTTTTAAAAATGAGCATATTTCTGGTAGCCAGGGCTACTGGGATAAGAAATGGAATTTTTTTAATCAATTTTTTGATGCAAATCAAAAACCTATTCAAATCAAAGGGGAATCAAATATTGCCAAGTGATCAAGGAGAATGAAGACTATGAAAGGATGAAGAGTTGACCATTTACCTCCAAGAGTAGTTTTTTTTTAATAATAAAGTAAAATAAGGAGGGAGAATCCTAACTCTTTTTTTAGAGCCAAGCCTGGGCATTATCATTTCACATCATTCTGTTCAAGAGCAATTTCAGTAAAGTGATTGGAGTAGAAACTGGGATGTTCAGGATTATGTTTGGAATGTAAGGAGGTAGAGTTCTGTTAGCTTAAGAAGTTGATAGTGAAAGAAAGGAGAGAAGTGGTTTTGCAACTAGATCAGTCAACAGGATCAAGTGAAGATTCTTCTCAAGATAGGGGACATCTCTGAGTGTGTAAAGGAAGAAGGGAAGTATCTGATAACTAAGAAGCTTGAAGAGTCAAGAGAAGAGTGGAATTTGAGAAAATAAAGCTATGGAAGAGTATAGCATCACAAGTACAGATGGAGACGTTCGCCTGAGAAAAGAGGGAATGTACCTTTTTTCTTAGATACAGAAAGGAAAGAAGAGATGTTGACTTCAAAAAGATGTGCTTTAAGGTAAGAAGGAGGGAAGATGAGGGAACTCACATTTAATTTCCTTCATCATCGCCACAAGACTTTTCTGAGAAAACAATATTATTCTGAAACATTCACTTTGTAATAGCATCATCTCGTGAAGATAGAGAGGTTTAGTGATAAGACAGAATAAACTGTCAAAGGATTTAAGTTATAGTTGCTGTTGTAGATGAATATAATTAAAAGCAATAGAAAAATAAATTTATTTTAATTTTGAAAAAAACTGCTAATATGCATATGAAGAAACCTAGCTTTCAGATAGGATTTGAACAGTTTTGCATAGAAAATAAACTGTCATGTAAATATAAAGACTCAGATCCTCTTGTGAATAATGTAGAATAATGATGCTTCCCTTGGGCAGGAACAGCTTGATATTTATAAAAATGCTGAGAAAGATATTTTCTTTAATGAAAACTGAAGAAATGAAAATGTTAAGAAATTCAGTTTTAAAGACACTGAAGGATGTGGAAAGGGAACTAAAATGTTGGAGTAGAGGTTAGGGACCAGCTGAACTCTCCCAACATTCCCTTTCAAATAACTTTCAAATAACATCTCAAATCAAATTTCAGAGCAGCTGAGCCAAGAAAAGATCAGTGGGGGACATTTTTTCCAGCCCAATATAACTTCAGACTTCAGCAGGAGAGGTCTGTAACAACAGGGTGACTGTCGACCCAGAGTATGGCAGGAGTGCTAGTGGTGGGCAGTGGAAGAAATCAGGACAGCACCAGCAGCAGCTTCAGGAGCTATCAGCCCAGAGACTGTAAAGGGGTTGGACAACTGATCAAAAAGAAATTACATGTGAGGCAGAGCCAAGATGGAGGAGCAAAGGCAGGAACTCACCTGAGCTTTCCCCCAAACCCTCCAAATATCTTTTAAAAATGACTCTAACAAAATTCTAGAGTAGCAGAACCTACAAAAAGAAAGAATGAAATAAATTTCTCGACCAAAACAACTTAGAAGATTGGCAGGAAAGGTCTGTTGCACCAGGGTGAGAGACAAGCACAGCCCAGGACAGGCCACATCAGAGCAGACTGGGCTCCAGCAAACCCTGGAGCAGGCCTCAGGGAGACTAGCAGCAGAGGTGATCTCAAGAACACTCAGCCCATAGACACCAAAGACAACTTGGTCAGCAGGAAGGGTCTGTCAAACCTGGGTGAGAGTGGAGCACAATTCAGCACAGGCTTTGGCAGCATAGCCCTGGCCCTACAAACACATTCCTGGCCCCCAGAAACCAGGATCAGGCCTTTGGAGTGACTGAATCAGCAGTGGCAGCAGCAGTGGCAGTAGTTGCTTCTGGGGCTCTCAGGCAACAGATGCTGAGGGGATTGAACAACTGATCAAAAGGAGATTACAGGGGTCTCTTTCCTAGCACTTAGGCAGGATTCTATTGTTTTGCCCATTGTCAGATCCAGGTCACAGTCCTGGGTGGCAGTCTCAGGGTGAGAACGAACACTAGCATAATGCAGCTTGCAGCCACGGTGGAGGGGAGACCTTCCTCACAGTTTCATGGCAGAAAAGAGTGCTTAAGGTCATTCACAGACCAGAGCACAGGCCAGGAGAGTAGTTAACACCTCTCCTTAGATCATACCACCTTGGAAGAACCAAAAACTCATAGGTCCCTAGAAGTATCCCTGAAAATAGCTGCACAAAAACTCTGAAGTGCACAGTGTAGGAACAGTGCACCCTCCACTCTGGAAGCAGAGCCTACTTTAACAAACAGTTAAAATTCAAGTAATAAGCTGGAAAAATGAGCAAACAATAGGGGGAAAAAAACTCTGACTACAAAAAGTTTCTATGGTGACAGGGAAGATCAAAACATACATTCAGAAGAAGACAACAAAGTCAAAGCTCCTACATCCAAAACCTCCAAAAAACATGTGAATTGGTCTCAGGTCTTGGGAGAGCTCAAAAATGATATTGAAAATCAAGAAAAACAAATAGAGACTTCTTCCTCTTCTGGAGCCAGGATGATGGAATAAAATGGTAGTTGCTCTCACCCTCCCATATCAACCTCTGAAAGCCAAGAAAATATCACCCCAGGAAAAACTCTGGAACAACAGAACCAGAAGAAAGACAGGGAGCAGCAGTCCAGTAGCCCAGGTAGCTTGAGGGATTAATGGGAAAGGCCCTTCTTGCCCTGGAGGAAGGGGAGCAGTACTGAAAGCGAGGCATCCCAGCAAGCGAGTGGAAAGCTCCACTTGAAGATACCAGGAGGAGATCCTGAAACCCAGGTGATGGAGCAGGCAAACACCAACAACTGGAACTCCAAGTACCTCAGTGAGGGCTGGGGAACTGGTGGAAACCAACTGAGAAAACCACCAGGTGCCTCAGCATTCTACAGCAGTTTTCCAGTGCCTCGACAAAAATCTGTGAAGCACTTCAAGGAGCCCCAGATACATAAACATCCTGTAACATCCACCTGAAAGGAACTGAAGAAAGCAAAAGGAAAGAAAAAGCAGGCAATATCCAGGAGCCAGACTACCCAATTCTGCCCATAGAGTTCCAGTGTTGGTGATTCCAGCCTTACATCAGGTAAACTGCCAGAACCCTACAGTCTCCAACTGCCAACATTGGGGGTCCCAGCACACAAAGACACTGACCAGGCCCAAAGCTCCCAACACAAGAAGCTTGGGTCAGTGCTCTCTGATCCCCAGCAGGAGAGTTCAATGCATTTAAAGGCCAGGAAATAAGCAAACACCATGAGTAAAAAGAAATGTATCATAGATCTATATTATGAGAACAGTGAAGATCAAGGCAAAAATTCTGAAGAGGACAACATTGTCAACAAACCCACATCTGGAACCTCAAAAGGGAATATGAACTGGTCTGAAACCCAAAAAGCCTTCTTAGAAGAGCTCAAGAAGGATTTTAAAAGTCAAATGAGAGAGGTAGAAGAATTCTTAAAAAATACAATTGGCCAACTAGAAAAAATAAACTGAAGAAAACAAGTTCCTAAAAAATACAATTGGGTAACTGGAAAAAAATACATTGAAAAAATAAGTCCCTAAAAAATACAATTGCTAAATGGTGAAGGAGGTGCAAAATCTATTAAGAGAAAACAATTTGTTAAAAATTAAAATTGAGCAAATGGAAGTGAATGACTCTATGAGAGAACAAGAATCAGTTAAACAGAAACCAAAAAAATGAAAAAATAGATGAAAACTTAAATACCTCATTGACATAACAACTGACCTAGAAAATCAATCCAGGAGAGACAATTTAAAAATTAGTGGTCTACCTGAAAATCATGATGAAAAGAAGAGCCTGAACAGCATCTTTCAGGAAATCATAAAGGATAACTGCCCTGGGGTCCTAGAACCAGAGGGTAAAATAGCCATAGAAAGAATCCACAAATCAACTCCTGAAAGAGATCCCAAATTGAAAACACCAAGGAATATAGCAGCCAAATTCCAAAATTACCAGGTCAAAGAGAAAATACTGCAAGCAGCCAGAAAGAAACAAATTAAATATCCTAGAACCACAGTCAGTATTACACAAGACCTTGCAGTTTCCACATTAAAATATCGTAGGGCGTGAAACATGATATTCAGTAAGGCAAAGGAGCTTGGATTACAACCAAGGATCAACTACCCAGCAAAAGTGAGCATGATCTTTCAGGGGAGGAGATGAACATTCAATGAAATAGGAGACTTCCAAACCTTCCTGATAAAAAGACCAGAGCTCAACAGAAAATTTGATCTTCAAATACAAGACTCAAGAGAGACATAAAAAGGTAAATGGGACAGAAAGATACAATATGTTGTTAATAAGGGCAAACTGTTTACATCCTTACAAGGCAAGATGACACTTGTAATTCTTGAGAACTGTATTGTTATTACACTATGTTAAAGGAGTATACATAAAGGGGGTGGATATAAGTTGACTTTGATGTAATAATAATAAAAAAAATTTAATCGAGTGGGTTAAATGGATCCAAGTAAGTGGGCCAATCTGATCTAACCAAGAGAATGTACTGAGAAAGGAGGAGGCAGACAAGGGTAAATTACATTATAGGAAAAGACACAAAAACCTATTAGAGCAGAGGGAAAGAAGGGAGGGAGATGAGCACTGTTTGAACCTTACTCTCATCAGATTTGGCTCAAGAAAGGAATAACATAATCAATTAGGCAAAGAAATCTAACTTGCCCTATAGGCAATAGGAGGGAAAAGGGGAAAGAAAAGGGAGGGGGGATAGAAGGGAGAGAAGAAGCAGTAAGGGTAAAGGGGAAGAAAAGGGAAGGGGTTAATACAAGGGAGGAGGGACTGAGGGAGGCAGTGGTCAAAAGCAAAACACTGGTGAGGAAGGAAAAAGAGAAAAGAGAAAGAAAAGCATATTGGGGGGGGGGAGGATGGAGAGAAAGACAAAGATAGTAATCCTAACTGTGAATGTGAATGGGATGAACTCTCCCATAAAACACAAGCAGATAGCAGAATGGATTAAAAACCATAACCCTACAATATATTGCTTACAGGAAACACATTTGAAAAAGAGTGACACACACAGGGTAAAGATAAAAGGTTGCAGTAGAATATATTACACTTCAGCTGAAGTAAAAAAAGCAGAGGTAGCAATCCTGATCTCAGACAAAGGAAAAGCAAAAATAGATCTTATCAAAAGAGATAAGGAAGGAAACTACATCCTGCTAAAAGGCACCAGAGACAATGAAGTAATATCATTACTAAACATATATGCACCAAATGGTATAGCATCCAAATTCTTAGAGAAGTTCAGGGAGTTACAGGAAGAAATAGACAGTGAAACTATACTAGTGGGGGACCTCAACCTTCCTATCTCTGAAGTAGATAAATCTAACCACAAAATAAACAAGAAAGAAGTTATGGAGGTTAATAGAATATTAGAAAAGTTAGGTATGATAGACCTCTGGAGAAAACTAAAGGGGGATAGAAAGGGATATACTTTTTTTTGGCAGCACATGGCACATACACAAAAATTGACCATGTACTGGAGTATAAAATCCTCACAATCCAATGCAGAGAGGCAGAAATATTAAATGCATCCTTTTCAGATCATGATGCAATAAAAATTATATGTAATAAAGGGCCATGGAAAGATAAACTAAAAATAATTGGAAACTAATCTAATCCTAAAAAATGATTGAGTCAAGCAACAAATCATAGAAACAATAAATAATTTCATTCATGAGAATGACAATAATGAGACAACATACCAAAACTTATGGGATGCAGTGAAAGTGGTTTTTAGGGGAAGTTTTAGATCTCAAAATGCTTACATAAATGAAATAGAAAAAGAGGAGATCAATAAATTGGGCGTACAACTAAAAAAAACTAGAAAAAGAACAAATTAAAAATCCTCAATTAAACACCAAATCGGAAATATTGAAAACCATTCTTATTAAAAACACTAGAGAACATAGGAATAAATGGAGTCTTGCTTAAAATAATAAATACCATCTACCCATAACCTTCAGCAAGCATCATAGGTAATGGGGACAAGCTAGAAGCATTTCCAATAAGATCAGAGGTAAAACAAGTATGTCCATTATCACCATTGTTGTTCAATATCATACCGGAAATGTTTGCTTTAGCAATAAGAGAAGAAAAAGAAATTGAAGGTATTAGAATAAGCAAAGAAGAAACAAAGCTATCACTCTTTGCAGATGACACGATGAAATCTTAGAGAATCCTAGAGAATCAAGTAAAAAACTACCTGAAATAATAAACAACTTTAGCAAAGTTGCAGATTATAAAATAAATCCACATAAATCATTGGCATTTCTATATATTACCAAAAAAGCCCAATAACAAGAGATAGAAAGAGAAATTCCATTTAAACTTACTGTAGACATTTTAAATTGTTTAGGAGTCTACCTCCCGAAACAAACTCAGGAACTACGTGAACACAATTACAAAACACTTTTCACACAAATAAAGTCAGATCTAAATAGTTGGAAAAACATCAGTTGCTCAAGGTTAGACTGAGCTAATATAATAAAAATGACAATTCTACCTAAGCTGATTTACTTGTTCTGTGCCATACCAATCAAGCTACCAAAAATTATTGTATAGAGTTAGAAAAAATAATAACAAGATTCATTTGGAAGCACAAAAGTTCCAGAATATCAAACGAACTAATGAAAAGAAATGTAGTGGAAGGTGGTCTAGCCATTCCAGATCTTAAATTCTATTATAAAGCAGTAATCATCAAAATTGCTTGGTACTGGCTAAGAAATAGAGTGGTAGATCAGTGGAATAGGTTAAGAATGCAAGACACAGTAGTCAATGACTATAATAATGAACTGTTTTACATTCTGCATGGAAAGATGATATTTGTAACTCATGAGACCTTTGTCAGTATTAGAGTAGTTGGAGGGAAAAAAATTATATGTATGTAGATAGATAGATAGATAGAGGGCACAGGTTGAGTTGAAGATTAAGGGGTAATATCAGGAGAATAAAATTAAAGGGTGAGAGAGGAATATGCTGGAAGAAGGAGAAAGGGAGAGATAGAGTGGGGTAAATTATCTCACATAAAACAGACAAGAAAGGCAGAGGGGAAATGGGGCAATGTGAGAGGGAATGAGCAAATCTTATTCTCATTAGATTTGGCTTAAGGAGAGAATAACATACACACTCAATTGGGTGTTGAAATCTATCTTACCCTACAGAAAATAAGGGGAAAGGGGACAAGAGAGCAGGAGAATGATAGAGGAGGGGGTAGATTGGGGGAGGAGGTAATCAGAAGCAAACCCTTCTAAGGAAGGGCAGGGTCAAAAGAGAGAATAGAATAAATGGTGGGGGGTGGGATAGGATGAAGGGAAATACACATTTTCACAACATGACTACTATGGAAGTGTTTTGCATGACTACACGTGTGTAACCTGTATGAAGTTGCTTGCCTTCTCGATGAGGATGGATGGGGAGGGAGGAAGGGGGAACATTTGGAACCCAAAATTTTAAAAACAAAAGTTCAAAAAAAATTGTTTTCTCATGCAACTGGGAAATAAGATATATGAGAAATGAGGTATAGAAATCTATCCTTCCCTACAGGAAAATTGAAGGGGAAGGGGATAAGAGAAGGGGGGGAGAGATAGAAGGGAGGACAGATTAGGGATATTCAGAATGCATGCCATCTTGGGGTGGGGGGAGGGATGAGATGGAGAGAAAATTTGAACTCAAAATCTTATAGAAGTGAATGTTTAAAACTAAAAAATAAATTAATTAATTTAAAAAATTACTACAGAGGCAAGGAAGACCAAGAAATAAACTCAGAGAAAAGACAAAAATATGAAAATGCCTACAAGCAAAATTTCCTAAATAAAATGCTAATTGAACCCATGCCCAATGCAAATTCCCAGAAGAGTTAAAGAAAGATATCAGTGGTAGATGAATAATTGAAAAAAAAGAAAGGGGAATGATTTGAAATTTCTGAAAAGAGAATTAACATATTGGTTTAAAAAAGGGATAGAAAACTACTGAAGAAAAGAATAGCATAAAAAGCAGAATTGCTCTATAAGAGGCACAAAAGTTCACTGAAGAAAAGAATTTCTTAAAAGCAGAATAGGTTAAATGGGAATGGGGGTACTAAAATTCACTAAAGGAAAGAACTCCTTAGAAAGTAGAATTGGCCAAATGAGAAATGAGTTGCAAAAGTTCACTGAAAAAAATTTTTTTTTTAATATTAGAATTTAGC
Organism: Vombatus ursinus; assembly: GCF_900497805.2. Lineage (NCBI taxonomy): Eukaryota > Metazoa > Chordata > Mammalia > Diprotodontia > Vombatidae > Vombatus > Vombatus ursinus. The sequence goes on from NW_020948983.1 coordinate 24,461,043, forward strand.
AAGTAGAAGCTGATGACTCCATGAGACTTTAAGAAACAATAATACAAGATCAAAAGAATGAAAAAATAGAAGCATGAAATATCTAATCAGAAAAAAAACCTCATCTGTAAAATAGATTCAGGAAATATAATTAAAAATTATTGGACTACCTGCAAGCCATGAACAAACAACAACAATAAAAAGTCTAGATATCATATGCAAGGGTGCATGTGGATAGAATGCCTGCCCTGGAGTTAGGAGGAACTAAGTTCAAATCCAGGCCCAGAGGTGTACTAGCTGTGTGACCCTGGAAAGTCACTTAACCCTGTTTGCCTTATTTCCTCATCTATAAAATGAGATTGAGAAGAAAAAGCTACTTCAGTATCTTTGTCAAGAAAAACCCAAATGAGGTTACAGAGAGTCAGACACAGTTGTAACAAACGAACAAAAATCATATTTCAAGAAATTATCAAGGAAAACTTCCTCAGTATCTGAAATCCAGACAGTAAAATAGAAATTTAAAGAATTCCTCAACTACCTCCTGAAAGACATGCCAAAATGAAAACTCCCAGGAATTTTATAGTCAAATACCAGAGCTCCCACATCAAGGAGAAAATATTGCAAGCAGCCAAAAAGAAATAATTCAAGTATCATGGAGCTGCAGTCAGGATCACACAAGATTTAGAAGCTTCCACATTAAAGGAGCAGATGGTTTGAAGCAGATATTCTGGAAGGCAAAAGAACTAGAATTACAACCAAAAATATACTACCCAGCAAAACTGTATAATCCTTCAGGGGAACAAATTGATATTTAAAAAAATACAGGACTGTTGAAAAGACCAAAGTTGAATAGAAAATTTGACATTCAAACAGAAGAATCAAGAGAAGCATAAAAAGTTAAACATGAAAGAGTAATCATAAGGGACTCAGTAAAATTCAACTGTTTATATGCCTATATGAGAAGGTGATACATGTCACTCCTAAGAACTTTATCATTATTAGGGCAGTTAGAAGGAGTCTACATAGACAGAGGGTATGGATGTGAGTTGATTATGTTGGGATAATCTTTTTAAAAATGTAGGGGTGAGAAAGAAGGATGCACTAGGAAAAGTGGGGAGGAGAAGTAGAATAGGTGAAAATTTCTCACATGGAAGAGGTGCACGAAGAGCATTTATAGTAAAGAGGAACATAGGAGGAGTGGCCCACAATGCTTGAACCTAACTTTCTTTGAAATTGATACCAAGAGGGAAGAGTGTGTGTGTGTGTGTGTGTGTGTGTGTGTGTACATGCCTTCAATGTGTATGTATATGTGTATGTGTGTGTGTGTGTGTGTGTATACACATAGATACACACATTCAATTGGACCTAATAGAGAAATAGGAGGGAGTGGGTTAAGAGGTATGGGGGAGTGATAAAAGGGAGGCATGGATTAAGGGAGACAGTGGTCAGAAGCAAAACAGACTTTTGAGGAGGGATTTGAGAAGGGGAAGGGAAACAGAAGAAAATGGGATTGAGGGAATTACATAGTAATCACAACTGTGAATGTGAAAGAATCGAGCCAATCCATAAAATAAAAGTAGAGAGTGGAATGGAACACAACAAGAATCTAACAATATGTTGTGCACAAGAGACACATTCAAAACAGAGAGATACACACAGAGTAAAAATAAAGAACTAGAACAAACTCTATTATGCTTCAGCTGAAGAAAAAAAGGCAAGGGTAGCAATCATTATCTCAGAGAGAGAAAAAGCAAATATAGACACAATTAAAAGAAATAATGAGAAATATGCATTTTGCTAAAAGGTACCATAGACAACGAAATAATATAAAAAAAATTAAGGGCACATTTATCTGATAAAGACCTTATTTCTTAAATATATAGAGAATTAAGTCAAATTTATAAAAGTAAGAGCCATTCCCCTATTGATAAATGGTCAAAAGACACAATTGTGGTTGTGTGGTTTGTCCTCTGTTCTTTAGGAGGACTGTGACATCAGGAAGATGATGCCATGACTTGTGAATGAATTGGTTTTAAATGAGGGAGGATTGTGCGAAGTCACCAGCCTCACTTTCTCCTTTGGGGCCATCCAAGTCCAGTGGCCAGATCTAGATCAGGATGACTGGAGATGGCCCAGGATGCAGTGGGGGTCCTTGGCCTTTTCGATCTAAGGACAACTGGAAATGGCCCCCAAAGGATATGAACAGGCCATTTTAAAAAGAAGAAATCAAACCTATCTATAGTCTAGTGAAGAAATTCTCTAAATTGTTATTGATTAGAGAAAGGCAAATTACCTCATACTTATCAGAAATGACAAATAGTAGAGAGGATGAGAGAAAATAGGTACAGTAGTGAACTGGTCCCACAATTCTGGAGAAAAAACTTGGAACTATACCCAAAGGGCTATAAAACTGTGCATACCTTTTGATCCAGTAATACCATTACTACACCTCACTCCAAAAAGATTAAAGTAAAAGGAAAATCACACACACACACACACACACACAAATATTTATAGCACTACTTTCTGTGGTAGCAAAGAATTGGAAACTGAAGGGATGCTCATCCATTGGGGAATGGTTGAATAAGTCATAGCACATGACTGTGATAGAGGATATTCTACTGTAAGAAATGATGAGGGGGGTAGTTTGAGGGAAAAAAAGAAAGCATGGCAAGACATGTATGAATTGATTCAAGGTGAAGTGAGATGAACCAGGAGATCAGTGTGCACAGGAACAGCAATGTTGTAATGATTATCAACTGTGAAAGACTCGGCTACTCTAACCAATACAATGATCCAAGGCAATTCTGAAGGACTCATGATGAAAAAATTCTGTCCACCTCCAGAGAGGTAACTGAAGAACTCTAAGTTCAAATTGAAGTATAATTTTCCCACTGCATTTTTTATTCTTTTGCCTTTTTGCGATACAGCTAATATAAAAATATGTTTTGCATTATTTCACATGTATAGTTGGAAAAAAAAGGCTATAGAAGATCACACTGAAGATTTAGAGCTGTAAGGCATTATGTTATATGCCTATTTACACATACCTTTTATCAATAAAAAAGATAATACCAAAAACAAAATAAAAATTTGTAGATTGAGGTATGATTTTAAGAGGAGTATCATTTTGACAGAGGAAATTTAGGGAATTGGGACTCTTATTTATATAAATGATAAGTAAGGAGGCTCTTCTTTAAATCATTGACATAGATAAGAACCAGTATAGGTACCTGAGAGAAAAAACTGTCGTGATACCCTTAGGAGAAAAATTAAAGACAGAGGAGGAGAATAAAAAGCTGTTCTATTAAGACTGCCAGTTGACATAATGCTTCAGCTAGGTGCTTCCTGATTGGTGGGATAAAGAATTGGCTTAATTGTCCAAGAGCTTCAGTGATAGCTATTGCCTTTCAGTACTACCTAGAATTGGAGAGAAACGCTGTTTTTGCTCTGAGTACTACCTGCAGCTTATCGAAGAAAAGCAGAGGGGACTTTGCAGCTGCTCTGTATTCTGATTCACTTAGTAGATTTGTTTATCTGATTTAAGGACACAGTTTGAGCTGTTTCTTGGAGCTCTGTTTTGATCAGACAATATAATGTCCAAGTGAATGAGTAACTGCCTGGGCTGGTTTGCATAGACCAGAGATACACAGTTGGGTAAACTTTGGAGTTAAATGACTTAAAGAGAACTCCTATTCACAGCAAGAGGCAACATTTTGTAAATGCCTATTTAAGGGCATTGTAAGAGTTTCAAATGTTATGAGTGAGACAAAAGAATTTGACTTACTACAATGTGATGGGGACCAGCACTGAAACAGTGAGCAAAGAAGCAATTTGATATGGTATGCATGTACCTGAATGGATTAATGGCATCAAAGCCTGTAGTCCACAGTTATTAGTTACCTGAAGATATGGGTTTTCATCCCTCATGTGTTTCCCTGATATGTCTTTGTAAGTATGCCCATTCTTCAACAAAGATATTGAGTAAATTAATAGAAAATTATGATGCAGATCTATTCATTCATTGTGATGAATTTATTATTTATACATTGATGTTAACCTTGGAGTTGGAAAAGATAATCTAAAATGAAGTCTTGTGTTCAAAGCCACCCTCAGAAATTTAGCAGTTGTCTGATTCTTGGCAAGTCACAGAACATCTTTATGTGTCATTTTTCTTACCAATAAAGCAGAGGTAATAATGGTACCTATCTTTCATGGTTGTTGTGCAGATGAAATAATATATTTATAAAGTGCTATATGGGCAGCAAGACAGTGCAGTGGATATAGAACTGCACTTTGAATTGGGAAGACGTATCTTCCTGAGTTCAAATCTGGCTTCAGATACTTACTGGCTGTGTGATCCTGGGCTAGTTACTCAATCCTGTTTGTCTCAGTTCCTGTTCTGTAAAATGAGCTAAAGAAGAAAATGGCAAACTACTCCAGTATCTTTGCCAAGAAACCCCAAATGGGATCATGAAGAGTCAGACATGTCTGAAATGACCAAACAACAACACCAACACCAACAATGAAGTACTATATAAAGACTACTTATTGTTATCAAATAATTAATGTAACATATAGACCAATCATACCTCTTTTGTTACTCTAAGGGTACAAAACGAGAACTAAGCAACATGGAAAAATACAAAATTCTTGATGGTGACAAAGCACAATGGAGTTCCTGGTCATGATTAAACTTATACAATAGGATAACTTATCATAACCAGAATAATATCCTTGTAATAAAATATCAGAATAACATTCTGCATTTATCAGGAAGTGTATCTAATCTATTGGGCAGGACCTTGAACTTGGAACCAAAGACCTGGATTCATCTTTAAGTGCTGTCAGTTACTCCTTGTTTAACCTTGGACAAGTCATTTTACCTCTATAAGACTCAATTCCTTCATCTTCAAAATGAAGATAATAATTGCATTAATACTTTACTGGAGTACTTCAAGGATAATAACTGGTAATTATTAGCATGCTAAGGTTTGCAAAGAACTTTACCTACATTATTTCACTTGAACTTCATAACAATCCTATGAGGTAGGTACTACAAGCATTATTATCTTCATTTAATGGACAGGGAAATTGAGGCACATGGAGGTTAAATGATTTATCCATGATCACATATAGAGTAAGGCCAAAATTGGGATTCACATACAAATCTCTCATACCTTTAAGTCCAGCATCCTTTTCACTAAATCACATTGCCTCAATTGTGATTACATGCAGAATGTACTCTGTAAACTTTAGAGCACTAGATAAATAGAAATGATCATTATCTTCTGTTATTTATTGTACAAGTTTTACTTATCTTTGAAAGTAATATCACTGAGACTCCAAATTCTAGAAACCTTAACTATCTGGAACATAGCAGTTAGCTTAGAAGTAAGCAAAAAAAAAAAGAAAGAAAGAAAAGAAGGCAAAAAAAACCCCTTCTGAGTGATTAGAAAAATAGCTGTCACAAAACTCATGCACTTTATTACACAGGCATAGAATCCCCCTCGGGCCAAAGCATATTGACTTGGAAGTATGTCCATAATTAAGACTACTGATTTAAGAAGTTTGGTTATATAGTTTCCACTAGCAATGTTCAGTTCTTCCTAGGTTACAGCAGACAATAGATGAGAAAAAGTTGCTGGATTCTGGCATATTGAGAAATGATAGAAGACAGCAAGTGAGGAGATAGAAGAATCAGCAATTATAATAGTGCAGTATGCTGAGGACATTCAGTGAGAGGGCAAAGTCTTTCATGTGGCAATAATGCCTGTGGGCCCTAGCGTAGCTCCAAGACAATTACTGATGATGGCAATTACAAGGATAATCATCAGTCATCAGATAAAAGTTGTCATGCCTAATATACTCTGTTTAATAAGGCAGGGTATATATAAATACACTATAGGAAGCTTTTATTTGAAATTAATAAAAATGGAAATAAAGCTTGGCACTTAGAGAAGAAAGCTTATCTTTCTAATGAAATGGGGTCACTCTAATATAGTTTCTGGTATATAATGCATTCACTTTTTATTGGCACCATTTAATGATAAAAATGGGCAGAGGTGTCACTGTTTTCTTTTCTCCAATGGTACTATTTTTTCACAACTAAGCTCTCATATTATTCAGTTCTCTTGATTCAACTTTAAGCCTGCATCAATCTCTTCCAATTATTTATTTAATTTTTGGTCCTTTCCTCAAGGCCTTTGGCCCTTGGGGTTAAAATTCTTCTGGTTGTTTTGTATGATTTTCCATCCTCTTTTTAGGCTCCTTTTTCATATTTGGGGAAGTATTTTGGGCACATATGACGAGGAGAAAGAATTCATTGGAAATGATGCTGCTGTTGGGAAAGACTGAAGGCAAAAGGAAAAGGGGATGGAAGAGGTTGAGATAGATAGTGTCATGGAAACAATGAACATGAGCTTAGCCTGACTTTGGGAGATAGTGGGGGATAGAAGGGCCTGTTGTGCTATGGTCTGTGGGGTTACAAAGGGTCAAACATGACTGAACAAATGAACAATAACAACAACACTTTCATATTTCAGTCACATTTATACTCCTCTTGGCCACTGGTCAAAACTGCTGTTGTCTTGATAATCATCTGTCTATTCAGTGTGACTAGTGTCTCCTTGGTACCACATTTAAAAAAAAAAAACAAACCAAAAAAAAGAAACAAAAACTTTTCTTAATAGTTCCTATTTGACCTGAGCTTCAAGGCATTTTTTCAAGAACTGGTCCTTTTTGGTCCTTATTATCTCAAAGTGTTTATTTTCAATAGTCTGGTTTCATTTTTCTTTTTTTTCCTCTTGATTTAATTTTATCTCAAAGTATGCCTTAGTTTTCTTTATTTCCACTGCACATCTTATCTGCCTATCTGGGACATTTGAAGCTTCCATTGAAAACAAAAGACCTCCAGAGGACATTTTCTCTACTTGTCTTTGTGTTCATGAAAAAAAAAATGTTTATCAGAATTAATGGGAAGATTGACATGGTTATGATTGCAATAGGATTAATGCATCTTTTAGAGTTTGAAAGAGGCTTTAGCAATCACATAGAACAGGAAACTGAGGCTACAAGAACTAGTCTAGTCATTCATTTAGTTACTGACAGAATTAGGAGTAGAGCTGAATGAACACTCACAGTTCAGTGTTCTATCTGCTTTATTAATGCCACAAATAGGATGCCAATATATTATCAATTTCTAACAAAATATTGTCACTTGGCAAATATTAATTCTATTAAAGTACCAGAAAGATCATTAAATATTACCTATCACTAGTCTAGTGTATGCTAGGAAAATTTAGATCCTGAATTGAGTAGAAATTAAGGTTATAGAAAATGGAGTTCTATCACACACCTTTAGCTCACTCCTGCAGCTCTGACAGATATCTCTGCTATCTCCTATGCAATTATTCAGATTTCTGTTTGATATTCACTGAGACCTACTTTATGCCTCTTTAGCATCTAGCTCAAAAGATAGCATAAGTAATTCTCATTTGGACAAAGTCCAGAACCCTTTTACAGCTAACATTTTTTAAAAGACAATTTTCTCTCAATTCTATGCATTCACAGAACCAAATGTGAGTGGGTGGGGCTTGAAAATATCGATGGATAGAACTGTCTGATCATCCAGAGAACTTGCTTAGTGGGAGAGAGACTTTAGGAGTAAAGGGGCGCAGTTCAACTTAACAGCAAGAGAGTGTCCATGGCAACCAGCTTCCAGGTTTCCTTGGTGATACTGTATTTTGGCTGCAAGCCAGCAAAGAAAACACATTGGAATGAAGTCCAAAACACAAAGTCAAATGTTTTCTTTTAAATACAGAGGCCGGTTGCTGCAAGACATTCATAGTGTCCTGTAGCATATGTGTGTGGGTGGTGGTGGAGTATATCTGTCATTCTGTCTGTCTGTCTTATAAGAAAAATCCATAAAACTCTAGGATATTAGGAGAGCTCTATAACAAGAATTTGAAATAGGAGATAAATTGCAGTAAATCACAGTCCAGTTTATAAATCTGTTTGGCTAAGCCCTCTATCAACCTCTCCCCTCACCATCTTTCACACACACACACAAACACACACACACACATACACACACACATACACTCACATATGCACCCACACATATGAAAAAATAAAAGAAAATATATTGAGAAATAAATGGAAAAGTAATCTTTAATATGGACTTAAGTTGGAAAAAAACTGACAAAGGTTAAAATAATGACCCTTAAATTCTTAAATTAAAAATTTCAGATTGTTTTCTCTTTTAAAACAAAATAAAGACTTCCAAGAGCCAAGCTGGCAGAGTAAGCAGTGAATCACAGTAGCTCTCCAGTATTCACCCTCAAACAACCATAAAATAGTGCCCCCAAACAGATCCTAGAATATCAGAACCAGTAAAAAGATGGGGTGAAACAATCTTTTAGCCCAAGAAATTTGGAAGATCATCAGGAAACATCTGTCTAACTCTGGTAAAAGGAGAATGCAGTCCAGGACAAGAAGTGCCCCAGCAAGACAGCAGCAAGCCCCACCTCCGCAAACCAGTGGGAAATCCTGTGCCCCAGTGTGGTGGAGCAAGCACCAGAACCCCCCATGTGCCTCATCATAGACAGGAAAATGGACAGACTCCAGTTCTGAGAACCTACCATGTGCTTCAGCATAGCCCTGGGCAAACAGACAGCCACCAGACAAGACCACTAAGTGCTGCAGTGTAGCCCCAGGGAAATGCAGAAATACCCCACCAGCTCTCCAGACACCAGCACTAGGACCCTGGCTCAGCAATAGGTAAGCTGCTGACCCCTACTCTTTCCAGCAGTGCTAACCAACCCTCACCATATCCTCTCAGCACAGCACCAGAAATGAAAGTCCCTCATGGGCCTCAGGGCAACATCAGTGCAACACCATGTAAACAACCAGAACCAGCAGCCCCTGGCACAAGAAACGTGAAGTAGTGCCCCTTTCACTCCAGGAGCAGAGCTCAAATTTGAAAGAAAACAAAAAAGGTTAAAAAAAACCAAAACAAAACAAACAGATGAGCAAAAAACAACAAAAATGAATCTGGCTATGGAAAGTTATTGTGGTGACAGAGAAGATCAAAACACAGATTCAGAAGAGGACAACAATGTCAAAACTCCTATGGGTAAACCCCCAAACAGGAAGTGGTCTGAAGCCCAGAAAACGCTCATGAAAGAGCCCAAAAAGGAGATTAAAGATCATATAAAGAGGTGGAAGAAAAAAATAGAGAAAAGAAATGAAAGTGACGCATGAGAATTATGAAAAAAAGACTCAACAGCTTGGAAAAAGAAAGCAATTACTTAAAAAGTAGAACTGGTCAAATGGAAAAGGAGATATGAAAATCCACTGAAGAAAACAGCTATCTAAAAACTAAAATTGGTCAAGTGGAAAAGGAAGTATAAAAGCTAACTGAGAACAACTCTTTTAAAGTTAGAATTGGGCAAGTGGAAACTAATAACTATGAGACACTAAGAATCAATCAAAGAAATTTAAAAGAATGAAAAAAATAGAAGAAAATATAAAATACCTCATTGGAAAAATAACTGACAAATGGATCCAGGAGAGATAATTTAAAAATTATTGGTCAACTTGAAAATCATGATGAAAAAAAGAGCCTAGACAGAATCTTTCAAGAAATTATCAAGGAAAAGTGTCCTGATATTTTGGAACCAGAGGTCAAAATAGGCAATGAAAGAATCCACTGATCACCTCAGGAAAGAGATCCCAAAATAAAAACTCCAAGGAACATTATATCCAAATTTCTGAAAAAATACTGCAAGTGGCCAGAAAGAAACAATTCAAAACTCAGGGAGCCACAATCAGGAGTACGCAGGACTTAGGAACTGCAATGTTAAAAGATCAAAGGTCATGAAATATGATATTCCTGAAGACAAAGGAAATAAGACTACAATCAAGAATCACCTACATGGTGAAATTAAGCATAATACTTCAAGGGGAGAAATAGTCATTCAATGAATGGATTTCAAGTTTTCATAAGGAGAAGAACAGAATTGAACAAAAAAAAAAATGTCCAATATCAAGACCCAGGTGAAGCCTAGAAAGGGGAAAAAAGTGAAAAGAAAACAAAGAATTCAATGGAGCTGAACTGTTTGCTTCCCTACATAGGGAGATGATCCTTGGGATTACAAATTCTCAAAAATTGTACCACTAATAGTACAGCTAGAAAGAATAATGTGCATACAGACTTCCACTTCCAGGATCCAAGAAGGAGGAGTGAAAAATAAGTTGCTCTTACCTTCCCTAATTAATCTCTGAAAGCCCAGAAAATATCACCCCAGGAAAAACCCTGGAACAACTTAATCAGAAGAAGGGGTTCAGCAGTCCTGTAGCCCAGGTAGCTTGAGGGAGTAACAGGAAAGACCCCCTTTGCCCTGGGGCAAGGGGAGCAGTACGAAATGGGAGGCATCTCAGCAAGCTAGGGGAAAGCCCCACCTCAACATACCAGGAGGAGATCCTGAAACCCAGGTGGTGGAGCAGGCAAACACCAACATCTGGACTCCCAAGTGCCTAAAAAATACAATTGGCCAAATGGGGAAGGAAGTGCAAAATCTAATAGGAGAAAACAATTTGTTAAATATTAGAATTGGGCAAATGAAAGCAAATGACTCTATGAGAGAGCAAGAATCAGCCAAACAGAAACAAAAGAATGAAAAAATAGATGAAAATGTAAAATACCTCATTGACAAAACAACTGACCTGGAAAATCGATCCAGGAGAGACAATTTAAAAATTGGTGGTCTACCTGACAATCATGATGAAAAGAAGAACCTGAACAGTATCTTTCAGGAAATCATCAAGGAAAACTGCCCTGAGGTCCTAGAACCAGAGAGTAAAATAGCCATAGAAAGAATCCACGGATCACCTCCTGAAAGAGATCCCAAACTGAAAATGCCAAGGAATGTAGTAGCCAAATTTCAAAACTACCAGGTCAAAGAGGAAATACTACAGGCAGTCAAAAAGAAATAATTTAAATATACTGGAACCACAGTCAGGATTACACAGGACCTTGCAGCTTCTACATTAAAAGACCATAGGGCATGGAATATGATATGCTGTAAGGCAAAGGAGCTTGGATTACAACCAAGGATCAAACACCCAGTGAAAATGAGCATGATCTTTCAGGGAAGGAGATGGATATTCAACAAAATAGGGGACTTCTAAACCTTCCTGATAAAAAGACCAGAGCTCAACAGACTCTACAGACTCAAGAGAGACATAAAAAGGTAAACGGGACAGAAAGAAACAACATGTTATTCCTAAGGCCAAACTGTTTACATCCCTACAAGGGAAGATGACACTTGTAACTCCTGAGACCTGTATTGCCATTACACCATGTTAAAGGGGTATACACAAAGGGAGTAGGTATAAATTGACTTTGATGTAATGATAAAAAAATCTAATCAAGTGGATTAAATGGATCCAAGTAAGTGGAATAATTTGCTCTAAGTAAGAAAATGTACTGAGAAAAAAGGAAAGGAGATAGACAAGGGTAAATTACATTACAGGAAAAGGCACAAAAACCTATTACAGCAGAGGGAAAGAAGGGAGGGAGATGAGCATTGTTTGAACCTTACTCTCATAAGATTTGGCTCAAGAAGGAAATAACATAATCAGTTAGGTATAGAAATCTAACTTGCCCTATAGGCAGTAGGAGGGAAAAGGGGAAAGAAAAGGGAGGGGGGATAGAGGGGAGGGAAGAAGTAGTAAAGGTAAAGGGGAAGAAAAGTGAGGGGGCTAATAGAAGGGAGGCGGGACTGAGGGAGGCAGTGGTCAAAAGCAAAACACTGGTGAGGAAGGAAAAGGAGAAAGGAGAAAGAAAAGCATAAATGGGGTTGGGGGAAGAATGAAGAAAAAGACACAGTAATCATAACTGAATGTGATATATGAATGTAATATAATACTATTGTGTATAAGAAATGACGAACAAGATGACTTCATAAAAACCTGGAAAGACTTGTATGGTCTGATGCTGAGTGAAGTGAGCAGAACCAGGAGAACTTTGTACACATTAACAGCCACATTGTGTGATTACTAATATTGATAGACTTAACCCTTTTCAGCAATATAGGGATCTAAGACATCTCCAAAGGCCTCGTGATAGAAAATGCTATCCACATCCAAAGAAAGAACTATGGAATTTGGATGCAGATCAAAGCATACTATTTGCTATTTTTTTCTTCTGTTGTGTTTTGTTTCCTCTTTCTGGTGGTTCCTCCTATTGGTTCTAATTCTTACTTACAATATCACTAATGTGAAAATATGTTTAATAGCAATATATATGTATAGCCTATATCAGATTGCACACTGTCTTGGGGAGGAAGGGGGAGAAAAGTTTAAGACTCAAAAGCTTATGGAAGTGATTGTAATAAATGAAAATAAATTAATTTTTTAAAAAAAGAATATACAGAGACAGAGGGTACAGATGTAATGTGAATTGGAGGGAATGGCATAAAAATAATTATGGGATGAGAAAGAGGAATATACTGGGAGTAGAAGGATGGGAAAGGTAGAATGGGGTAAATTATTTCACATGAAGAGGTATGAAAAACCTATTACAGTGGAGGGGAAGGATGGGAGGGTAGGTGATGGGCTTCACTTTAACCTTACTCTCATCAGTTTTCTCATCAGTATTGGCTCAAAGAGAAAATTATATATAAACATATATATATATATATGTATATATATATAAAATCAGTTGAATATAGAAATTTATCTTACCTGACAGGAAGGCAGGAGGGGAGGAACTTAAATAAAGGGGGGGTGGCACTGAAAGAAGAGAGGGCAGACTAGGGGAGGCAGTAGATAGAAGCAAAACACTGTCAAGAAGTGAAAGGGTGAAAGGAAAGAACAAACAGGAGGAAAAATAGGATGAAGGGAAATACATAGTTAGTAATCATAACTGTGAATGTGAATGGGATGAATTCTCCCATGAAATAGAAATGGATAGCAGAGTAGATCAAAAACCAGAATCCTACAATACGTTGTTCATAAGAAACACACTTGAAGCAGAAAGACACACAGAGTGAAGGTAAAGGGCTGGGGCACAATCTATTACACTTCAGCTGAAGTTAAAAAAAAAAAGGCAAGAGTAGCAATCCTGATCTCAGACAAAGCAAAAGAAAACATAGATCTAATTTAAGAAGATAAGGAAGGAAACTACAGCTTGCTTAAAAGGTACCATAGACGATGATGTAATATCATTACTAAACATATATTGACCAAGTCATATAACATCCATATTCTTAAAAGAGAAATTAAGTGAGTCACAGGAAGAAATAGACAGCAAAACTATACTCATGGGATTTCAACTGCCCCATCTCAGAAGCAGATAAATCCAACCAAAAATAAACAAGAAACTAAGACAGTAAGTAGAATGTTAGAAAAGTAAGATGTGACATACCTTTGGAGAAAACTGAATGAGAACAGAAAGGAATATAACTTTTTCTCAGCAGCAGATAGCACCTACATAAAAAATGACAATGTATCAGGGCATAAAACTCTCAAAATCAAATGTAGAAAGGCAGAAATATTAAATATATTCTTTTTGGATCATAATGCAATAAAAATACATTCAACAAAAGGCAGTGGAAAGATAGGTTAAAATTAATTGGAAACTAAATAATCTAATCCAAAAGAATAAATGGATCAAAGAACAAATTATAGTAACAATCAATCATTTCATTAAAGAGAATTACAAGAAGGAGATGACATACCAAAATTTATGGGATGCAGTCAAAGCAGTACTTAGGGGAAATTTTATTTCTCTAAATTCTTACATCAACAAAATAGAGAAAGCAGATCAATAAATTGGACATTCAACTGAAAAAAAAACTTTTTTTAAAAAAAGAACACATTAAAAATCCCTAATTGAGCACCAAATTGAAAATCCTAAAAATCAAAGGTGAGATTAATAAAATTGACAGTAAAAAATAACTAATTGGAAAAATTGACTAATAAATAAAACTAAGAACTGATTTTATGAAAAAAACCAATAAGATATGTCATTGATTAATTTGATTTAAAAAGAAGAAGAAAGAAGGAAACCAAATATCCTATATCAAAAAGTAAAAGGAAGAAATCACCATCAACAAAGAAGAAATTAAAGCAATCATTAGGAAACATTTTGCCCAATTTTATGCCAATAAATTTGACAATCTGAGTGTAATTGCTGAATATTTGCAAAAATATAAATTACCTATATTAACAGATCAGTAACTAGAATGCTTAAATAACCCCATCTTAGAAAATGAAATTGAACAAGCCATTAATGAATTCTCTAAGAAAAAATCCCCAGGGCCAGATGGCTTTAAAAGTGAATTTTGCCAAACATTTAAAGAACAATTAATTCCAATACTATATAAACTATTTGAAAAGATAGGCAAAGAAGGAATCCCACCATACTCCTTTTATGAGACAAATATGATATTGATACCTACACCAGGATGAGCTAAAACAGAGAAAGAAAATCATAGACTAATTTCCCTAATGAATATTGATGCAAAAATTCTGAACAAAATACTAACAAGGTGATTATAGCAATATATCATAAGGATTAAACACTATGACCAGGTGGGAAATATACCAGGAATGCAGGGTTGGTTAAATATTAAGAAAACTATCAACATAATTGACAATATCAATAACAAAATCAATAGAAATGATATGATTATTTCAATAGATGCTGAAAAAGCTTTTGACAAAATACAGTACCATTCCAATCAAAAACATTAGAGAGCATAGGAATAAAGGAGAATTCCTTAAAATGATAAATAGTATCTATTGAAAACCATCAGCAAACATTATGTGTAATGAGGATAAGCTAGAAGCCTTTCCAATAAGATCAGGAGTGGAGCAAAGATGCACATCATCACCACTACTATTCAATATAATACTAGAAATATTAGCTACAGCAATGAGAAGAAAAAGAAATTGAAGGAATTAGAATAGTCAATGAGGAAACAAAACTATAACTCTTTGAAGGTGATAAGATGGTATACTTAGAGAACCCTAGAGAATCAACCAAAAAAACTACTTGAAATAATTAACAACTTTAGCAAAGTTGAAACATATAAGATAAACCCACATAAATCATCAGTATTTCTTTATATGACCTACAAAGCCCAGCAGCAAGAGCTAGAAAGAGAAATTATATTTAAAATAACTGTAAACAATAAAAAAAATTTGGGAGTCTCCCTGCCAAGACAAACCCAGCAACTATATGAACACAATTACAAAACACTTTTCACACAAATAAAGTCAGATCTCATGGGTAGGCTGAGCCAATATAATAAAAATGACAATTCTGCCTGACCTAATTTACTTACTCAGTGATGTACCAATCAACCTTCCAAAAATTATTTGATAGAGCTAGAAAAACTAACAAAAAATTCATCTGAAAGAATAAAAGATCAAGAATATCATGGGAATTAATGGAAAAAATACAAAGGAAGGTAGTCTAGTATTACCAAATATCAAATTATATTATAAAGCAGTACTTATCAAAACTATCTGGTACTGGCTAAGAAATAGAGTGGTGGATCAGTGTAATAGTTTAGGTACACAGACATGGTAGTCAGTGACCATGGTAACCTAGTGTTTGACAAGCCTAAAAACCTCAGCTTTTTAGAAGAACTTACTATATGACAAAAATTGCTGTGAAAACTGGAAAACAAATTGGGCAAAAACTAGTTATAGACCAACATCTCACACCATATACCAAGATATGGCCAAAATGGGGGCATAGGGGCAGCTAGGTGGAGCAGTGTATAGAGCACAGGCCCTGAAGTCAGGAGGACCTGAGTTCAAATCTGGCCTCAGACCAAATGCTTGACACTTACTAGCTGTGTGACCCTAGGCAAGTCACTTAACCCCAATTGCCTAAAAGAAATGGGGGTATGGGTACGATTTAGACACTATAACCAAATTATAAGAGCAAGGAGTGGTTTATTTGTCAGATCTATGAAGGGAAGAATTCATGACCAACTAACAGAGAGCATTAAGAAATGGAAAGTAGATCATTTTGATTATGTTAAATTAAAAAGCTTTTGCATAAACAAAACCATTTCAACAAAGATTAGAAGGAAAGCAGAAAACTGGGAAACAATCTTACATCAAGTGTCTCTGATAAAGGCCTCATTTCTCATATATAGAGAATTAAGTCAAATTTATATACAAGCCATTCCCCAATTAATAAAAGGTCAAAGAGTATGAACAGGCAGTTTTCAGATGAAGAAATAAAAGCTAGATAAGCTATAGACATATGAAGAAGTGCTCTAAAACCCACAGTTTTAGAAGTGCTGACGGGGTTGTGAGTAGAAAAAGTTTAATAAACCCTGCTCTAAATCACTTTTGATTAGAGAAATGCAAATTAAAAGAACTGTGAGGTACCAACTCACAACTATCAGATTGGCTAATATGACTAAAAACGGAAATGACAAATGTTGGAGAGGATGTTGGAAAATTGGGACACTAATGCACTATTGGTGGAATTATCAGCTGATCCCACCATTATGGGGAGTAATTTGGAACTATGCCCAAATGACATCCAAACTCTGCATAGCCTTTGATCAAGCAATATCACTACTAGGTGTCATCATAGACATCATAAAAAGGGAGGAAAACCCTTACATGTCCAAAAATATAGTAGCCCTTTTCGTGGTAGCAAAATATTGGAAGCTGGGGGATCATCAATTGGGGAATGACTGAACAAGTTGTAGTATATGAATATAATGAATACTATTGTTCAATAAGAAATGATTAACAGGCAGATTTCAGGGGAAAAAAAACAAACCTGGAAAGACTTATATGAACTGATGCAAAGTGAAATGAGCAGAACCAAGAAAACATTGTACACAGTATCAACAACATTGTATGATGATCAACTATGAATGACTCAGCTCTTCTCAGCAGCACAATAATCCAAGATTACTACAAAGGTCTCAGGAAGGAAAATGCTACCATATTCAGATAAAAAACTGCTGGACTCTGAATGCAGATGGAAGCATACCTTTTTGACTTTATTCTTTTTGTCTCTTTTTTTCTTTTGATCTGTTTCTTCTTTTACAGCTGTGACTAATATGGAAATGTTTTATATGATAACATATACATATATATGTATAAAGTATGCATATATGTGTGTGTGTGTATATATATACATATATATATACTATATATGTGTATGTAAGTGTGTGTGTGTGTATGTATGTATCCTGTTATCAAATTGCCTACCATTTTAGGAAGAAGGGAGGGTTGGAGAGAGAAAAATTTAAAATCTTGTAAAAATGAATGCTAAAAACTGTCTTGACATATAATTGGAGAAATACTATTAAAAATAAAAAAAGCCTTTTTTCTTCTCCTATCTAACTGCATCCCCCCCCCACACACATACATACATTCTTAATTTACTGCTCAAAATTTTATGTAGATAACCTTAGGTAGTTGGGGACATAGATTCTAAGCCTTGACTTTCTCAATGCTCACATCTAGGGGATTTGAGAGCAGATCCCACAGAGCATGCATACTTAGGAACTCAACTTCTCCTTAGACAAGAGATTGCAATCACTCTAGGCTTGTGTCATTAATATTCTCAGCTAATTAGCTTATTTCTAACACAGTACCTCATGTAAGCTAATTGAATAATAATTTTAGAATGTACTATTTTATGTCTCTGGACATGAGGGAGGCAACTTGATGTATGGAAAATATCAGATTAGGAGGCATGAATTTGGATTCGATTTCTGACACCAAGGCCATTCAAAGTCTGATACCAAGGCCACAAAGTCTAATCCCAAGGTCACTAAATCCACTTCCAAGGCAACCAAATATGATTCTAAGGTGTGAAGCCCAGAGATTCCAAGGCTCTCAAACCTAGTGATTCCAAGGCTGCTAAGCCTACTGACCCCAATCTTCCTAGTCCACTAACCTTAAGGCTGAAACACCCAAAGATGCTAGGGCTAAAGCTCCTAGTCCCATGACTTCAAAATAGATGCTTCAGGACAGAAGGACTTCTTAAATCCTATAGTACTGTGTTTTGTTTTTTTCCTCAGCCTGGGTATGATTATTCACTACTTTGAACAAATAAAGGAAATGATGAATCATAAGAAAAAATAAAAAGAATACATATCATCCAAAGTATTATATTCTATTGGATGGGCAACCCATAGAATTGCCACTGGGGTATATATCTTGTGCTGACACTGAGGAAGGATAATAAAGTGAGTTCAGAAATGAAGAAGAGTAGGAGACTGCGGTAGATCACTTTTGGGGAAATGCATAGTATTTCTAATGATCCCAAGTTTTCTCTGAAAAATATTCATCTTTTAATATAAATATTTTGTTGTTGTATTAATCAGTCATGAAAAACTAAAATGTCCAAATAATTAAAGTTGCAGGTCACACAAAGTCCATGAGACAAATGTGTAGTTGACATGAGTAGGTTGCAATATATTAACAACAAATATATGTGGTTTCCGTCCTTACAGCATATGAGACCCTCAGTCCTCTGCTCTTCTTTTTAGTAGTTCTTGTAAACAGTTTCCTGGTACATTATTATGGTAAAGTCAACCTAATCCTGAAGGACTTATTGTAGGAAATGGACTTCTTAGGGGATGTGAGTAGGTAATGGTATATAAGTACCTTGCTAATATGGATAAATATTTAATTTAATGAAAGCATTTTTAATTCAACTCCTCTATTTACTACTACTATTAGCTTTAATTTAAGTAGAATGTTAAAAGTTTACAAAAAAGGTTTTGTTTTAAGATAAAATCACCTTATTTTATCCTCACAGAAACTCAGTGAGGTAGGTGTTATCATCATCCCAATTGTCCAGATAAAGAAACAGAGAGGTCAAGTGACTTGCCCAGAATCAAATAGCTAGTAAGTGTCTAATGCAGGATTTGAATCCAGCTTTTCCTGACTTCAAGACTAGCACTTTATCCACTATGCTATGCTCCCCCAACATGAAGGCTATTTGAATATTTTTAGATTTCCGAGTGATTAGTTTTCTTATTTTTAATCTTTCTCCATCTCTCTTGTTAGCTTCTCTCTCTCTCTCTCTCTCTCTCTCTCTCTCTCTCTCTCTCTCTCTCTCTCTCTCTCTCTCTCTCTCCACACACACAAACACACACACACACACACACACACACACATGCACACATTAAAGCTAGTTAACATTTCTGGTAATTAACTCTCATACATTTTATTTTTTTTCCCTTGGCTTACTTCTTTCTTTATTATTTATTTTTAGTTTTCAACATTAATTTCCACAAGATTTCGAGTTCCAAATTTTCTCCCTATCTCACTCCTCCCCCCACCTCAAGACAACATGCATTCAGAATACCCCTTCCCCTAATCTGCCCTTCTTTCTATCACCCCCCTTCTCTTATCCCCTTCCTCTTCTATTTTCCTGTAGGGCAGGATAAATTTCTATACCCCATTGCCTGTATATCTTATTTCCCAGTTGCATTTAAAAACAATTTTAACATTTGTTTTTAAAGATTTGGGCTCCAAATTTTCTCCCTTTCTCCCTCCCCACCCACTCTCATTGAAATGGCAAAAAGTCGATATGGGTTATACATGTGTAGTTATGCAAAACACTTCCATAGTAGTCATGTTGTGAAAAACTAACTATGTGTCCCTTCATCCTATCCCCCCCATTTATTCTATTCTCTTTTTTGACCTTGTCCCTCTTCAGAAGTGTTTGCTTCCAATTACCCCCACCCCCAATCTGCTCTTCCTTCTGTTGACCCACCTTTCTTCTCCACTTTCCCCCTACTTTCCTGTAGAGTAAGACAGATTTCCATAACGAATTGAGTGAGTATGTTATTCCCTCCTTAAGCCAAATCTGATGAGAATAAGATTCACTTATTCCCTCTCACCTTCCCCCACTTCCTCTCCACTGTAAAAGCTTTTTTTTGGTCTGTTTTATGTGAGATAATTTACCACATTTTACCTCTCCCTTTCTCCTTCTCCCAGTATAATCCTCTCTTACCCCTTAACTTTTTTTTAGATATCGTCCCTTCATCTTCAACTCACCCTGTGCCATCTGTCTATCTGTCTCTGTACCTACTACCTACCTGCCTATCTATCTATAAATATATAAATTTTTTTCTCCCTCCAACTACCCTAATACTGACAAAGGTCTCATGAGTTACAAATATCATCTTTCCATGCAGGAATGTAAACAGTTCAACATTAATAAGTCTCTTATGATTTCTCTTTCCTATTTACCTCTTCATGTTTCACTTGAGTCTTGTATTTGAAAGTCAAATTTTCTGTTTAGCTCAGGTCTTTTCATCAAGAATGTTTGAAAGTCCTCTATTTCACTGAATGTCCATTTTTCCTTCTGAAGGATTATACTCAGTTTTGCTGCTTAGATGATTCTTTGTTGTAATCCTATCTCCTTTGACTTCCTGAATATCATATTTCAAGCCCTCTGGTCCCTTAATGTAGAAGCTGCTAAATCTTGTGTTATCCTGATTGGGTTTCCATAATACTTGAATTGTTTCTTTCCGGCTGCTTGCAATATTTTCTGCTTGACCTGGGAACTCTGGAATTTGACTATGATATTCCTAGGAGTTTTCCTTTGGGGATCTCTTTCAGGAGGTGATCAGTTTATTCTTTCCATTTCTATTTTACCCTCTGGTTCTAGAATGTCAGTGCAGTTTTCCTGGATAATTTCTTGAAAGATGATGTCTAGGCTCTTTTTTTTGATCATGGCTTTCAGATAGTCCAATAATTTTTAAATGATCTCTCCTGGATCTATTTTCCAGATCAGTTGTTTTTCCAATGAGATATTTCACATTGTCTTCTATTTTTTCATTCTTTTGGTTTTGTTTTACACTGTCTTAATTTCTCATAAAGTCACCAGCTTCCATTTGCTCCATTCTAATTTTTAAGAAAGCAATTTTTTTTAAACATCCAGTGAGACAGTGAGTTTGGACTTGTTGAACACAGAGTTCATTGTATTTGGTAGGAACACTAATATGGCACACTCTCCCAGGTAATTAGATTAGGTCCCTTCCCCTCTATACCTGCTGCAGTTGGCACCTTGTATTATTTGTGAGTTTCTCTGGTTTCTACCATTTGGTTGAATGACCTTTAGTCCTATGGGTTCTAGAGACCAGGACTCATAAGCAACAACTTTTGAATATTCTACCTGTCTTTTTCCTTAAATATCATCTCATTAAGTTCCTACTTTTTTATTGTTTTAACATTTGTTTTTAAAATTTTGAGTTCCAAATTCTCTCCCTTTCTCCCTCCCACCCCACTGAGAAGACAATTCCATATAGGTTATACATGTGTAGTCATGCAAAATATATCCATAATAGTCATGTTGTGAAAGAAAACATGGGCAAAAAAAAAACTCAAGAAAAATAAAGTTGAAAAAAAACAACAAAAGTTGCTTGAATCTGTGTTCAGACACCATCAGTTCTTTCTCTGAGTATGGATAGCATTTTTCATCTCAAGTCCTTCAGAGTTGTCATGGATCATTGTATTGTTGAGAATAGCTAAGTCATTCACAGATGATCATCTTCCAATATTGATGTTACTTTGTACCCAGTACATTTAACTTTGTATCTACCAATGTAAGTCTTTCTAGGTTTCTCAGAGAGCATCCTGCTCATCATTGCTTATAGTACTTACAATGTTATAATTATAGCTTATAATTTTATAATTATAAAATAATTCTTATAATACTTGTAGTATTCCATCATAATCACATACCACAACTTATTCAGCCATTCTGCAATTGATGTGCATCCCCTCAATTTCTAATGCTTTACCCCTAGAAAAGATCTGCTAAAATATTTTTGTACATATAGGTCTTTTTCCTTTTTTATGGTAATTTTTATTTATTTTTTTGTTTTCAACATTTACTTCCACAAGATTTTGAGTTGCAAATTTTCACCCCATCTCACCTCTCCCCTCACCCCAAGAATGCATGCATTCTGAATACCCCTTCCCCTAGTCTGCCTTCCCTTCTATCTCTCCCCCCGTCTCTTATCCCCTTCCCCTTCAATTTTCCTGTAGGGCATGATGGATTTCTGTACCCCATTTCCTATATTTCTTATTTCACAGTTGCATGTGAAAACATTTTTTTAAAACATGTGTTTTTAAAACTTTGGGTTCCAAATTTTCTCCCTTCCTCCCTCCCCACCCACCCTCATTGATAAGGCAAGCAACCAAATATAGATTGTATATGTGCAGTTATGCAAAACACTTCCATAGTAGACATGCTGTGAAAAACTAACTCTGTTTCCCTTAATCCTATCCCACCTCCCCATTTATTCTATTCTTTCTTTTGACACTGACCCTCCTCAGAGTTACTTGCTTCTGATTACACCCTTTCCCAATCTGCCCACCTCTCTATCATCCCCCTATTCCCTTGTCCCCTGCCCCCCCCCCATTTTCCTGTAGGGTAAGACAGATTTCCGCACCCAATTGAGTGTGTATGTTATTCCCTCCTTAAGTCAAATTCTATGAGAATAAGATTCATTCATTCCCTCTCACCTTCCCCTGTTTCCCCTCCACTGTAAGAACCTTTTCTTTTCTGTTTTTTTGTGAGATAATTTACCCCATTCTACCTCTCCCTTTCTCCTTCTCCTAGTATAATCCTCTCTCACCCCTTAATTTTATTCTCCAGATACGACCCCTTCATTTTCAACTTCCCCTGCGCCCTTTATCTATCTATCTATATCTATATATACGTACATATATTTTTTCCCCTCCAACTACCCTAATATTGACAAAGGTCTCATGAGTTACAAATATCATCTTTCCATGCAGGAATGTAAACAGTTCAACCTTAATAAGTCTCTTATGATTTTCTCTTTCCTGTTTACCTCTTCATGTTCCACTTGAGTCTTGTCTTTGAAAGTCAAATTTTCTATTCAGCTCTGGTCTTTTCATCAAGAATGCTTGAAAGTCCTCTATTTCACTGAATGAACATTTTTTTACCCTGAAGGATTATAATCAGTTTTGCTGGGTAGGTGATTCTTAGCTGTAATCCTATCTCCTTTGCCCTCCGGAATATTATATTCCATGCCCTATGATCCCTTAATAAAGAAGCAGCTAAATCTTGTGTTATCCTGATTGTGTTTCCACAATACTTGAATTGTTTCTTTCTGGCTGCTTGTAATATTTTCTCCTTGACCTGGGAACTCTGAAATTTGGCTACAGTATTCCTAGGAGTTTTCCTTTGGGGATCTCTTTCAGGAGGTGATTGGTGGATTCTTTCCATTTCTATTTTGCCCTCTGGTTCTAAAATTTCAGGGCAGTTTTCCTGGATAATTTCTTGAAAAATGATGTCTAGGCTCTTTTTTTGATCATGGCTTTCAGATAGTCCAATAATTTTTAAATTCTCTCTCCTGGATCTATTTTCCAGGTCAGTTGTTTTTCTAAAGAGATATTTCACATTGTTTCCTAATTTTTCATTCTTTTGGATTTGTTTTACAGTGTCTTGATTTCTCATAAAGTCACTAGCTTCCAATTGCTCTATTCCAATTTTTAAGGAAGTATTTTCCTCAGTAATCTTTTGGACTTCCTTTTCCATTTGTCCAATTTTGCTGTTTAGGGCATTCTTCTCCTCATTGGCTTTTTGGACCTCTTTAGCCATTTGGGTTAGGCTATTTTTTAAGGTGTTATTTTCTTCAGTATTTTTTTGGGTCTCCTTAAGCAAGCTGCTGACTTGTTTTTCATGATTTTCTTGCAAAATTCTCAGTTTTTCCTCTACTTCTCTTACTTGCTTCTCAAAATCCCTTTTGAGCTCTTCCAAGGCCTGGGACTGATTCATATTCTTCTAGGAGGCTTTGGATTTAGGAACTTTGGCTTCATTGTCTTCTTCTGGTTGTATGTTTTGATCTTCTTTGTCACCAAAGTAAGATAATATAGTCTGACTCTTTTTACGCTGTTTACTCATGATCCCGGCCAATTACTTGAGTTTTAAACTCTTTGTTAAGGTAAAAGTCTGTTTCCAATGTGGAGAATGTACTGTCCCAAGCTTCAGGGGTTTGTACAGCTGTTTTCAGAGCTACTTCTAGGGACCTGAAACTTTTCAGTTCTTCCAAGGTGCTATGACAAAGAGCGAGGTGTTTTCTTTCCACCGCCACAGCAAGCTCCACCACACCAGCGTTCCTCCTCACCCCAGGACTCCCCCTCAGAACTGTGACCCAGATCCAAGCACCGGTAAAGCAAGAGATTCCTGCCTCAGCACCGGCAAAGACGTCCCTGCAATCCCCCTCTGATCAGCCACTCGATCCCCCCTCAGTCTGTGGGCCAGAATCTCAGGAAACAGCCACAGCCCCGGGCCATGCTTGGGACTTGCAGCTGAGATCTAGCTCCTTCTCTCAACCCAGTCACAGACTTTTCCCCCTGACCTTCTAAATTGTCTTTGGTGTTCATGGGTTGAGAAGTCTGGAAACCACCACAGCTTCCCGCGATTCAACCCTCTGAGGCCTGCTCCAGGTTTGCTGTGGCCTGCGCAACCACACCAAACTGTGTTCCTCTCCCCACCCGGCGTGATATACCTTTCTGATCAACCATCCAGGCTGTCTTCGGCTGGAAATTTGTTTTGCTCTGTCTTTTTGTGGGTTCTGCTGCTTTAGAATTTGTTTAGAGCCATTTTTTATAGGTATTTGGAAGGGTTTGGGGAGAGAGCTCAAACAAGTCACCACTTTCTCTCTGCCATCTTGGCTCCCAGAAGTATTTTCTTCAGTGAACTTTTGGACTTCCTTTTCCATTTGGCCAATTCTGCTTTTGAAGGCATTCTTTCCTTACTGGCTTTTTGGATCTCTTTTGCCATTTGGGTTAGGCTATTTTAAAAGTGTTATTTTCTTCAGTATTTTTTTGGGGTCTCCTTTAGCAAGCTATTGACTTGTTTTTCATAATTTTCTTTCATCACTCTCATTTCTCTTCCCAGTTTTTTCTCTATTTCTCTTACTTGCTTTTCAAAATCCTTTTAGAGCTTTTCCATGGCCTGGGACTGATCCATATTTTTCTTGGAGGCTTTGGATGTAAGATCTTTGACTTTGTTGTCTTCTTCTGGTTGTATGTTTTGATCTTCTTTGTCACCAAAGTGAGATTCTATGGTCTGACTTTTTCGTGCTGTTTGCTCATGTTCTCAGTCAATTACTTGAGTTATAAACTCTTTGTTAAGGTACAGGTCTGCTTCCAGTGTGGAGAATGTACTGTTCCAAGCTTCAGGGGTTTTTTGCAGCTTTTTTTCAGAGATACTTCCGGGACCTGTAAATTTCCAGTTCTTCCAAAGTGGTACAATCAAGGACAAGGTGTTTATTCCTTTCCTGGCCTGCACTCTGGTCTGTGAGTGACCACAATCACTCTTTTCTCCCTTGGAACTGTGAGGAGGATTCCCTCTCCACTGCTACCACAAGTTCCACCACACCAATGCTCCTTCTTGCCCTAGGACCACCACTCAGAACTGTGACCCAGCTCCAAACATGGGCAAAGCAAGAGAATCCTGCCTCAGCACCAGCAAAGAGATCCCTGCAATCCATCTCTGATCTGCCACTCAATTCCCCCTCTATCTGTAAACCAAGAGCCTACTGCCCTGGGGCTGCACTGGGACTGGGGCTGGACCAAGCTCCTCTCTTACTGTGGTCACAGACCTTTCCTACTGACCTTCTAAGTTGTCTTTGGTGGTTGTGGGTTGAGAAGTCCGGAAATCACCACGGCTGCCTGTGATTCAGTCCCCTGAGGCCTGCTACAGGTTTTCTGAGGCCTGGTCTTTGCCTGCCCTCCCATGCTGAACTGAGTTCCTCTCCCAGCCCGGCACGATATACCTTTCTGATCAACCATCAAGGTTGTCTTGGACTGGAAATTTGTTTCACTCTGTCTTTTTGTGGGTTTTGCTGCTCTAGAATTTGTCTAGAGCCATTTTATAGGTATTTGGAGGGGTTTGGGGGAGATCTCAAGCAAGTTACTGCTTTTACTCTACCATCTTGCCCCTGCCCTCTCAGATATTTTATAAAATTAATGGCATGTTGAGCATACTTTTCATACAAAAATAATATTTTCCCCCCATAAATCCTGCTGGAAAACCACAATCCTTTTAATTTGGCTAGCTTACATTCATAGGTATGGAAAAACATCAAGTTGTCAGGTAACCTCTTTATCCCCTGAAAAAAAATCAAAGTAGTATTTTGTAATAATCCAAAGAAAGTCAAGGCTATAACCTCTCTGAGACCTATAAAGTGGTGGCCTCCCTTGCTCTAGACACTAGGCATGTACCTTATCATTACCTAATAGTCCCATCTGACATGTTCTGGAAGCTTGCATATTCTATGTTTGTACCCCATTAGTTCAAATGGTAGAACTCTCACTTGGTTTTTGAGGAGTTGGGGAAGTGGGGTAGAACTTCCTCTGGAGTTCAGCTGGGTCTCTAGGATGAGCATTTTCCTACCTGTAACATCAGAGCGAGGAAACTGGCCAGAAACACCTAAGAACATGCTTCTTCCTTATAGTATTTCTTCATACTCACTCTCCACCCTGTTCCTCACACACATTCCCTTAATTGTTTTGAATTTATATTTATTTTTTACTTACTCATCTATGTAAATATTATTTAGTTCTAGTAAAATATAATTTCCTTGAGGGAGGAATTATTTGGTTTTAACTTTCTTTATTTTCAGCACCTAACTCCTAGTAGGTACTTAATGAATGCTTGTAAAATCTAAGAAAATTGAACGGAATGACTTTTTGCTGACCTCCTTTCTTTTTCCTGTCTTGTTCTGAAGACTATCATGTCCATTGACTGGCTCGGGGATCTTTTCCTTGCTGCCTGGACTCCCTCATATTCCTATCCTCTGATGTTTTGCTCATGTCATAAGCCACCTCTTTTGTGATTTAACATGTGCATAACAAAAGGCCTATTGCTTTATGTCCAGATATGTTGTTCCATTGTCATTAATAGCCAACATATTTTGTTATAGAAAAGTCAAGAGAATGTTTCCATCTCTAACATTGGTTAGTCAGTTTCATTGTTAAATGTTTTTCAGATGACCTGACTTAATTTGGTCTTAGATGAATTCTAATTTTTCCATCTACTACCTTTTGCTGTTTTATGAGGCAATTCTGCTGTAATCATCCACCATCCTCCTCCATAAGATTTCATAAATAAGCTCATGCTTTAAACTGGTGTTGCCTTCATTGCCATATCTCTCAACTGAGCAAGACCTATAAATATACATTATTTATACTGATGAATATACTTACTGATTTTAATCTGTGGTTTGTAAAATCCATCTCATACTTGATAAGTATGCCTCATATATATTTATATAATTCCATTAACAACATCATTATGAAGAAATAATCTCTAAATATTCAAGGTGATCAAGGTACTCACAGACTTTAGCCCTTTAGATGCCTCCAAAAAAGGAAGTGGCTGGTTACTTACAGGCCATACTTAATAGCTTGAGAGTAGGAAAAAAAATAAACATTTACATATATGTAGAGTTTTAAGAAAAATTTCCTCAAGGTTTACCTCTCAAGAAAGTAGCACATGCATTATTATTATTCTCATTTAACAGATGAAAATACTGAGTTTCAGACACTTACTCATCATTACAAAACTAGTAGATATCAGAGCTAGCATTAAAACCTAGATCTCTTTTTTAAAATTTATTTTTAACATTCATTCTAAAAATTTTGAGTTCTAAATTCTCTTTCTCCTTTGAACCTTTCCCTCATTTATTGGGAAGCCAAGCAACATGATATCAATTATACTTGTGATATCATGCAGAATATATTTCCATATTAGCTGGCCTGCAAAAAAAGCAAGAAAGTATATACACACACATATATATCATACACATACACACACACACACACATAGATACATACACATATACATACATACACATATATAGATAGATGCAACTATATCTATCTATCTACCTATCTCTCTGTACATATTTATACACTTTGATTCGCATTTGGAGTCCATCAGTTTTTTCTCTGCAGGTGGGTAGTATTTTTCATCAGCATTCCTTTGGAATTGTCTTGCATCACTTTATTGATGAGAGTAGCAAAGTCATAGTTGATCATTGTTACAATATTGCTATTACTATGTACAATGGTCTCCTAGTTCTACTTCACTTTTCATCAATTTATATGGAAAATCTGGGTCTCGACTCTAAATCTAGCATTCCTATAATACCACATTCCCAAATAAAAGAATCAGTCCTTCTTGGGTTATGGGCCACCTTAAAAATTCACCTATTCTCAGTCAATTGTTGTTAGTCTAGGCCTTCCCTCCCTCCTCTGAGACAGGAACTAGCAAGTATTTCTTCACCAGGTCACCCCCAAAAGGTGTAAGCCTATGAGAAATTCCCAGAGCAAAATCAGTTAGCCAAATTAAAAAGTATTGATGTCTTTTTATCCTTCTAGCACAGAAGCTAGTAAGACACAAGTAGGCTGAGACTATAGGGGTCAGAAACCCTGTTCTTTATCTTATCTTATGGTTCATTCAGCGTTCATACACAGACTACGGGATTTTCCATCTTTTAAATAGGGAAATTAGGCCCTCAGTGTTCTAATTCTATCTTCACCTCAGTTTCCTGAGGATCAATTCTATTTGGGACTCTAGTATAAAAGATGCTTTTCCAAAGGAAAAATATGGGGACAGCTAGGTGGCACAGTGGATAGAGCACCAGCCCTGAAGTCAAGAGTACATGAGTTCAAATCCAGCCTCAGACCAAACACTTGACACTTACTAGCTGTGTGACCCTGGGCAAGTCACTTAACCCCAACAGCCTTAAAAAAAAAAAAGAAAAAAGATGAAGTTTAAAAAAAAATACCCAGAGTATAAACCTGAATCAGGTGTAGAACAGGTTGTTTTCTTATTTTATTCAGAAAAGGGGATAGTAAGCAATAAAAAAATAAAATGATTATGAGCACTTGAAAGATAATATTCATAATATTAGCCCCCAGCAAAAGAAGCATGGGATAGTGCCCCCTGTACTCCAGAAGGAGAAATCAAATTTAAAAGCCAGAAAAAAGGCAAATGCAATGAGCAAAAAGCAACAAAGAGAAACAATGACCATATAGAAGTAACTTGGTGACAGGGAAGACCAAAACACAAATTCAGAAGAGGACAACATGCTCAATATACCCACATCTGAAACCTCAAAAGGTAATGTGAACTAGTCTGAAGCCCAAAAAGCCTTCTTAGAAGAGCTCAAGAAGGATTTTAAAAGTCAAATAAGAGAGGTAGAAAAAAAATTGAACAATTATTTAAAAACTACAATTGACAAAATGGAAAAAAAAAGTACAATGAAGAAAACAACACCCTAAAAAGTAGAATTGGCCAAATGGAAAAGGAAATACAAAAGCTAACAGAAGAAAACAATTTGTTAAACATTAGAATTGGGCAAGTGGAAGCTAACGACTCTATGAGACATCAAGAATCAGTTAAACAAAATCAAAAGAATGAAAAAAAATACGAAAATGTAAATACCTGATTGGAAAAACAACTGATCTGGAAAATAGATCCAGGAGAGATAATTTAAGAACCATTGATCTACCTGAAAGTCATGATAAGAAAAAGAGCCTGGACAGCATCTTTCAATCAACCATCAAGGAAAACTGCCCTCAGGTCCTAGAACCAGAGGGTAAAATGGTCATCAAAAGAATCCACTAAAACCCCTTCAAATACCTATAAAAATGGCTCTAAACAGATTCTAAAGCAGCAGAACCCACAAAAAGACTAATTCAAACAAATTTACAGTCCAAGACAGCCTGAATGGTTGATCAGAAAGGTATATCACACCAAGCAAAATAAGGAGCGAAGTTCAGCATGGGCTTGCAGGCAAGGCAGGCCTCAGTAAACCTGAAGCAAGCCTCAGAGGACTGAATCGCAGGCAGCTGTGGCAGTTTCCAGACTTCTCAACCCATGAAACACCAAAGACAACTTAGAAGGTCAATGTAAAGTCTGTGACCGTGGTGAGAGATAGAGAGGCATAGTTCCAGCCCCAGTGCCTGAGCTTGGTCCCAGGGAGGCCGCTGCTTCTGGAGCTTCGGACTGAGGGGGAATCAAGTAACTGATCAAAGGGGGATTGCAGGGATCTTTCTGCTGGTGCAAGATTCTCTTACTTTGCCTGTGCTTGGATCTGGGTCACACTTCTGGGTGGCAGTCCTGGAGCAAGGAGGAGCACTGGCGTGGTGGAGCTAGTGGTGATGGTGGAGAGGAAATCCTCCTCACAGTTCCAAGGCAGAAAAGAGTGTTTGTGGTCACTCATAGACCAGAGCACAGGCCAAGAAAGGAGTGAACACCTTGCCCCTCATCATACCACCATGGAAGAACTGAAAATTTACAGGTCCCTAGAAGTATCTCTGAAAACAGCTGTGCAAAACCCCTGAAGCTTGAGACAGTACATTCTCCACACTGGGAGCACAGCCCTACCTTAACAAAGAGTTTAAAACTCAAGTAATTGGCTGGGATCATGAACAAACAAAGGCACAAAAAAAGTCAGAACATAGAATCTTTCTTTGGTAACAAAGAAGATCAAAACATACAACCAGAAGAAGACAACAAAGTCAAAGATCTTACATCCAAAGCCTCCAAGAAAAATATGAATCAGTCCCAGGCCATGGAAGAGCTCAAAAAATGTTTGAGAAACAAGTAAGAGAAGTAGAGGAAAAACTGGGAAGAGAAATGAGAGTGATGCAAGAAAATCATGAAAAACAAGTCAACAGCTTGCTAAAGGAGACCCCAAAAAAATACTGAATAACACTTTAAAAAATAGCCTAACCCAAATGACAAAAGAGGACCAAAAAGCCAATGAGAAGAATGCCCTAAAAAAAGAATCCACTGATTACCTACTGAAAGAGTTCCCAAATTGAAAACACCAAGGAATATTGTAGCCAAATTCCAGAATTATGAGGTCAAGGAGAAAATCCTGCAAGCAGCCAGAAGGAAACAATTCAAATATCATGGAACCACAGTCAGGATTACGCAGGACCTTGCAGCTTCTACATTAAAAGATTGGAATATGGTATTTCGTAAGGCAATGGCACTTGGATTACAACCAAGGATCAAATTCCCAGTGAAACTGAGTATAATCTTTCAGGGGAGGAGATAGACATTCGATGCATAGGGGACTTCCAGACTTTCCTATTAAAAAGAGCAGAAATGGAAAATTTGATCTTCAAATATAGTACTCAAGAGAGGCATTAAAAAAAAAACAGGAAAGAAAAAAATGCTATTCAATAAGGACAAACTTTTTACACTCCTAAATGGCAAGATGATACTTGTAACTCTTGAGAATTGTATCTTTATTACAACATTTGAAAGGGATATACATAGATAGAGGAGTGGGTATAAGCTGACTTTGATGTGATGATAAAAAATTATTTGTGAAATTGAAAAAAATAAGTTGTGAAAAGGGATTGTAATGAAAGAAGAGGAAAGTAGGATGCAGAAAAGGGTAAATTACATCACATGAAGAGGTACAAAGACATATTACAGTAGAGGGAAAGAAGAGATGGAGATGAGCATTGTTTGAACCTCACTGTCATTGGATTTGGCCCAAGGACGGAATAACATACTCAGGTATAGAAATCTAACTTGCCCTATAGGTAGTAGGAGGGGAAAAGGTGAAGAAAAGGGAAGGGGGAATAGAAGGGAGGGAAGAAGTAGTAAGCGAAAAGGGAAAGAAAAGGGAGGGAGTTGATACAAGGGAGGGAAGACTGAAGGAGGCGGTGGTCAAAAGCAAAACTCTAGTGAGGAAGGAAAGAAAGAAAAGAGAAGGAAACAACTGATAGCATGATCAGCATCTCTACTCCCTCCCTCAAAAAAGTATTCTTGTATGTACTTAAAGATGATGTTTAAGGCCCTCTTTAGCTTTCTCTTTTGTAGAATCCAGTTCTTCTAATATTCACTCCCTAGTTTCCATCTATTTTCTATGACTTGCCCCATCTTTTAAAGTGCAATGACAAGAACTAAATGAAATCTATATATAAATAAAGGCCTGATTAATGCTGAATATAACAGAAGGATTACTTCCTGACCTTTGCTTACCATAATCCTTCTAATTCCCATTATCATACTGGTCTTTTTCAAAACAGTACTACCTTGCTGATGTGTTTTTAGATGTTAATCAATTATATTCCTCAGGTCTTTTATTTTTCCTTCCTTATACATAGGTATTCCTTCCCTGTACTGATTTTGTGCCATTACACTTTTTCTTCCATTCATTATCCCCTTGCATTTTGCCATACTGAATTCCATTCTTTTGATAGGTCCATTTTGGCTGATGGCTCCAGTTTACTTTAAATTTAATTCGTATTTTCCATACATTCATAACACCGCCTAATTAACTATCATCTACTGATGTGGTGAGCATATTTTCAGTTCCTTCACTTGGATCATCAGCTTTGTTGATGAATAACAAGGACCCTGGGATGAGTCTCTGTGGAGTACCACTCAATACATTTCCCAGATCAACCCCTGTACTATGAAGATTATAAAGGACTTTGATCAACTAATTAACAAATACTTCTTGATGTGCCAGGTAATGTACTAGATAGAAGGATACGAAGACAAAAGTAAAAATATTGTTGCCGTCAAGGAGCTTACAGCCTAGCAGGAGATTAGGAAGGAGGTACTATACATGTATATAGGTATGTAGAAATATAAACAAGATGATTGTGGTAGGATAGAGAAACTAGAAGCTGGAGATCAGAAAAGCCCTCTTGAAGAAGGAGACAGATGAACTGATACTTGAAAAAAGCTAGGGATTCTGAGAGATGTTGAAGAATAGGTATATTGTAGCCAGGAGGTCAGTCAGTACAAAGATATAGAGGTAGGAGATGGTATGCCATGTATGAGGAACACTAAGGTCTTTCCTCTGTGGTAGTCAAAGCCAATGTTTTTGTCATACTTTTATAGATGAGGACACTAAGGCTGAGACATTTGTGAATGCTTACGTAGGTAGTTATGATCAGAGCCAGGTGTTTTGGGTCTAAGCCAGAATTTCTTCTACAAAACTATACTGCCTCCAAGGTAGAAAAGTCAACATCTTCTCAGGTCAGGGTCACTTGAAGAGTTAATTTTCATATCATTTAGCCATTAATAGATTTGTATCCTATCTCCCAAAATTGCCACTCTCTTTACTCTCTCTGTTATTCTTGTTCAGTCATTTCAGTCATGTCCAACTCTCTTCATGATCCCATTTGGGATTTTCTTGGCAGAGATATTGGAGTGATTTGCCATATCCTTATTCAGCTCATTTTATAGATGAGGAACTGAGGCAAACAGTGTTAAGTGGCCCAGGATCACACAGCTAGTAAATGTCTGAGGCTAGATTTGAACTCAAGTGTACCTGACTCGAGGCCTGGCACTCTATCCACTGCACCACCTTACTGCCCCCTATACTATCTGCAAATGTTCAAATGAAACTTTTGATATATAAACCACTACTGTGAAATTGAAGGTCAGAGAAACATCTTTGGAGCAAAACAAGCTTATTTAAAACGTAGCTAATAAAAATGACAGTGCTATTTGAATTAATTTACTTATTTAGTACATTATGAAACTGCCAAAAGTTTATTTTTCTAGAGCTAGAAAAAATAATAAAATTTGTGAGGAGACCAAAAGGCCAAAAATCTCAAGAGCAATAATGAAAAAAGTGCAGTGTAGGAGCCCTAGCTATACTAGTTCCCAAACTATACTACAAAGGAATAACAATAAAAACAATTTGGCTAATGGTTAAGGAATAGGTCTGTCAGTGGAACAGATTAGATTTGCAATGTGCAAAAGCAAACAAGCACACTAATCTCATATTTGATAAGTTTAAAGATACCAATTATTGGGGGAAGAACTCACTATTTAACAAAAGCCATTCAAAAAACTGGAAAAGTTTGGCAGAAACTATGAATAAACCAAGATCTCACATAATATGTAAGATGACTGCCAAACAGTACACGATTTAGACTAGATGACAGCGTATAAAACTTAGAGAAGCCATAAAGAAATTACTTAAAACTTAGAGAAGCCATACAGAAATTATCTGTCATATCTATGGATAGGGGAAGACTTCATGACTAAACAAGAGATGAAGAGTATCACAAAAAGCAAAATGGAAAATTTTGATTTATATAAAATTAAAAAGTTTTAGCAAAAAGTCAATGTAGCTAAGATTAGAAGAAAAGTAGATAAATGGGAAAAAATCTTTGGAGCGATTTTAACTGATAAAGGCCTCATTTCTAAGATATATAGAGAGCTGATTCAAAATTATAAGATCTATTCTCCAATTGATAAATGATGACAGAATGTGAATATGCAGTTTTAAGAAGAAGAAATCAAAGTTATCAATATACATTTAAAAGTAATTCTCAATATCTCTAATAACTAGAGAAATGCAAATTAAAAAAAAAAAACACTGAAGTACCATTTCCCACAACTCAGACTGACAGATTTAGCAAAAGAAAAAAAGGAAGGAAGGAAGGAAGGAAGGAATGAAGGAAAGAAAGAAGGAAGGAAGAAAAATGTTAGAGGGGCTGTAGAAAAACAAGTAGTTTTATGAACTGCTGGTAGAGCTATGGTCTAACTATTCTAGAAAATAATTTGGAACTATGTCCTGAAAATTATTAAATTATGCATACCCTTTGACAATATCAAAATTAGATATATATACCCTAAAGAGAGCAAAGAAAGGGAAAAAAGACATATGTACAAAAGTATTTACAGCAGGTCTTTTTTTGTGGTGGCAAGGAACTGGAATTAATCTCTGTCCCTGGGTAGAATGAACAAGCATGGGTTCTATTAGATACTATATATTTTTCCATCTTTATTGTCTTCTGTCTTGATTTTCAGTCCCTTTTCAGGATGTGGATAGAAGATTCGCTTCTCTATACATTTCATGTTTCCTTCGAATATGACAATGTCCCACCCTAAAATTACTTTGCATTTAACTTTTAAAACATGTTTTTATTCACTTACATGAGTATGTTATTTTCCCTGTCAAAATATAAGTTCCTTGAGGGCAGGCATTAATTGGTGGCTCAGAGGATAGGGCTCCTGGCCTGGAATCAGAAAGCCTCATCTTCCTGAGTTTGATCTGGCCTCACTAGGTGTGTGACTCTGGGCAAGTGACTGAACCCTGTTTCCCCTCAGTTCCTCGGTAAAATGAGCTGGAGATAACAATGATAAAAACTCCAGTACCTTTGCCGAGAATACCCCATATGGAGTCATGGAAGAGCTGGACACGAATGAAATGACTGAACAAAAACAACAATTCTATCTCCTATGTCTATGTAGTTCCTGATAAATGGTAGGTGCTTAAAAATTGCTTGTTGATTGATTTATTGATCAAGGTATAAACTTGATTAGAGAGGGTAAGGGCTGGACACCATCTTGCAACGGAGAGAAAGAAACCTTGGGACAACATTGTGAGGCCACCACATAGTGAGATGTGGCAATGAGGCAAATTATCTAGTAGAGAAATTTAAGTGGGCTGCCATCTGGCAGCTTTCTAATTTACTGATTATTATTGATGATGATGTATTAAATTATTAATTATTAATTAAATTATTTTTATTCATTGGGACTGAAGGACTATAATTGTTGTCAGTACCTCCTAAATTCTGAACTGGACAAAAATCTAGTCGCCCTGCCATAGTTGCAGCTCTGGAAAGACTACCCTATTCCCCCCACCCCCACAGAAATCTATTTCTTTAGTCCAATCCCATGACTCCCTGCATAATTGCCTTCATTACACCTCTATCCCTGGTTTAATCTGATCCTGTGGACACCCAGACAAGCAGCTGGAATGCAAATATTTATTTGTTTGCTTCATGGTACACTAGGTTTTGAGCAAAGAGCTGACAGTCACTATTTTATGGCAGAGCCAGGGCTAGGGCCCTGGGCTTCTGACTCCTGGTTTGCTACACTTTGTAATGCATTATAAGCTTCTCAAAAACTTATCTTGTGAATCACAGTTGACAAGATATGCTGACCAAGGAAGACTTCTCCGCCGGCAACTTGTAATTAAGCTCTGGCCTCAAGAGAAAACCCAAGTATAGAGACATTAATCTTTAAACATAGAAGTGGCTACCTCCATGCCATGTTTTCTGCCTGCCAGATGCTATACAGTTTTTTTTTTATTTGGCCCTTCAGGTAGCTTTGTTATTCTAGCTGTAACCTGATAAGACAGCTAAAGCTAGAAACCTCACTGGAAACTGGTGGTTAAGTGAGAGCAGGGCTGTGAGCTCCCTGGTGCATTTTGGCTTTCAAGAAAGGTATCATTGAGAAGACAGATGGATTTTCAGCCTTAGCAAGCCTGTGAGCTCTTGGAATTTGGGGAAATGCTTTTTTTAATGATCAGTTCATCATTTCTGAAAGGACTTTTGTGGGTCAGTGAGCCCTAGGATCATGACAAGGTTATGGTATGGAGTAGGAGGAAAACAAAATGGGTCTTCTTCAAAATAACCCCAAAAAACTGCTAAATAATTATATATGGACAAGGGAAGTAGAGTGGTATGATAGAAATATACTGGATTCACAGTTGTGATAGGAGATAGGAGAGTTGAGTTCTAGGCCTACTTCTAAAATTCAATGTTTTTACTAATAAATCTAATAATAGCTACTGAGCATCTAGATAACACTTTAAGACTCACAAAAAAAACTAATATAGGATTCATATTGCCAAATTCTTTCAATTAAGGTCATTGTTAATGCCCCCAAATACATAGAGGCTTTATGACATTTCAAAAATGAAAGATCCATAGAATTATTTTGAATGCCTCTGTTTGCCATATGGAAATGTATCAAGAGAAAAATAAATCACCAGTTGAACCTTTCTTTAAAAGCATTTATATAGAAATGTGGAACACATCAAAATGATGCACAAAAGGCTCTTCTAAATTCTAAGGCAAGGGTTAATACAGAGCTCTTTAAATGCTTAATTAATATTTATAATATTGAATATATTAGTTTTATGTCACATGTATAATGGGGGTAATGTATTTTTATATGATCTATATATACTTTATAGTACATTAGGGTTCCTTGTATAATCAATGTATGCAAGGTATTTATACACTTTTATATGATTTTTATAGGGAAGGCAATATAAAGCATTGAAGTTACAAGTATGTAGTTGGAGATTTGGATGCTAATTTTGGACTTCTGCTAGCTATATGGTATCAAATAAGTTACTTAAATTCCCTTGGCCTCAGTTTTCTTATCTGTAAAATGAACAAGTGGTATTGGGTGATATCTGTCAATAACATTTTTATTCATCTCTTTGGCTTCCTATCATATCCCCCACAATGACTATTATAAAATTTTCAATTTTTCTGAAGTCCTCATTATGCTCTTATTATTTCTTTTTCATCATGTAAGATTTTAATTTATTTCATTATGAACAAGCTCAATTGATACAAGCTAATTTGGGTTGCCTTGTCCACACCACAGAATCCCCTTGCATGTTTTATCCATTCTCTCCTTTTCCCCTCCTGCTTCATCAAATGAGGTTGCTCTCCTCATCATCAAAGTTAACCTCTTCTGTCCTAGTGTTGTGTGTAGCCTTCCGGCTTGCAATATGACCTTAAGCTATACCTTCTATACCTCACTCTTTTGCACCTTCCATTTCAGCCCTTTGCCACAGGTTCCAGACTAGTAACATGCACAAGTAAAATGTGCCCTAAAACAATAGAAACTTTTCAATCAAGCAAACAGTCATTTTTTCAATATAACAAGCAAGCATTTATTGAGCACCTATTATGTGCTAGGCACTATACTAAGACCTGGTGATTTAAAGACAAAAACGAATCATCCCCTGCCTTCAAGGAACTAACTTTCTAATGTATATAAAGGAGTAACAAACAGGTGTCACTGTGAAGAACCACCTGGCTGGCTGACAAATTATCTCCTTTTTATCCTCTCCCTCAGTGAGAAGAGGAGGAATAAAATCTTCCTAGACCACATGTATCTCTATGGAAGGGCTTGCTCAGGATGGGACTTTCTTTTTAGGTCCTTGCCTGTTCCCCCAACCCTTTCCTCTCTTTCTGGAGATTCAGGGAAGGAAAATTTCTTAGTCACAGTTACTTCTAGTTTCAGAAACCCACTAAGTTTTGAATGAAACGTCTTACATCAGGGGGCAATGGCCCAGATTCACAGGGATCTTCCCTCTGCTCTCTTGGGGGAATTTATAGCATTATCAATAACCATAGCTTTCTGTGTCCCCCAAATGGCATCTAAAAGCCAAGCTACAAAATTTACTCTCCTTCTAGTCACATGTTGTGAAATTAGTACATCCTTGATGCACTCTGTGATTAAGATGAAAGACATTCATACAGGACAGCTGAAATTGCTCAATGGTTTATTTAGGGAAAGATGGACTAAAGGCATTGTTGAAACAGTAAAGAGCAGCTCAAAATGGAAACAAGAAACATTGGATTTAAATTCATCCTCCCTGAAGAAAGGTGAAAGAAGAAGAGATAATGAGAGGAGAAAGAAAACTCCCTCTGCTGCCTGAATTTTGAAGTGGGGAAGTGTTCACTAACAAATTCTTTCACTCTGGTTACTGCTGTCCCCTCTGCCTGCAGTGAACAAAGATACCGGCTACACTGGTGAAGTCAAGGTGGGCTTGGCGCTGGCTACTGTTTCCTGGTGACCCTCTGAGATGTCCCTCCTCAACTCGGACTCCAGTCTAAAAGATCCTCTCCAGCTTGTGTATTTTCTGCCTTCTCTTCAAAATTAGTCACTGAACCACATTTCCCAGAATGCTTAGTTAGCATTCAAATGACTTGTCCTATCTGCAAGGAATTCACCTGAACCTGTCCAAACACCTGCTACAAATATACACATATACATTTATGCATGTACGTGTGAATGCATGCGTGAATGCATGAGTGTATGTAGATACTGCTGAACTTCTTGCAGGAATAATCTACATTCTTTCTATTATTTTCTTTCTCCACATTTATTCCTTAATCTATTGAATCTAATTTCTATACTTAAAACACTACAGTTTTCCCTCTTAAATGCTACCAGTGACTTCCTAATCATCAAATATGATGATCTTTTCTTCCTCATCATCCTTGACCTTTCAGTAGCATTAATACTCTACTGCCAACCACCCCCTTTCTTGGTTTTCTTTTCCCTCTTTGCTTCTGTGACATTGTAATATTTTGATTTTCTAACCTGTCCAATCTTCTTTATAATTTTGCTTGCCCTTCTTCCAACTATCTCACACTAAATTTAGCTATTTCTTAAAGTTCTTCCCCCCTTGTCTTCTCCCATTGTGATCTCTTCTTTAGAATTTTTCTTCTGAAGTCATAGCTCAACCCTCAGTTTTATACAGCAGACTTCCAACCTCCAGACATCTAATCGTTTACTACACATCTACACTTGGATGGCCCATGAGAATCTCAGACTCAATGTGTCTGGAACTTAATTCATTATCATCCTCCCCCTTGTCCTTAGCTGCCAAACTTGCATTTTCAATTCACTTTCTTAAATACATATACTCATTATATTTTCGTATATGTGTATATAAAAACATATAGATGTATCTGTACAAATGTACACATATGTACATGTTTGTGCATACATAGATCTATATTATTTTTTTAATCACCCACATTTCCCAATATGTCTTTTTTCCTTTCCCTCCCTAAGTCCCATCCTATATATGAGGGTATAGAAAAATAGGGGGAAAATCAGCAAACAGAAGGGATGTACTGTCTTATATCTCTTCTTTGGGGCCAACCATGGTCATCATTTTACAGCATTCAGTAAAATTCAGTAAAATTCAGAAAGAGTAAAACCTTTAGAGCATAGTGTTCTGTGTGAGTGGCAAGCCAAATGTCTACCAGAAGGCAGTCTTCCCTATTCTCAATTTGTGTTCTTGCTTTTATTACTTGCTGTCTCCAGTTGTACAGTCAGACTGATGATATTAAAATCTTAAGAAATAGTGGATCAACACTTTTTGTTTTTTGCCATAATGATCTGTGCTTATATAAAAAATCCTTAGTGTTTAAATGTATTAAAATTATTTCTTCCTTTTTCCTCCTTTCCTATATTTTTGTTTCTGTATTTTATAGTTCTCTTAGAATCTCAGAAGGTTAGAGCTAGAGATTTCTAGACATAGAAATCATCTCAACCAACCCTCATTTTATTCATGAGGAAATTGAGGCCCTGAGAGGGGGCAATGACTCAGATATGTCTCCCAACCCCAGTGCTCTTTCTACTATACCACGCCTCCTCCCTAAGAACTTGAATTTATAATGGACATTGAGGCTTAGAAAGCAAAAACTGTGAGAGTGAGGTAATATTATCAATATCATTTTATAAGTTAGAAGAGTGAGATTTAAATATACCTTGTCCAAAATAACATAGATTAAAAAGTAATAGAGTCAGGATTTTACCCAAAGTCTCCTGACTCTGGATCCAATACCCTTTACACTACTCTAAATGGTTGCTACCCTGCTTTGCTTAGTTGCAGTGGCCAACAAATTGATGCAGTGGCCAGTTCTTTACAAATCTATAGGAGTAGTAGAACTACAAGCCATTACACTAGATGACCTCTAAAGGCCTTTCTTCTTTTGAGATTTGATGATTCTGGTAGTACTCTGTAGGCCCACATCTCTATTTAGATATGCCATATTTTAAAATAAGTTATTCTGCCATTAAAATAAAATCAGCCTTGGCATTTTCTAAGCAACAATGAGAATGTTAAAATGATTGAACCAAATGATCTGACTAGAAGTTTGGTTATCATAAAATCATAATAATAATCATGGTATTACCATCAAATGTCTTCTCTTAATTTTGGTTACCTTGAGGTAGAAAAAAGACAGTAATAAGGGGGAAAAAAGAATGCTTCAAAGATACTTTGGAAGTGGTCTGAATATAAACTGCTGATTTATACCATAGGAAAGCTTATATTCTCCTTTGGCTTACTATCTTTGTAGTAAAGCCAACTGCTTCAAAAATAGTTAATTGTAGGTTCAATAAAATATTTAGCTGACAGATGTAAGCCTTTATCATTTTTACGCATAATATGTTACAGAAGTCTTTGTTGTTTCAGCACTGTGTAAGGAGTGCTAAGTTGGACAAGCATGGACACATCTGAGAACCTTTAAGGTTGCCATCAGAAAAGAGGGGAAAAGTCCCAGCTTTTAAACATCATGAAAATGTATATCCCATGTCAAAAAGCAGTCCTCTGTAATTCATTCATTCATTCATTCAATAAACAATTTTAGTGCTTCTTATCCTATAAATAGTGTGCTAGTTATAGATTTATCCTGTGCATCTAAGGAGTGAAGGTATAAAGTCCAATCTTAGAAAGCAGAAACACATTCCCTCACTCATTTGCAACTAATGCCTTAGAAGAAGCAATGACTTTGAAACTGTAATGATTTGTCTATTTGCTTTTGCACTTCATGTATCATGAACAGAGGACAGTCCTCTCCCTAGTAATCTCCTCCCACCTCCTCTTCAGTTTTGCTGTTGGCTTCCAAAGGCCTAACTAATTCTGAGCTGCAGCGTTTTGAGTGGCAGAAACCACAGAGGAACGTCCAAACCACAACAAAACATCATTCACATGGGATTTTTTTAAAGAAAAAAAGTCATGAAAGGATTCCTTTTATATTAGTTTTAGTTAAAAAGAAAGTCTGCACTCCTTCCCACCCCTGTTTCCTCCTCCTGCTACCCCCTCCCTCCCACATACAACCTAAGCGGAGTCTAAACTAACCAACTGTCTCAGGTTCTTCCTTTGGAAGACACCCACCAAACCCTTCTTATTGATTAATTGAAAACAACCATGAATAATGACCTCATTCTTCCAGGATAGTTGCTCAACTATAAAACCCAAATGAATTATATTTGCTCGACTGCATTATTGTGTTTTCCTGATGGAAGAACGGGAGCTAATGGGTAACTGGCTTTCATTTTTCTCTTGAAAAAAAAGAAAGAAAAGTCCTCTACAGTGGCTCTTGTAGCACATAGAACTGATTTGACAAATGATTGTTAGTAGTACCTTCTGTCAAGTCTCCTGGAGACTCTGAATTTAGTCCGGTCTTTGTTCAAATGGAGAAATTGAGGAACAGAGGGAGGTGAAAATGGAGAAAACAGTGGAGCCCTTTGTCTGGAGCCCCAAAGTTCAAAGTCTGAGGTGCTCTCAATCTGTCATGCAGTGTAGTTGAAAGGGCCTTGGATCTGGAAGGAATTCTGTCATGACATTTAGTCACTTTGGGCCTCAGTTTCCTCATGTAAAATAGAACAGGCATTATTATCTCCATTTATCTCGCAAAAATATTGTGAGGATCAGGTACATATAGGAAGTTTTTACTAAAGGGGCCTTGGAAACAGCAATAGAGCAAGTTAAAATGTAAATACCTACAGGAGGAGGAGGAGGAGAAGAGGACTTATTCTTCTAGCTGGGACCAAATTTCCACGTGTTTATAGCCCTGTTTTGTGAGAATAAGAAGACACTGTCAGAATGTTAGAGCTGGAAGTGACCTTGAAGGTCTTTCTGTTGAGTCCTGTCGTTTTGCAGATGGGCCTAGTGAAACCCACAGTTAAAGTGACTGTTGCTTATTGAATAGAATTGTTTCAAGGACCTACAACTTATTCGTGGCAGAGCCAGTGTTAGGACAAAGGTCTCTTAACTCCAAGTCCAAATGAGATGAAGGGGCCTTAAGTGTCAGTTGTGGATATTTATTCACTAAGACAGCAAGAACAGAACTGCTCCCTTCTATTCAAAGTGACTCTGGAAGTTACAGAAAACTGAAGCCACCAATATCCTGAGTGACACATTACAATTCACCATAGTCATTTCTTAGAGAGGAGTCACTGTGCGGCGGCAGCTGTGCTATGACCACTGTGGTTGGCTTTGGATGTAAACAACTGTCTTGGATTACCTTCCTTCTCATTCTCATGCCAGCTTTGACACTGGATTTCTAGATAAGGAACGGCCGTGGGTCCAGTTTGAAGCCAAGCAAAATGCTGATGTGGTCAATTCCTTTTTCTGTGTGACTCTGTTTGCTTTTTTTGCCAAGTGGTCTGTAGCATGGAAGTGTGACACCAGAGGAGGAGGAAATAAGTGCACTTCAGCTCACTTTTTGCTGCTGTGTATTTATTTTTTTAAAAATTTTGCTTCATTTCAAATAACTATTTGTTTTCCAGTAAGTGTTTCTAGTAACTCTATTTATTAGGTGTCTTGTTTCAGGTAGAGAGGAAGGATTTGATAGACACAGTTTAGGATATTTCTATTTGGTAGCTAGGTGACTCAGTGGATAGAGTGCTGGGATTGGAGTCAGGAATACCTGAGTTCAGACCAGTCTTAGACACTTACTAGCTGTGTGACCCTGGGCAAGTTACTTAACCCTGTTTGCCTCAGTTTTCTCAATTGTAAAAATTAATAGTAAAAAAAAAAAAAAGAATTGGCTAATCACTCCTGTATCTTTGCCAAAAAACTCCAAATGGGGTCATGAAGAGTCAGACACAATTGAACAACAGCAACAAAATTTGAGTCAGTGTGAATGCAGGTTTCATTTTCCTCATTTATGAAATGTGGGTGTTGGATTAGACCTCTAAGGCCCTTCCTACTTCTACATGTATGATTCTATTATCGTAAAACTTTATAGAGTGGGAGGAGATCTTCAAACAAACCTCTTGCCACATGCAGAAATTCCCCTTTGAACATCCCATCCCTGTTTTTAACGCTTCTAGTCACGGAAACTTGCTACTTCCAAAGGAAGCCCATTTGACTATTATGCAGTTCAGATTGTTAAAAATGGCAATATCTACTATGTGATGGACACTAAAAGATATAAAAAGTACACAAGTTGCAGATGGTTCCTATCCCTAAGGAAAGTTCTGAATTGGAGGGATGTGTAGCCTCAATCATTGATGGATCTATAATTTCAGCAATATCAGCACTCCTTCCCAGGATTAGAGCATGATCTATCCAGGTCTATTTGTCTTTTGTGCTTCTTGTCAATGTCTTCCAATCAATTCTCTACAAGAGGTCTCACCACCATGTTAGTAGCCTTTCACTTGATCTGTTGATATTTATGTAGACACATCAGTCATCCTTCACTCTTGCTACGTGACTGGCCTATCCTTTCATCTGGTCATATTTCTCTGTGATGGCACCCCTATGTTACTTTTCCTG
Source organism: Vombatus ursinus (assembly GCF_900497805.2). Lineage (NCBI taxonomy): Eukaryota > Metazoa > Chordata > Mammalia > Diprotodontia > Vombatidae > Vombatus > Vombatus ursinus. Next base: position 24,505,199 of record NW_020948983.1, read on the forward strand.
TGCAATTCATCATTTGTAATGTGTTTCAGCTAGCTCATACACCATTGCCCTCCAGCTGACCCCTTAGCTAATTCCTTGTAGAACAATATATTTCATGATTCAAAATATTCTTGGGATTATGGTCATGGAAATAAATTTAATTTGATTTAATAAACATTCATTAAATGTGTAGTATATTCAAAGCATAGGATTCTAATATAAATATCATTGGTAGAAAAAGGGAAGCTCAGAAAGAGAACCAGTCTGCTAGGGAAGATGAGGAGTTGGGTTTAGGATATATCTAGTTTGAGGTGATATTGAGTCCTTTTAGTAAAAATGTCGAGGGGCAGCTAGGTGGAACAGTGGATAGATCACCGACCTTGGAGTCAGGAGGACCTGAGTTCAAATATGGTCTCAGACACGTAACACTCACTAGCTGTGTGATTCACTTAACCCCAATTTCTTCACCCAAAAAAATAATGTTCAATGAGGAGTTGGACATAAGGAATTAGAATATGAGTGACAAGGCAAAATAAGAAATGAAGATTTGACAACCATCAAATTAGAGCTGATAAGGCTATATTGTAATCCCCATTAGACTGTGGGCTTCTTGAGAGTAGGGACTATCTTTTGTTTTTCTTTGTTATGTCTAGCACATAGCACAGTGCCTGGCATACGGTGTATCTGAAAAATATTTATTGAGTAACTAGCTAGAAAATGCCCTGGATTTGGACTCGTATGACATGAATCCCAGATCTGCTACTCACTACCAGTGTGACCTTGGAAAATTACTTAACTTCTCTTGTTCTGAGGTTTCTCAGCTATAAAATAAAGAACTTGGACTACAAGATATTTAAAGCCTCTCCCAGTGCTAACTCCTACTACAGCATATTAACAGTTGAGCTCTCTGAGGGAGAAGGTATAAAGAGAGGAGAGTGAAAGGCCAAGTAATAAACCTTAGGGGAAAAAAAGACTTACATAGTAAGTAAACAGGAATGAGAGCAGCCAGCAAAGAAAAAAGGACAAAAAATATGAGGGGAATGGGGAACTGTCAGCTTAAAGTCAGAAATGAGAAAGGGGAAGTCGTTCAGCAATATCAAATGTAATAGACAGGAGAATAACAATAGGAGAGTGAAGACAGAGAAAAGGTCATTGCCTTTAGTAATAGGGAAGTCTTTGGTATTCAAGGGCCATCTCTAATAGAGTAATGGGGATGGAAACTAGACAGCATGTGGTTATGAAACAGAAGAAAATGGAGCCATCAATGTAGCCCACTATTTGAAAAATTTTGCAGCAAAAGAAAGGAGACATTTAGGATGCTGGAGGAACAATGGGGTCTAGAAAGATATAGTTGAATAAGGATCAATATGATTCCAAAGGCAGCTGCAGCCTATTGAAAATAACAGTGAATTTGAGAGTGAGAATACCTGAGATTGAAGCTATGTTCTACCACTTACTAGCTTTGTGACCTTGGGCAAGTTACTTCCTTGGACTCTATAAAACAAAGTAGTCAAAATGGCAGACTAGAAGTCAGGGTATCTACTTTGCTGATTGGGGTAAGCTATGGATCCTTGTGGTTGTTAGTTGGTTATTCTTCCCTCCTCGAAGAGGAGCAGTGGTACATAGGGTGATGTCTTGACTTGCTGGTGAATTGCATGTGCAATATTGTCAACCTCAGGAGGCTGATATCACCCTCCATTGGTCCTCTTCAAGAAGGAATGCTGTTTTTGTGATGGTAAATTAGGACATCTTTTGTCTCAATTCTGAAACTATGGATATGACTCACAATAAAGATGAAATAATCTGAGGCAATGAGCTAGATCACAAAAACAACAGAAAACACACCCTATGTTTAAGAAGTTGCCTATCAGTTGCAATTCAGTGGAAGAATAACAAGTGGGATTTGTATCTCAGCTGAGAAGAAGCCTACCTGCAAAAGAGTAGAGAAATAGTAGAGAGAAGCTAAACCAAGGAAGCATTCTGGCATCATCATTTCCAAAGCCAAAGAGGTATTGAAGTTGATTCAATGCTAGGAGCCTGAGTTGTCTGAGTTATCAATCTTCCCTGTCTGACCAGATTCCTAGGAGTCTGTTGGACAGTGTGCTCTTGTGTATATGGGGAGATTAATCTCTGTTATTTACCTGCTATTTTGTTTAATTAAGTGCCCTTGTCTTGAATGAAGGTGTTCTCTGATTTTAGCAGGTACAAGATCAGATCAGATGGGCTTACAAACTGTGGCCTTGAATTGAGATGGAACTAGAGAGTACCTTGAATCTAGGCATAGCTTTTAACTTGAGTAGGATCCAGGCTACATTTATTTATATTTGTACAGGTAGAATTAGTAGAATCAGTAGAATTAATGCTCCTTGAGAATGGATTATTTTTATTAATAATAACTAGCAAATAGCACAGTGCATTTCACATGATGGATGCTTAAATTTTAAATAAAAAGCCCCCACAAAATTTAATTAAATTATTTATAAAAAATCTGATCAGGAATCATACAAAAGGAAAAGGAATAAAATATATATTGACCTGATAAGATCATAGATCCATTGAAGTTTTGAAATACAGTATTAGCCTCATTGTCATTTAGGAATGCAATATGACTGATTTAAACATTCCCAATGGCATTCAACCAATCAATTATCAAGCATTCATTAAGCACCTAATATAGATATAATATAGGGCACAAGAGATACAAAGACAAAAATGTAAAAACTCCTCAAGAACTTTTCATTCCTTCAGGAGAGATAATTTGGGGAGGTACTAACAACTTGGGCCCCAGGAAAAGTCTGATGTAAAATATAACATGAACTGAGCTTTGAAAGAAACTAGGGATAGTAAGAGTCAGAGGTAAGAAGGGGGTGCATTGGAGGAATGAGGAATAGCCCACACAAAGAACAACAAGAAATTCAGTTTGGTTTAACCATAATGACTAGAATATATAATGGGACTGGAAAAGTAGTTTAGAACCAGATTGTCAAAGGCTTTTAATAAAAAAAAAACAGAGGAGTTTGTATTTGATCCTAAAGGCAATAGAAAGGCATCAAAGTTTATTTAGTGGGGGAATGACATGGGCAGACTATGATTTAGGAATATATTGCTATGATACTTTGAGACAGATTGGAGAAGGGAAAGATGAGACTGGGGTATCAATTAGGAAGCTGTTATAATAGTCCATTTGAGAGATGATGAGGGTGAACTAGGGTAGTAGCTATATTGAGTGAAGAGGAGACAGATGGGAGTGATATTGTAGAGATAGAATTGATAAACTTAGGTAATTGATTGGATGTGAGTGAGGGCTAGTGAGAAGTGTATTGGAGATAGCTCCAATGTTGTGAACTTGGGTGACTGGAAGGGCACAGGTGTCCTGAAAAAATTAGGGAGTGTGTTTGGGAGAAGAGGAGTGATAACGAGTTCTTTTTGGGATATCTACTGACAGGAAGGCTGAAGACGTGAGGAAAGAGGAATAAATATGGAACACCTGACTTAAAATTTGCTAGGGAATTAACAAGAGACGTATTAAGGGATTGCTGGGCTGCAATTAGGGGAAAATATATTAGAAACATTAATACTAAGGCTTAATGGGTCATTAGCACTGGAAAATGTTCTATTCCTTGAAGATGACTGCTCTCAAATGAGACTTTTCCACTTGTATGTTTGCAATTCATGACAGAATTGTCCTCAAAAGATACTGTCTTAGCATAGTCTAATTAGAGTCCTTAGTAGTTTAATTCTAGGAACTGAATAAACAAAAGATTGTGTTTATGGCATTATGGTTATGGTGCTTAGCAGCTAAAACTATTGAATGGACTTGTTTTTACTTGCCAAAGAAGTTGGAGAGTATATGTTTATTCAATTTAATAAACATTTAATGAGCACCCACTATGTGTGAGGCACTGTGCCAGGGAGTGAGAAATGATGGGTATTGGCTGGCCTAATTTTTTTGGAAGCTCATGTTTAGGCTATTGCTAATCTGTGGCTTCTGCCATTATTGACGTTCAGCAAGACATATTGTTCCCTGTTGTGCCGTCCAGGGAACTGGTTAAGTGAAGGTGCGAAAACTTGGTCCAAAACATAGAGAAATATTTTGTTGCAATGACAATTTCTGTTGACCTATTTTTTTTTATTACCCAAGTGTTTAGTGACTGAAATGTGGAGTTAAATTCCCAGTCTGACATATTGGCAATAAGTTTAATTTTTAGCATGTAAATATTAAAAGTCATGATATTGTAAAATATAACTACCTAGATTTTATCTTATCCTGGGCTGTAATCTCACTGAGGGCAGAGATGAATTTTAATAGTTCTAGCTTATAGGGTTTGTAAAGAACTTTATAGTGCTGGTATTATTGCCACTTTACATGCGAGAAAACAAACTTCAAGAGGTTAATTGACATGCCAATGATCACATGGCTAGTAAAATATTAGAGCTAAATTCAGTTCAATTTAACAAACACTTATTAATCGCCTACCATGTGCCAAGCTATAGACATACTAAAAACAAAACAAAATGAAATAAAATAAAATAAAATAAAACAAAACAGTACATAAGCTCATGTCAGGCAGCTTTGTGGTGTGATGGATAGAGTACTGGGCTTAGAATCAGGAAGACTCATTTTTCTGAATTCAAATTAGGCCTCAGATGCTTACTAGATATGTGATCCTAGGCAAGTCACTTAACCCAGTTTGTCTGAATTTCCTCATCTGTAAAATGAGCTAGAGAAGAAAATGGCAAACACTTCCAACGTTTTTGCCAAAAAACCCTCAAAAATGGGGTCATGAAGAGTCAGACATGACTGAAATGACTGAATCATAACATCGAAAGCTCATGTAACTTACATTCTACTGGAATCAAGTACAGTTCTCTTGACCCTAAGTTCAACATCCTTTCCTGTATTCTGCACTACTCCACTTCCTTCCCAGCTTCTCATGAACTTCATGCTTTCCAGAAGGTCATTATCCTGTTAGATGAAATAAACTCAGCACTTATTTAGTATCCTCTACTCCTAGCACTCCTACCTCCCTCTAATTGGAAAGAGTGGGAGGTGGGGTGGGACATTGGAGAACTCCTCTCTGATCCTACATATAAGTAGGGTGCCTAGGCAGCTACATCATTGCATTGGGTACCCTTCCCTTCTTTTCAGCTTTGTTTTATGTGTGTTTTCCCCCATCAAATAGTGAGTTTTTTGAGGTCAGGGAGATAACTTCAAAAGAAGAGTGGCAAATTTGTATTTGGACACAGAATTATTAAAGGAATAAATATCTGGTCTCCCAAGAAGCTATCCATTTAGAAAAGAACAATATTTGTTTGGGCATATTACCTGTTCAAGATACACACACACAAATACACACATATACATATATAAGTACATATATGTATATAAATTTTTGTTAAAAATCTGCCTTATTACTTTATAATCACATACGTATTTTCAGTCATTTTTCAGTCATTTCCAACTCTTTGTAACCCTATTTGGGCTTTTCTTGGCAAACCACTGGAGTACTTTGCCATTTCCTTCTCCGGCTCATTTTACATATGAGGAAATTAAGGCAAATAGGATTATGTGACTTGGCCAGAGTCACACAGCTAGTACATGTCTGAAGCCCAATTTGAGCTCATCAAGATGAATCTTCCTGACTTCAGGCCCAGCACTCTAACCACTGTGCCACCTAGCTGTCGTCGTGTGTGTGTGTGTGTGTGTGTGTGTGTGTGTGTGTATCCCCTAACTCCTACTTATGAGCTTTTAATTCTTTTAACTCTGAACATCTGAGGCTTTCCAATGTCACCATTTCCATTTTGTAGGTGATATTACAGAAATATAGAAAGTAGGCGTATATTCAGCCAAGGATATAGTGTAAATAAATCTATGGAAGAACAGGGATTTAAACTTCTATCCTTTTATTTTTTTTCCTTAGATCATTGAGGTACAGTGCTCTCTCTGTGTGTATGTGAACTGGATTTGATACTGGTTTTATAATATAGAATGGCCCATTTTTCTTCCTTTAAATGGTTGCCATTACCTTTCATTCAGGGTCAGGGAGAGGAATATTTGAATGGGAAGTAATAGGCTCCCTTGACTGGAGTTCTTCCTGCCCACTTACTTGGTATGTTGTATGTTATTTTCCAAGTATGAATTGGACTGGATGAATTGCCTTCCTACTCTGAGATTCTTTTTGATTTCAAATGCGTTAGGTAGGCAAGTTAATAGCATGCAATGTACTTCATATAGAAATTTCCTTTCAGTTCCTACCTGTTTCTTCATTTGACTAATTTCTACAGTTATATCTTCTCTCTTGATTCTTCTTTATTCATAAAGGTATGGGAGAAAAGTTTCAGGAAAGGTCAACAAAGTTACATATCTAATATTGTCACTCAACCTTTATTTTTTCTTTAAGACAGTGCATGGGGGGAATCTTAATGAACAAGTTCTGTACCATAAATTAAATTGGGGCATGCTACATTCTTCTTGCAGAACTTGGGAAAGTACAGTCACCTATTGGGGATTTCCTTCTATCCAAAATCTCATGGAGCTACCCCTAGCTTCAATTATTATGACAAAATTCCCTAACAAGGGGAAGGGGAAAAAAAAATCGATGAGACTCACTTATAGTTAAAATGATATCTCTCCTTCTTGCTCTATGAGTCAGAAATCGTCTGTTGTTCCTCTGTGCTACCCTTTCACTTTGTATCTCTCATGGTACTTAGCACATTTAATTAATCAAGGATTTATTAAGCACCTATTATATGCCAGGCATTATCCTAGGCATCGGGGTTATAGTTATAAAGAATGAAATAATACTTCCACATGGGAAAATTGGAACACTAATGCATCGTTGGTGGAGTTGTGAAGTTGTGAATTGATCCAACCATTCTGGAGAACAATTTGGAACTATGCCTAAATGGTTATAAAACTGTGCATACCCTTTAATCCAGCAATACCTCCTTTAGGTCTGTATCCCAAAGAGATCATAAAAAAGGGAAAAGGACCCACATGTACAAAAATATTTATAGCAGCTCTTTCTGTGGTGGCCAAGAATTGGAAATTGAGAGGATGTCCATTAATTGGGGAATAACTGAACAAGTTGTGGTCTATGAATGTAATGGAATACTATTGTTCCATAAGAAATGGTGAGCAGGTAGACTTCAGAAAAACCTGGAAAGACTTACATGAACTGTTGCTGAGTGAAGTGAGCAGAACCAGGAGAACACTGTACACAGTAACAGCAACATTGTGTGAGATGATCGACTTTGTTAGACTTATCTCTTCTGAGCAATGCAATGATCTAAGATCATTCCAAAAGACTCATGATGGAAAATGCTATCCACATCCAGAGAAAGAACTATGAAGTCTGAATGCAGATAGAAGTTTACTATTTTCTCTTTCTTTTGCTTTTTTTTGTTTTTTGTTCTTTCTTTCTCATGGTTTTCTTCCCTTTTTTCTGATTCTTCTTTCACAACATGACGAATATGGAAATATGTTCAATATGACCATACGTATATGGCTTATATCAGATTGCATGCTGTCTTGGGGAAGGGGGCGTGAATGGAGGGAGGAAAAATTAGAACCCAAAATCTTAAAAAAGCAAATGTTGAAAAATAAAATTATTAATTAAAAATTAATTAATTAAATTAAAATTAATTAAAATAATTAATTAAAAAATTAATTAAAATAAAATAATTAATTAAATAAATAAACAAATGGTGCTTCCAAGGACCTAACATCCCAATGGGGAAGACAATAAGTACACATATAAGTACATATCAAATAAATGTAAACAATATAAATAAATAAATAAGTTGTTAAAGTAGTTTGTGAGGGAAGGTAGAAATCAAGAAAGGCTTCATCTAGAAGATAATGCTTGAATTGTGCTTTGAGGGAAGAAAGGAATTCCATGAGGCAGAAATAAGGAGGTAATGAATTCCAAGTATATGAACTCTTTAGAATGTTTTTAAACGCATAGAGTACATAGAACTACAAAAGAAACCAATTATGTTGAAATGCAGTTATCAACACATATGCATATATTTCACAGTTAAGAACCCTAAGTTAAGTTAAGAACCCTAGCTTTAAAAGCAAAGTTTATATTCTAGTTACAGTATAGTTATCTGTGTTTAATATATTCAGCATCATTCATTATGACAATGAATCATGGAATACCGTGGTGATCTCAGATGAATCAATCTGCAGGTGTTGGTTCTGAGGTTCATTATTTCAGCTTCAATTCATGCTGGCAGCCTAGGATCCCAGAGAGTGGCTAGCTATACCTCCACTCTCAGAGTTCTGAGGGTGGTGGTGTTATTTCTAGTAACATAACCTATGAAGCTTAAGTGGTGTGCTTCTCCCCAGGATTATCATTTGATAACAATGAATCAGCTATACTCTGCTAGCATTTAGAAAGGTGTTTTAAGTAAGGTGATACATGATGAAACAGTGGTATAAAAAATTCCCAACTACCCCACCTCTTCTAAGTTTGTGATACACTCTCTTACTAGTATATATAGAGTACCTGAGAAATAGGCTGGAGCTTAGACAGCACATATTCCAAAAAAGTAACAGTTCCTGATGACTAGAAGTCTTCCCCCCGCCCCCGCCCCCGCCCCATTTGTGGAGTCTTCGCTATGTTCCCCTTAGATACGGTGTAGCTTTTTCCTGGACTCCTTATAAAATCTTGAAACCATTTTTCTTCAGTATGTGTCTTTTGACCTTTTCTCCTAATGTAGGCATTACTGTTAGCTGCTACTGTTGCTATTCTAGGGGCACCACTAGGACAACATTGAGAAGTCCAAACAGACACTAATAGGAGAGAGGGAAATTGAGGCTTTTCTCTTTCCCTACTCCCAAGTGATCCTGTCTGAGGGGTTCATCTAGAACTATTCTTTCCTCTAAGTTGCAAGTCATACAGATGCCTTAGTTCTTAACTAGTTTGCTATTTTATACAAAACCCAAACAATATGTTTGATATACTTCAGTTTAAAGCCTTTGATTGAATACAAGTATTCTCACCTGACAAAGGTATCAGAGTTAAGGTATATGGCTAGTTACTTTAAGTGGAAAAGGGGGTGATTAATGGACTAAATTGACCCTTATCTTTACACTTGGTGTAAGTGAGAGGTAGTACAAAACCAACAATGGCTTGCCGGTGAGAAGTAGTACAAAGTACGTAAAAAAAAAAAAAGGTTAGAAGAAGGGATGGAAAGTATTACAGTAAGAATGAAAAGCTACAGATGCACAGCCTGGTTTCCAGATTGTCAATACCTTTGAGATATTAAAAGGTCTGAAGACCTTTAGCATATTTGGTGGCTTCTCTCAGAAGGATTTCTAAAAGGCATGGCCGAGAATCACACAAAATGATCTCATGGAGGTGGATGTGAGTTGGTGGAAGAAATAACCTTGATAAAAAAAAAAAAATCACTGATCCACTTAAGTATCTAAAAGTAATAAGCATGTTCTGGTCTACTCTCCCAGAACCAGGCTGATTACAATTCCACATCAAAAGACTAAGGGTATCCTGAGGATTTGGGTATGTTACTTTTCTAATACCCTTGGCTAATCCCAAGAACTGTTTCCACATTGTTATCTGTCTGTGAATAATTCTTCAATTCCATTTAACCACTAAATATCAACTAGCTTTTACAAAGGGATATTTATTTAAAAGATATAGAAGAACAGAAATCACCAATCCTCAACCTCAGGGTTACATTCCTATCCTTTCTCTGGGAAAAGTGGGCTCAACCTTAGCTCGATTTCTATAAAATATTGGTCCTGCCAAGTTCATATCTGGATATTGCACAACTACTGCATGAGGTCCTTATCTCAGCTACAACTGGGCTAGATCCTGAAAAATCATTCCTTGAATGTTTCTCATGGTTCCTCAGGTCATTGATGGTAAGCTATCTGCTAACTTATTCTATTCTATTAGTCTATGGAATTCTGGGATTCTGGAAGACTTCTCTTTTGATCTTATGAAACTTACAAGATCAAAATCTTCCATCCTTTCCCTCAAAATGGAAGAACAAAAGATGAGGCAAAGAACTCAGGCATATATTCATGGATCAAACATTTGCGGTAGTGGGGGTGGGGGTGGGGTGAAGGTATTCCCCTTTATAGAATTGTTTCTTACTAGATGCCATTAGGAAAGGAGGCAGACCAAGAGCAGAACAGCCAAAAATAGTGAATGAGGCTAAGAAAAAGGATTTTTAGTTACAGAGTTTTAATTCCAGAGCCTTTTATTTACCCTGTAGTTAATTGAACTGGACCAATTGCGTAATGTCTCTGCATTCTCCAGTCCCTCCAAATTATTTCCATTATAATTCATCACAGTTGTCGTGCATTCTAGCTCCCTGGTCTCTTCTACACAGTGTGATGTTATGGGCACTCTGTCTATGTGTCTGAACTTATTATATAAATTAGTGCCCATTCCTAATCTCTTCTACTAAGTGGAAACTTTCTGAGGGAAGGCACCTTACTTTTGTTCCCTTTCTGTATGTTTCATAGTACCTAAAATGATATTTTACACATAATAAGGTAGACATTGAATTGGATTAAGTATGACTTGCCCCCAAATTCTTTGTAATTGGTTTTATTGCCAACTCAAAGGTAGATATTCATTTCCATATTGTCCTGTGGATAACTTATACATTATTTATTTTTATCACACCTCCATTGCCTAGTCCAATCAATACCTTGCACATAGTAGGTGCTCAGAAATGATCATGAAATTGAATTTAGTCAATTGTACTTTAGACACTGGGTCTAACAACAATAAGCATCGTCCTTTGCTCCAACCTCATTTCCCCAAAAAGGGTAAATCTCTAAATGTTACTTTCATTTGCCTCATGTCTAGATTTCCTCAGATATAGGTCACAGGTTCCCAGTTAATGGAACAGACTTTGTCTCACCCTGCAGAAAAATGGAGAAGACCAAAAAAACCCCCAAAAAACAAAACCTCTGGGGAGCCCAGAAAAATGTACAGAAATGCACAGTAATTTAAAAGTCTGTCAGTCCCCCTTGAAAAAAAATAATTTGGGGTTATCATTAAAGAAACTCTAACATTCAATTCAGGAGGAACTCAAGACTTCCTCTGGAATACTGTACTAGCCTCTTCTAAGCTACAGTGAAAGCATAGTTTCACCCTGTGGTTTGGATATTCCCCAGAAGGTAAACACATATATGGGACTTTTCTCATTGACTGAGTAACTTCCTGGTTCCAAGTAGACTACTACTCAGGAATTATTTGGGAATTCTTCTTTCTCCAAGGAGTATATTGAAGAAAAATAGGGGTTTTTTTAATTCTAAAATAGAGGTTAACATTTTTTGTGTGTATTATGAATCTGTTTGACAGTTTAATGAAGCCTATGGACCCCTTCTCAGAATAGTATTTTAAATAATTGAAAGATATGTCAAATTTCAATATAGAAGTTAGATGCATTTCCCTCATTCTGAGTTCATGGACACTTTAGGGGTCCATGGATACAAATGGATCTTGACTCTAGAATTCTTTAACTCAGAAACTCTTGAGTTTGGAGGTAAACATGAGGCAACTTTCCAAGACTAATATTACCTATGAAATTTCCTTTCTTTGCCTACAAGGCTAGATTCCAGAATCTTGATGCCTAGGGAATTCACAATTGTTTTTCTTCCATGCAGGAATTAGGAGTCGACAAATATTTTGATGAACTAAACCCTTGGGCCAAATGGACACTCTCATGCGTGTCACTATAATGTGCTTCTGCAAGAAATATATTAGTAACTCAGTTGGTGCTATTTCTTGAACCAGGAAAATCTGTTCTCATGATTTCTCCTTGTAAACTATATGCAATCCCTGAAACTCCCAGGTGACTCTACCTAAGCAGACATTTTAGTTTCTGGAGGAATGTGCTTTCCCTCAGTGCAAAACCTACTCTGCTCTGTGTGGACCTGTCTTTGGAAGAAGAGGAGATTTAAAAAAGAAAGAAAGAAAGAAAGAAAGAAAGAAAGAAAGAAAGAAAGAAA
>NW_020948983.1:24517185-24526483 GCF_900497805.2 Vombatus ursinus
AGAAAGAAAGAAAGAAAGAAAGAAAGAAACTCCAAAATAGAATGAAGTGGTGTATTAGTTTCTAGAGAAGGGCAGCTTTTTTTCCCCCTTTTTTTCCGAAAAGAATCCATCCTCATGAGTCCTAATTAGTAAATCACCATGGAGTCAGGACTATTTCCTTAGAACTCCAATATCTGAAATCCAATCAATAGCTCTCTGTATAGTCTTAGGTACCAGTGAGCACTCTTATGTTCCATGGAGAGGTACCCTTTAGATTTCCCCAAAAGTTTATGCTCTATTATGTCATTAAAATGACTGAAGAATTCAACAAGTTGATCAGGGAGTCCCATGATCAATATCTTTATAACAGAATAAGCTGCCTTAAGGAGTAATGATTTTGCTGGCACTGAATCCCTAAAAGTATAGACTTTATAAATTGTCAGGTTTTGTGGCAAGTATTTATTTCTGCTTTGGATAAGGGTTTGACTAGTTACCTCCTAAAGTCCTTTACAAATTAAAAACTTTAAGATTTTTTGTCCTTCAGCTGTATTTATGGCTTTAAAATTTATAAGAAGTTTATAGTTGATACAAACAGTACAGAATGGATACTTAGTATATTCTCTGCCTTCTAGGTTGTTATATTCTAAGGCAGTATGACTCACATCAAAAGTAATAATAACTCATATTTTTATAACGTTTCAAGATTTACAAAGCAGGATAAAATGGCAGAGTAAGGTAGGAACTTGCCTGATATCTTCCAAATTTCCCTCCAGACAACTTTAAAATAACACCTCAAAATTAATTCTAGAGGGTAGAACCAAGAAAAGGATGAGGGGAAACAATTTTTTTTAGGCCAAGACAATTTAGAAGGTCAACAGGGAAGGTTTGTCTTATTGAGGTAATAGTGGAGCATGGACCAACACAGGCAACCTAGTCAAGCCAGGAGCAAGGACATCATGCAAAGTAGCAGCAAGGCCCAGTGTCCCAGGTTGCAGTCCAGCAGCAAAGCCCTAAGCATCCTGCCATCTCCCTCCCCACCCCCTGACCCTGGTAAAGGTCATCAGTGAATCCCCACATCTTGGTGCAAGCCAGGAACAGGCCGTTCCTCAGCAACTGAGTACAGGCCTTGGGGGCAATTGAATCGACAGCAGTGAACTCCCTGATCTCTTAGCCCACAGTGGGTAAGGGTAACGGTAAGGGTAAGGATAGATAACTGCTCAGAAGGAGATTACAGGGGATACTTTGTTGGCCCTGGGTGCAGGACTCTATTGCATTGCCCAAACAGGGATCTGGTGGCTGACCTGGGCCCAATCCCAAGGTGAGAAGAAGCACTAGTGCACTACAGCATATGAGGTAGGGGAGCAGAGATCCTGGTCACAGATCCTGGGCAGAAAAAAAATGCATGTGTTCACCCACAGATCAGAGCATAGGCCAGGAAAACAATGAACACACATCTCCAGAGATCATACCACATTGGAAGAATAAAGAAAAAACTTTATAGGTCCCCAGGATTAGCTTTGAAAACAGCAGGATGAGGGACAGGGGGGGACAGTACCCCTCTCAACCCCAAAAGCAAAGCCCAACTTTAAAATAAAATTACAGGTGAAAAGTAGGCTTAGAAAATAAGCAGAAAAAAAAAACAACAAAAGAACTTAATCATAGAAAGTTATTATTGTGATGAGGAAGATCAAATCACAAATTCAGAAGAGGACAAAAATGTCAAAACAGCGACGTGTGAAGCCTCAAAGAAAAATGTGGATTGGTGTCAGGCCCCAAAAAGAACTGAAAGAGCTCAAGAAGGAGTCTATAAATAAAAGAAGAGTATTAGAAGGAAAATTGGAAAAAGAAATTAGAGTGATGCAAGAGAATCATAAAAGAAGTCAATAACTTGGGAAAGGAAGCACAAAACATAGAAAAAATATACAAAAATTTACTGAAGGAAACAACTCCTTGAAAATTAGAATTGACCAAATGGAAAGAAATATACAAAAACTCACTGAAGAAAAAAATTCTTAAAAAATAGAATTGGACAAATGAAAGCTAATAACTCAATGAAACATCAAGAAACAAACAAAATCAAAGCAATGAAAACAATAGAAGAAAATGCAAAAGTTCTCATTAAAAAAAAAATAACCTAGAAAATAGATTGAGGAGAGAAAGTTTAATAATTATGTGACTACCAGAGAGCCATTACCAAAAAAAAGAGCCTAGACATCATATTTCAAGAAATTATTAAGGTAAGCTACCCTGATAGTCTAGGACCAGAGGAAAAAATAGAAATGGTATGAACTCACTGATCACCTGATGAAAGAGATTCCAAAATGAAAACTCCCAGGAATAGTACAGCCAGATTTCAGAGCTCCCAGGCCAAGGAGAAAATTCTGCAAGCAGCCAGAAAGGAATGATTCAAATATTGTGGAGCTATAATCAGGATTAAATGGAATTTAGCAACATCAACATTAAAGGATCAGAGGACTTTGAATATGATGTTCTAAAAAGGAACGGAGTTAGGATTACAACCAAGAATCATCTATTCAGTGAAAACTGAGTATAATCCTTCAGGGAAAAAAATAGATATTTAATGAAATAGAGGGCTTTCAAGTATTCCTAATGAAAAGACTAAAGTTGATAAAAAAATTGATTTTCAAATATATGAGAGGGGTGCTGTATATGCTTTCAAGAGAAGCATAAAGGGTAAGTAAGAAAGAGAAAACAATGGGGAAAAAACAGTAATTGCTTATGAGTAGGCCAAGCCAATATAATAAAAATCACAATTCTGCCTAAATTCATTTACTTAGTCCCATACCAATCAAACAACCAAAAATTATTTTATAGAACTAAAAAAAAATAATAACAAAATTCATCTGGAAGAACAAAAGGTCAAGAACATCAAGGAGATTTAAAAAAAAAAGTGAAGGAAGATAGCCTAGCCATACCAGATTTCAAACTGCTTTATAAAGTGGCAGTCATCAAAACAATCTGGTACTGGCTAAGAAATAGAGTGATGGATCAGTGGAATAGATTAAGTATACAAAATACAGCAGTAAGTGAGCATAGCAATGTTTTGTTTGATAAACCCAAAGACCCAAGCTTTTGGAATAAGAGCTTACCATTTGACAAAAACTGCTAGGAAAACTGGAAAACAGTTTGGCAAAAACTAGGCATAGACCTCCATTTCACACTGTATATCAAGATAAGGTCAAAATTAGCACATGATTTAGATATAAAGGATGATACTGGGGACAGATTAGGGGAACATGGAATAGTTTACCTGTCAGATCTATGGATAAGGGAAGAATTTAGGATGAAAGAAGAGATAGAGAACTTTATGAGATGTAAAGGGGATAATTCTGATTGTATTAAAAAAGCTTTTGCACAAATAAAATCAATGCAACCAAGATCAGAAAAAAAAAAGCAGAAAGCTGGGGGGAGGTAAATTTTTTTACAGGAAATATCTCTAATTAAAAACCTCATTTCTCAAATATATTGAGAACTGAAGCAAATTTATAAGAATACAAGTCATTCCCTCAGTGATTAATGGTCAGAGGATATGAACAATTTTTTATGGTAATTTTCATTTATTTTTTTGTTTTCAACATTTACTTCCATAAGATTTTGAGTTCCAAATTTTCACCCCATCTTGCCCCTCCCCCCACCCCAAGATGGCATGCATTCTAAATACCCCTTGCCCTAGTCTGCTTTCCCTTCTATCTCTCTCCCCCTTCTCTTATCCCCTTCCCCTTCAATTTTCCTGTAGGGCATGATAGATTCCTGTACCCCATTTCCTGTATTTCTTATTTCACAGTTGCATGTGAAAACATTTTTTTTAAACATGTGTTTTTAAAACTTTGGCTTCCAAATTTTCTCCCTTCCTCCCTCCCCACCCACCTTCATTGATAAGGCAGGCAACTAAATATAGGTTATATATGTGCAGTTATGCAAAAGACTTCCATAGTAGACATGCTGTGAAAAACTAACTCTATTTCCCTTAATCCTATCCCACCCACCCATTTATTCTATTCTTTCTTTTGACCCTATCCCTCCTCAGAAGTATTTGCTTCTGATTACTCCCTTTCCCAATCTGCCCTCCTTTCTATTATTCCCCTACTCTCTAGTCCCCTTTCCCCCCCCAATTTTCCTGTAGGGTAAGACAGATTTCCACACCCAATTGAGTGTTTATGTTATTCCCTCCTTAAGTCAAATCCTATGAGAATAAGATTCACTCATTCCCTCTCACCTTCCCCCAGTTCCCCTCCAATAGAAGAGCCTTTTCTTTTCTGTTTTTTTTTTGTGGGATAATTTATCCCATTTTACCTCTTCCTTTCTCCTTCTCTTAGTATATTCCTCTCTCACCCCTTAATTTTATTCTCCAGATATGACCCCTTCATTTTCAATTCACCCTGTGCCCTCTATCTATCTATATCTATATATATATACATATAATTTTTCCCTTCCAACTACCCCAATACTGACAAAAGTTTCATGATGAACAGACAGTTTTAAGAAAAAAAAAATCAAAACTATCTGTAATC
The DNA here is from genome assembly GCF_900497805.2 of Vombatus ursinus. Taxonomy (NCBI): domain Eukaryota; kingdom Metazoa; phylum Chordata; class Mammalia; order Diprotodontia; family Vombatidae; genus Vombatus; species Vombatus ursinus. The sequence continues at coordinate 24,521,697 of NW_020948983.1, forward strand.
ATATGAAAAAGTGCTCTAAATCTCTATTGATCAGAGAAATACAAATTAAAACAACTCTAAAGTACTACTCCATACTTATCAGATTGGCTAATAGGATAGAAAAGGAAAATGATAAATGTTGGAGAGGATGTGAGAAAATTGGAACTCTAATACACTGTTAGTGTACTTGTGAATTGATCTAACAATTTTGGAGAACAATTTGGAACTATTCCCAAAGGACTGTAAAACTGTGCATGCCCTTTGACCCAGCAACATTACTATGAGGTCTGTATCCCAAAGAGGTCAAAAAAGGGGGAAAAAAGACCTATTTGTATAAAAAATATTTATAGCAATTCTTTTCGTGTTGGCAAAGAATTGAAAATTGGGGAATGGGTGAACAAGTTGTGCTCTGTGATTGTGGTGGAATACTCTTGTGCTCTAAGAAATAATGAACAGGATGGTTTCAGAAAAACCTGGTAAGATTCATATGAACTGATATAAAGTGAAGTGAGCAGAGCTGGGAGATCATTCTACATAGTAACAGCAGTATTATAGGATGATCCACAGCAAATGACTTAGCTATTTTCAGCAATACAGTGATCCAAGAAAATTTCAAAGGATTCATGATGAATAATGCTGTCCACCTCCAGAGAAAGAACTAATGAAATCTGATTGTAGATTAAAATATACTATTTTTCATTTTATTTTTTATGTTTGTTTTTTTCGGTCTGTTTTCTTTCACAACATGACTAATACAGAAATATGTTTTGCATCGTTATACATGTATAACATATCAAATTGCTAACTGTCTCAGAGAGAGAAGAAGGGAGGGAAGGAGAGAACTTGGAACTCAAAATAAAAAAATGAATATTAAAATCATTTTACATGCAATTGGGAAAAATAAAATATTATTTAAAACATTTACCAGGCAGCTTCCCCCAATATGGCCCGTGGTGGATGGTGCAAGTATTATTATTTTTGTCTTATTGATGCTCAAACTAAAGCTCAGAGAAGCTAAGATGTTATATAGTCAGTTTGAAAAGTGAGACTCAAGCACAGCATGCACATCATCATACTGAACATATCATGTATTTGTTCAATTGCATTGACTGTAGGTGTGGAGTGCTTTACCTAGAGGGAACAAAAACCAGAGTCTTTCACTTTGGCAAACCATCTACCTTCTAGGTAAGTCATGAGTTGGGAAAAGAGTGCTTGAAATTGAAAAGTAGGGTCCAGACAAGATGATGGTGGCAAATTTGGAAATGATTCAGCCTAAGGTACAGTGGAGAAGCTCAGATAAATAAATAATTCCTTTTAGGTAGTGGAAGCCCTGATGCATGGATTAAAAGTAAGTTGGGGAAGAAAGTCTAGAAGGGAGGACAAACAAGGACCATAAAGGATGAGGCTTCCCCTAAGTGTGTATAAAGGTAAACATACCTATCTTTCCTAGGCTCCTTGTATAGAATACTAGGTTCTGGGTCCCAGGTACCAGCTCCTTGGTTCTGGATCATACGTCCTGTTATACTCATCCTGGGTCCCTGGTAACTTATTAAAAATGAAAATCATGAAGACATTCTCTTGCATCCTATATATATATATATATATATATATATATGTACAACTATATTTGCTAAGAGCTTATCTTCCTAAGGGAAACTATTGTCTGAGTGCCTGTATGCACCAGAGAAAAGAACAGATCAAAGTTCCTGCCTACAACAGTAGCTACACAATAGGGATTTAGAGCAAGCCTGGTTAAAAAACAGAAATGTCCGTTAAATTACTGAGACCTGAGTTCTTTCAATTTAATAAACAGCAGGATCCCTTAGGTGTATTAAATACACTGGGTATTTGGAACTTGTCACAATTTTGTTCCCACCTAGCATTCTAGACCTTCCCCTCCCCTCAATGCCAGATCATTCCCTTTTACATATTCTGTGTCCAAACTAATAAACTAGCTGGCTTGCTTGCTCTTCCATGACATCAGTATTCTTTACCTGGAATGCATTCTCTCTTCATCACAGGAAAACAACAACAAGCTTCCTTTCCAGTTCAGTTCAGGTGCTACCTCCTAAAGGAAGTCTTTAGATCCCTTCAGTTGGTAATGTTCTCCCTCATGTAAGCTCCTAAAAAAGGTTATTTTGTTTTTGTTACCAAATATTCTATTATAGTGCTGCGACATAGTAGGTACTTAATAGATGGATATTTAATTCCATTAAAACACATCATAGAGTTTGGATCTATAGGGGGCCTTAGTCCTCATCTGGTCCCACTCTTTTAATTTACAGTGGAGGAAACAAACCCTGAATGATAAAGTGATTTGTCTAATTTCAAATAAGAAGTGGTAGAACTTGCTATCTGCGAGGATGAGGAGGTTTACACACTGGCCCACATCCAATGCTTTTTCTACTATGTCACTTCTCTTGGGGGAACAAATATTGGCACTGACATTGGCTATTAAGTAAGAAGTTTCTGAATTAAACATTGAGTGCCAATATTCATTGCTGCCTTGGGTATCTCTCAGGCCCACATTTGGTCGTTTGAACTAAGGCCTAAATTGTAAATGACCAACAATAAATTACTAAGCCAAGAATATATTAACATGTTTGAATGATATTCCATATTTGTGCACCATTTTTAAGCTATTCACCCAATGATGAGTGACAACTCTTTCTAGTTCTTCACAATGAAGAAAAGTGCTACCATGACTATTTTCATATATATAGGATTTTTTATGTTATTTTTTTTAACATCCTTAAGGTATATGTCTACCAGTTGTATATCTAGTTAGATAAAGAGGTTTGGAGGTTTAGTCAATGGTTAAACAAAATCTCAAATAGTGTTCCAGAAAAGTTGGAACATTTGATAGCTTAACCAATGTTTGTTAGTATGCCTGTCTTTCCACAATCCCTCAAACATTAACTAATCCCATCATTTTTCATCTTAGTTAATGTTCTAGGTGTGAACTAAAACCTAATAATTGTCTTAATTTGCATTTCTTTTATAATTAATGATTTCAGGCAATATTTCATATATTTTTAAATAGTTTTAATCCTTCCTTTGAGAATTATTTATATACTTTGACAAACACATTTATGTATATATATATATACACACATATATAGATATATATTTGTATTGTATGCAAAATAAAATTTATAAGATGCAAAATATGTTTTTCTCACTAGTAATTCCCTAGAATTCTGTGACTTTTTGTGCTAACATATAAATAAAAATGATTTCTGACAATATTCACTTTTCATAACACATGAAATCTATGGTACCATAACTGTACAGAAAGTAAAATTTTGAAAACTAAAACATTTTTTAACCTGAATCTTATCTTCCACTGTGTCAGCTGGTGGTATAAGGGCATTGTACTATATGCTATACTGCTGTAAACCTCTTTACCTTGGCTGCCCTCTGAAAACCAAGTGAGAGGTTTCTGAAACTTTAGTCGCCACTCTTGGAAGACAGAGAGACTAATGAAGTTTTGCCATCACCTTAGAGTCTAAAGGCCTCTATGCTTCGGGGGCATAATTGCACCACAAAACTTGAGTTTTAAAGACAAACAATGAAAATATGCAACAAATGCATGGAGAGTTCTTTACAGTGATAAGGTGAACTAGAACACAGAAGTGCCTAATAAGATACCAGCCGCTACACAAACTTACACACATTGTGCCTCTCATTTTTTTTCTCTACTGTATGTAGCCACAAAGGTGCACAGTAGACAATGAGAAAGTGAAAATGTGGTTACTAATAAAATCATGCAAATGCTTGCTTGATGTTGTAAAAGTTAAACATGCAAATGTTGAAGATTGACTATATGCACACACATATGCAAAATAGATTTTCATCTTATATTTTTGTGTTAGCTCTTCATGTCTTGAGTATCATACTTCTTTTTTTACTTAATAAATTTATTTATTTTTAGTTTTCAACATTTACTTCCACAAGATTTTGATTTCCAAATTTTCACCCCATCTCGCCCCTCCCCCCACCCCAAGATGGCATGCATTCTGAATACCCCTTCCCCTAGTCTGCCTTCCCTTCTATCTCTCCCCCCCTTCTCTTATCCCCTTCCCCTGCTATTTTCCTGTAGGGCAAGATAGACTTCTGTATCCCATTTCCTGTACTTCTTATTTCCCAGTTGCATGAGAAAACATTTTTTTTAAACATGTGTTTTTAAAACTTAAAAATTTAGGGTTCCAAATTTTCTCCCCTCCCCACTCACCCTCAATATAGGTTATACATGTGCAGTTATGCAAAAGACTTCCATAGTAGACATGCTGTGAAAAACTAACTCTATTTCCCTTAATCTTATCCTGCCCACCCATTTATTCTATTCTTTCTTTTGACCCTGTCCCTCCTCAAAAGTATTTGCTTCTGATTACCCCCTTTCCCAATCTGCCCTCCTCTCTATCATGCCCTTACTCTCTTGTCCCCTTCCCCTCCTATTTTCCTGTAAGGTAAGGCAGATTTCCATACCCAATTGAGAGTGTATGTTATACCCTCCTTAAGTCAAATCCTATGAGAATAAGATTCACTCATTTCCTCTCACCTTCCCCTGGTTCCCTTCCACTAGAAGAGCCTTTTCTTTTCTGTTTTTTTTTTTTATGAGATAATTTACCCCATTTTACCTTTCCCTTTCTCCTTCTCCTAGTATAATCCTCTCTCACCCCTTAATTTTATTCTCCAGATATGACCCCTTCATCTTCAACTCACCCTGTGCCTTCTATCTATCTATCTATCTATCTATCTATCTATCTATCTATCTATCTATCTATCTATCTATCTATCTATCTATC
>NW_020948983.1:24526493-24546311 GCF_900497805.2 Vombatus ursinus
ATCTATCTATCTATCTATCTATCTATCTATCTATCTATCTATCTATCATTTCTATACATCTATCCATCTATCTATCTATCCATCTATCTATCTATCTATCTATCTATGTATACATACATATAATTTTTTCCCTCCAACTACCCTAATACTGACAAAGGTCTCATGAGTTACAAATATCAGCTTTCCATGCAGGAATGTAAACAGTTCAACCTTAATAAGTCTCTTATGATTTCTCTTTCCTGTTTACCTCTTCATTTTCCACTTGAGTCTTGTACTGGAAAGTCAAATTTTCTATTCAGCTCTGCTCTTTTCATCAAGAATGCTTGAAAGTCCTTTACTTCACTGGATGACCATTTTTTCCCCTGAAGAATTATACTCAGTTTTGCTGGGTAGGTGATTCTTTGTTGTAATCCTATCTCCTTTGCCCTCCAGAATATTATATCCCATGCCCTGCAGTCCCTTAATGTAGAAGCTGCTAAATCTTGTGTTATTCTGATTGTGTTGCCACAGTATTTGAATTGTTTCTTTCTGGCTGCTTGTAATATTTTCTCCTTCACCTGGGAACTCTGGAATTTGGCTACAGTATTCCGAGGAGTTTTCCTTTGGGGAATCTCTTTCAGGAGGAGATCAGTGGATTCTTTCAATTTCTACTTTGCCCTCTGGTTCTAACATATCAGGGCAGTTTTCCTTGATAATTTCTTGAAAGATGATGTCTAGGCTCTTTTTTGGATCATGGCTTTCAGATAGTCCAATAATTTTTAAATTCTCTCTCCTAGATCTATTTTCCAGGTCAGTTGTTTTTCCAATGAGATATTTCACATTGTTTTCTAATTTTTTATTCTTTTGGATTTGTTTTACAGTGTCTTGATTTCTCATGAAGTCACTAGCTTCCAATTGCTCTATTCTAATTTTTAAGGAAGTATTTTCTTCAGTAATCTTTTGGACTTCCTTTTCCATTTGGCCAATTTTGCTCTTTAGGGCATTCTTTTCTTCATTGACTTTTTGAACCTCTTTTGCCATTTGGGTTAGGCTATTTTTTAAGGTGTTATTTTCTTCAGTATTTTTTTGGGTCTCCTTTAGCAAGCTGTTAACTTGCTTTTCATGATTTTCTTGCATCACTCTCATTTCTCTTCCCAGTTTTTCCTCTACTTCTCTTACTTGCTTCTCAAAATCCCTTTTGAGCTCTTCCAAGGCCTGGGACTAATTCATATTTTTCTTGGAAGTTTTGGATTTAGGAGCTTTGACTTTGTTGTCTTCTTCTGGTTGTATGTTTTGATATTCTTTGTCACCAAAGTAAGATGATATAGTCTGACCCTTTTTGCGTTGCTTGCTCATGGTCCTGGTCAATTACTTGAGTTTTAAACTCTTTGTTAAGGTAAGAGTCCATTTCCAATGTGGAGAATGTACTGTCCCAAGCTTTGAGGGTTTGTATAGCTGTTTTCAGAGCTACTTCTAGGGACCTGAAACTTTTCAGTTCTTCCAAGGTGGTATGATAAGGGGTGAGGTGTTTCCTCTCCACCGCCACAACAAGCTCCACCGCACAAGCACTCTTCCTTGCCCCAGGACCGCCCCTCAGAACTGTGACCCAGATCCAAGCATAGGCAAAGCAAGAGATTCCTGCCTCAGCCCTGGCAAAGAGATCCCTGCAATCTCCCTTTGATCAGCCACTGGATTCCCCCTCAGTCTGTGGGCCAGAAGCTCAGAAGCCAGCCGTTGCCCTTGGGGTGGCTGAGATATAGCTTCTTCTCTCACCGCAGTAACAGACTTTTCCCACTGACCTTCTAAGTTGTCTTTGACATTCATGGGTTGAGAAGTCTGGAAACCACCACAGCTGCCCGCGATTCAGTCTTCTGAGGCCTGCTCCAGGTTCACTGCAGCCTGCGCGCCCATGCCAAACTGTGCTCCTCTCCCAGTCCGGCGCGCGCGGTATACCTTTCTGATCATCCATCCAGGTTGTCTTGGGCTGGAAATTTGTTTTACTCTGTTTTTTTTTTGTGGGTTCTGCTGCTTTAGAATTTGTTTAGAGCCATTTTTGTAGGTATTTGGAGGGGTTTAGGGGAGAGCTTTAGCAAGTCACTGCTTTCCCTCTGCCATCTTGGCTCCGCCCCTTTGGTTTCCTTCTTAAGGATCATGCTTTAAACCTAAATCATTCTGGCTTTCATTGATTGGCCAACAATAGGTCCCAGCCCAAGCCTCACTTGGTCGTTGTTTGGATCCTAATGGCTCAGAATGAGTATAAATAGCAATTGTTTTTGTTTTGACCAGAAACCCTGAGGGTCTTTCTCTCCCAGATTGTTTTTTTTTTCCCTTGACTAGGTAAAACAGGCCATTCTTTGCCTCATTTCTTACCTGGCCTTAATCACTGAATGGTGGTTGCCTCAGTCAAACTGAAACCTATGAAAGACATTAACTTAAAAAGACCAAGGTCTCCCACTGCATCCAGAGGCATCTCTAGTAGTCCGGATCAAAATCTTGCTAGTGGACCCATATGACTCTGGAGGAGAAAGTGATGCTAGTGACTTTGCACAGCCCTCCCTCACTTAAATCTAACTCACTTGCAAATCATGGCATTGCCTTTTCTGGATGTGATGGTACTGTTGGAGAAGGAAGGACAAATGCCAACAACAATTCTGCTTACCAGGCTCTATGAAAATTTCTTTAGCCCTCCCTTTTCAGAATACTATGCAAATGTTGACAAGTAGGACAGAAACACATGAATTAGACAAATAATTTGCAGTCATACTGAGGGATCTGTGAAAATGTTTCTCTATGACATGTAAGCCCTGCCCAGCACATCTTGTTGTCATTAGGGTTTGGATTGTGCATCCTGGGCTAACTGAGCTCCTTTCTTTTTGGAAAGTTAGGTGGCATAGAGCCAAAGAGGGAAATATGTTCAGCTAAATAAGTGCAGACTGTAACTTACGATCCTTGCATGTTGGATCCTCCCTCAAAGACAATGCTTCAGTCACAGAAAGTTTATGGCTTCCACATGTTTCACTGATCTCAGAATCTCAGTGCTGGGCTCACCTGCCTTCAAGAAATGAAAGAATTAGCCAAGATTTAGCATGATGAACCTGATTCTACTGTAGTCTGACTTACTTTCTTTTATCATGGTATTTAGAATTTCACTTCTCATTTTTTTTTACCACATTTTGCCATATAACTAGATAAATGATCCATCTTCTCTGAACTTCAGTAACTTCCTCTCAAATATGATAGAAACTGTGTCATATTGGGAGTTAACCTGGATTTTAATCTGGGATTTGCCACTAAGTATTCATTTGACTTCAGGCAAATGACCTCAACTCTCTAGATTTCAGTTTATTTGTGAAATGAAGGGTCTCAAGTAAGTGATTTCTAAAACCCATTATTGCTCTAAAAGTCCACAGCTCTATGATTCTTCTCTTTTTCAGATGTTCTAGGAATACTGAAAACTTGCCAGATACCAACTGATTCAAGAAGGTTTTTTCATGGTGATTCAAAGTAAACTCTCATTAGATTGTGAACTCCTTGAAAACAGGAACCATGTTTTATTTATCTTTGTTCTTCATGAACCCCCTAGCCTGGAATATACCAGTTCCTCACCTCCATATTTTTGAATCCCTAGCTTCCATCAAGTTTCCATTCAGGAACACAACAAACAACACATATACTTCCTAGTTTTATTGTTATTTAATTCATAAAATTACTTTGAAACCCCATTTTGAGTTAATGGGAGGTATAGTTTCTCCTACATGGTAGGGAGAAGAAAGGTGTTTGTGGTGTGGAGGTTGAGTGATGAGCTCAGTGGTGAGCAAATGAATAAGTGAAGGGTGCTATTTTGCCAAATTGAATCTAAACATGAACAGTGGAGCCCTTTCTGACTCACTGAACCTCTTAAGGAATAATATTCCTTAAGCTAAATGGCACAATAGATAGAGCACCAGTTCTGGGGTCAAGAGGACCTGAGTTCAAATCTGGCCTCAGACACTAACTAGCTGTGTGACCCTGGGCAAGTCACTTAACACCAATTCCCTTAAAAAAAAAGAAGCAAAGTAATAATATTCTTGGACAAAACTGGCTTTTTATCTGAATATACCTGTTTTGTTTTACTGCAGGGACCCGATAAACATGTCAACTCTCTCCTTCTTCTCTTCTGGCAAATCATTATTTTACAATAAACTAGTATGTGTGGGAGGGAAATGCCAAGGAAGGAAGAGAAAAGGGAATCTATGAGAATAATAGTCTTACATTTTGTGAGTCTATAGGAAGACCTCTCTGGTGACACAAAGTGGGGGTGGGGAGCTTCAACATTTTTTATCTAGCCAACCGAACTTCAATCTTCCTTAGTTTTATTAAGTGTAGCATCATCATTCCAATCACCTATGTTTTCAATCTCAGTCATCCTTCATTTTCTGCCTCACCCCCACCCTCACCCCATTCAATCAGTTGCTAAGCCTCGTGTATTCTATATTTACAATATCTTTCAGCTTAATCACATTCTCTCTGCTCAAATGGATATTACCTCAGTTCAAGGCATTATCTTCTCTTATCTGAAATATTGTAACAGTTTCTTAATTCGAGTCCTAGATTATAGTCTTTTCCCTTTGCAATTCATCCTCCACACCATTATCAAAATAAACTTTCTCAAAATACAAGTGTGACCATGTCAATCCCTGTTCAAGAACATTCAGTAGTTCCCTGTTTTTTTCCAGGATAAAATATAAATTTCTCAGCTTGATATTTAAAGTTCTTCATGATCTGGTTTCAGTTTTCCTTTCCAGGATTATTGAACATTCCTACCCTTTATGCATTCTATGTTGCAGCCAAACTGGACTAGTTTTGTTCCTTTAACTTGGAACTTCATTTCTTGCCTCTTTGCCTTTGATCATGCTTTTCTTCCTTAGACATAAGCGCTTAATACATTGAGAATTTTTGTGATTCATCTCTTTCTTTTTTAATTTTTTTTTAATATAAGGGATAGCTATCAGTGTGGGAGAGTGGTAAAGTGTGTATTCAAAAAAGGATGATGCAAAACAAAATATGTAAACATAATATCTTTTAAAGTCATTGTAAAAACACTAGCTGAATTTAGTTGATTGATTTCCTTAGAAAAAGTCATTTAATTTAGGGAGCTACTGCAGTAAGTCAAGTATAAGGTGATTGGAACATGAACCATAATGGCAACAGTAGAAATGGAAAAGAAAGAAGAGATACGAGAGATATGAAAAAAGGTAAAACGACTGTGGTGATTGATTAGATATAAAAACTGAAGGAGAAAAGAGGAGCAAAAAATGACTCCAAAATTTTGAGCTGAGGTAGCTGGAACAAAATTCATCTGGAGTAACAAAAAGGTGAATAATTCCATGTGAATTAATGGGAAAAAAGTGAAATCCAGTTCTCAGGATGAACAGGAAATAATATGGGCTTTGAAAGGCTTCCTGTAGAAGACTGGGATTTTTGTTAGGACTTAAAGGAAGCCAGGAGGTAGAGATGAAGAAGAAAAACATTCCAGAGAAGGAAGACAGCCAGAAAAAATAGTTGGAGGTGAGAGCTGGAATGTTGTTTGTTGCTGCTGCCGCTACTGCTCCTGCGGTCGTTATTTTTGTTTTGCACAACAGTAGGGAGGCTAGTGTAACTGGAAAGAGGAAGAAGTCATGACCAAATGAAAGAAAAAGAGGGCAGCAGAAGGTAAAGTGGATGAATTTGATTATGCAAATTGAGAAGTTTTTGCACAAATGAAACCAATACAGCTAACATTAGAAAAGCAGCAGGAAATTGTGAGGGGAGGAAAAAAAGGAAAGCAAAACTTTGTAACAAGTTTGACTGACAAAGATCTCATTTCTAAAGCATATGGATACCTCATTCAAATGTATAAGAATTAGAGCTATTGCCCAATTGATGAATGATCAAAAGATATGAGCAGTTTTCAGAGGAAAGAATTCTGCTATCAATAGCCCTGTGAGAAAAAAAAATACTCTGAGTCAATAATTAGAGAAATACATATTAAAGCAACTGCCAAAATGGCAGAGTTGACAGAAAAATGGTAAATTCTGGAAGATTTGTGGGAAAACAGTTACATTAATGCACCATTGCTTGAGCTCTGAACTGATCCAGTCATTCTGGAAAGCAATTTAGAATGACCAAAACATTATTAAATGGCATATACATTTTTAATCAGCAATACCACTACTATAGAAAAAGCAGAAAGTAATGAGCATTTATTAAATACCCATTATGTGATAAGAACTATGCTAAGAGCTTTACAGATATCCCATTTGATCTTTACACAATCCTGGGAGGTATGCAGTCATACCATGCAACACCAATGAACACTGACAGAAACACCTTGGCTCAGGTTCAAGATTATTGTATGTTATGAATTGTAATGTATTTATTGTACATACAAAGTTTTCTGCTCTTACAGAAACATAATAGCTTAATTATGGAAAATAAAGACTTAATATTTTCCTACCATCATTCATCAGCATGTAAGTATCAAATTAGTATATCTTTGGATTGTATTGTGTAGAATGTTTGATTTTAAAAATTGTTATTCTCCTATTTTACAGAAACATAGGTGTTTAATTAGAGTGAGTAGAGCCAAAAGCTCTTTAATAATATTTCTCCACCGTCACCACAGTAGGTGTATGTAAGTGTGAATATCATTTTTTTAAATTAAGCACAAACAAATGTAATTTCATGCACTAAAGCTAGCATTTATTTGAGAAATTATTAGCAATATTTATTAATATTTTAGGACAAATATTTTTCAGTTTTGGATAAGTAGCTAAATTTAGACAGAAGTAAAAAATACTGATGACAATGCAGCAGAGTCTTTGTTACAGGTTGTAATACATCTAAATTAACAAGAAAAAGAAAATATGGATTACTTCTAATAATGATGATGGTGTAGAAAAGCCTTTTTGAATAATGAAGTTTTGGCTGCAGAGAGCATAACACCAGCCATACTAAAATGACATCTTAATACCAAGCATGCAGAGTACCACAATAAACCAAAGGAATATTTTGAATGAATTTTAAAATCTTCAAATAAAGAAAAACAATGTTTTGAGAAATTTGTTACTGTCAATGAAAAGTATTTACTTGCATCTTACAAAACTTATTTAATTGCAAAAACTAGAAAACCTGCATGTATGATAGATCTTGTATTATCTGCTGCTATTAAAATGACAGTAATAGTTGATGGGAAAAAATGTGGGGATAAAATTCATAAAGTTCCTTTATTGAATGATACTGTTTCCAAAAGAATTTCTGAAGATTAATAATGACTAATTCCAGCACCTTATTACCAGACTTAAGGGCAGCCCAAAGTATTGTAATTCAGTTAGATGAAACAATTGATCTTTCTAACATGACACTGTTGTTACTTTATGTAAGATATGTTTATGAAGGAAGCATACATGAGGAATTATTGTTGTGTCATCCTTTGTAAAGGCACACAAGAGGGGAAGATACATATATATATATATTTATATACATATATACATCCATACATACACATACATACATACAGATACATATGCATATCTTAAAGTTGATGAATTTTTCACAAATGAAGGTTAACAGTGGAAAACTTGCATTGGAGTCTGTACAGATGATGCTGGAACAATGATAGGCAAGAATGTTGGATTTGCAAAAAAAAATAAAGCTAGTGGTAATAAATATATCACTTTTACCCATTGCATGATCCATTGGAAAGCCCTTGTAGCCAAAAGAATATTATCAGAGTTAGATGTTGTACTTCATGATAACTATCAAAATCATTAACTTCATTAAAAGCTATGCCCTTAACAGTCATTTATTTTCAAACCTTTGGAAAGACATGGATTCCAATTATAAAAGCTTATTACTGCATAGCTCTCAAGAGGGCAAAGTTTAAACAGATTATTGAAATTGAAAGATGAAGTTGTTATATTTTTAACTGAGTCAAAATAAAATGTTATTAATTTTTTATAATGACTTATGGCTTTTGAAACTGTGATATTTGTTGGATATTTTTGAAAAAACTCAGTGATCTAAAAATGTTGCTTCAAGGAAAAAAATTGTAACATATTTATATTAAAAGATGAAATTGAAAGTTTTACTAAAAAAATTAACATGGAAAAATAGGGTGGAATATAGTTCTTTAGAAATGTTTACAGCTACAGACGATTTTATAGTTGAAAATAACCTTCCCAAAGAATTAATTGTAAGAGTTATAATTAATCATCTGATATGCCTAGAGACACAGTTTCAGAAATACTTCCCTTCAAATTTTTATTCTAAAAAAGTAAGTTGGGTTCATAAACCATACTCAATTGAAATAAAAAAAAATCTCATCTGCCATTAAAAATTGAGGAAGAATTTGCTGAGTTATCGAGTGACAAAGATTTAAAACTTGAGTTTCCTGGAGGCAGAGCCAAGATGGCAGAGGAAAGGTAGGGACTCACCTGAGCTTTTCCCAAACCCATCCAAATAATTTTTTTAAATTACTCTAAACACTTTCTGGAGTAGTAGAACCTATAAAAAGATGGAGTGAAACAAATTTCCAGCACAAGACACGTGGAAGGTCAGCAGGAAAAGTCTGTTGTACCAGGATGAGAGACGAGCACAGTCCAGCACAGACTGCACCAGTGCAGACCTGGCCTCAGCAAACATGGAGTAGGCCTCATGTTGAGTGAATCACTGGCAGCAGTGGTGACTTCCAGACCTCTCAGCCCACAGATGCCAAAGACAACTCAGAAGGTCAGAAGGAAGAGTCAGTTGTATCTGGGTGAGAGTAGAATGCAATCCAGTGAAGGCTGTGCCAGAACAGCCCTGGCCCAACTAAACCAGAAGCAGGCCTTGAGAGTGACAGAATCAGTAGTGGCAGCAGCAATGGCTGCTTTTGGAGGTATCAGCCCACAGACAGTAAGGGGGTCAAATTACTGGTCAGAAGGAGATACAAGGGTATTTTTGCTAGCATTGAGGCAGGACTCTGTTGCTTTGCCCATACTCTGATCACAGTTCCAGTCCTAGGTGGCAGTCCCAGGGCAAAGAGGAGCACTGGTAGAGCAGAGCTTGCAGCCACAGTGGAGAGGGCACCCTCCTCACAATTCCAGGGCAGAAAGGAGTGTTTGTGATTGCTCACAGATTAGAGCACAGGCCAAGGGAGTAGTAAATACCTCTCCTTAGGTCATACCACCTTGGAAGAACTGAAAAGTTACAGGTCCCCAGAAATATCTCTGAAAACAGCGGCACAAAACACTTGAAGATTTTAAAAGTGTGCCCTCCACCAGGGAAGCAGAGCCCTAGTTTAACAAAGTGTTAGAAGTCAAGTCATAAGTGAGGAAAATGAGCAAACAACAGAAAAAACCCTCTGACTATAGAAAGTTACTATGGTGACAAAGAAGATCAAAACATACACTCAGAAGAAAACAACAAAGTCAAAGCTCCTATATTCAATGCCTCCAAAAAAACTGTGAATTGGTCTAAGGCCATGAAAGAGCTCAAAAAGGATTTTGAAAATCTAGTAATGGAAGTAGAGGAAAAATTTGGAAGAGAAATGGGAGTGATGCAAGAAAATCATGAAATACAAGTCAACAGCTTGGTAAAGGACACACACACACACACACACACACACACACACACACCCAGACACAAATACTGAAAAAAAAACACCTTAAAAACAGACTAGGCCAAATGATGAAAGAGGTCCAAAAATACAATGAGGAGAATGCCTTAAAAAACAGAATTGCCCAACTGGAAAAGGAGGTCCAAAAGCTCACTGAAGAAAATAATTCCTTAAAAATTAGAATGGAGCAAATGGAAGCCAATGACCTTATGAGAAATCAAGAAGCAATAAAACAAAACCAAAAGATTGAAAAAAAAATTAAGACAGTGTGAAATATTTCATTGGAAAAACAACTGACCTGAAAAATAGATCCAGGAGAGATAATTTAAAAATTATTTGACTACCTAAAAGCCATAATCAAAAAGAGCCTAGACATAATCTTTCAAGAAATCATCTAGGAAAATTGCTTTGATATTCTAGAACCAGAATTAAAATGAAAACTCCCAGGATTATTTTAGCCAAATCTCAGAATTCCCAGGTCAAGGAGAAAATATTGCAAGCAGCCAGAAAGAAACCATTTAAGTATTAGGGAGTCAGTCAGGATAACACAGAATTTGGCATCTTCTACATTAAAAGATCACAGGGCTTGGAATATTATATTTCAGAGGGCAAAAGAGCTAGGAATACAACCAAGAACTATCTACCCAGCAAAACTGAATATTATTGTTTGTAAAAAATTGACATTCAATGAGATAGAGGACTTTCAAGCATTCTTGATGAAAAGACCAGAGCTGAATGGAAAATTTGACTTTCAGATACAAGACTCAAGGGAAGCCTAAAAAAGATAAACATGAAAGGGAAGTCATAAGAGACTTAATAAGGTTAAACTGTTTACATTACTAGTGGGAAGACAATATAACTCCTAAGACATTTCTCATTATTAGAGTATTTAGAAAGAGTATATATAGACAGAAGGAAAGGTATGAGTTGAATATAAAAGGTTGATATCTAAAAAATAAAATTAAGGGATGAGAAAAGAATGTGCTGGAAGAAAGAGAAGGGGAGAGGTGGAATGGGATAAATTATCTCACATAAAAGAGGCAAGACAAAGTTTTTACAATGGAGGGGAAAGGAGGGAGATGAAGAGGAGTGAGTTAACCTTATTCTCATCAGAATTGACTCAAAATGGGAATAACATACACACTCAATTTGGAATAGAAATCTATCTTACCCAACAGGAAAATAGAAGGGGAAGGTATAAGAGAAGATGGAGCATGATAGAAGGAAGGAGATATTGGGGGAGGAGGTAGTCAGAAGCAAAACAGTTTTGAAGAGGAACAGAGTGAAAGGAGAGAGAGAATAGAATAAATGGAAGGAAGGTTGGAGGGAAATACAGTTACCAATAGTAACTGTGAAAAAAATTTTTCAATTAAGTTTCTCTGATAAAGGTCTCATTTCTCAAACATATAGAGAACTGAGTCAAATTTATAAAACATAAGACCCATTCCCCAATTGATAAATGATCAAAGGATATGACCAGTTTTCTAATGAAGCAATCAAAGCTATCTACATCTATATGAAAAAAAATACTCTAACTCACTATTGAATGGAGAAATGAAAATTAAGACAATTCTGAGATACTACTTCATACCTATTAGATTGGCTAATAGGACAGAAAAGGTAAATGACAAATGTTGGAGGGAGTGTGGGGGAAAAACGCACTATTGGTAGAGTTGTAAACTGATTCAACCATTCTGGAGATCAGTTTGGAACTATGCCAAAGGGCTATAAAACCATACATACCCTTTGACCTAGCAATACCACTACTAGGTCTATATCCCCAGAGAGATTAAAAAAAATGAAAAGGAAAAGGACTGATATGTACAAAAAAATTTATAAGGTTCTTTTCTCGAGGCAAATAATTAGACATTGAAGGGATGCCCATCAATTAGGGAATAGCTGAACAAATTGTGGTATGTGATTATGATGGAATATTGTTGTACCAATAGAAATGATGAGCAGGGTGCTCTCAGAAAAATCTGGAAACAATTGCATGGGCTGATGCAAAGTGAAAAGTACTGTGTACAAAGCAACAGCAGTACTGTACAATGATTTGTTATGAATGACTTAGCTATTCTCAGCAACACAATGATCCAAAACAACTCTGAAAGACTTATGATGAAAAATGCTATCCATCCCCAGAGAGAGGACTGATGGTGTCTGAATACAAATTGGAGCACATTTTTGTTTTACTTTATTTTTCTTGAGGTTTTTTTCTTTGTGTTTTCTTTCACAACATGACTACCATGGAAATGTTTTGCATGACTGCACATGTTTGTTTAATCTATATTGAATTGATTGACTTCTCAATGGGGATGGGGTGGGGAAGGAGAAAGAGAGAGAATTTGGAATTCAAAGTTTTTAAAATGAATGTTAAAAATTGTTTTTACATGTAACTGGGGCAAAATAAAATACTAAGAAAAAAACTTGAGTTTCCTAAAAAAAAATGTTAAATGAATTTTGAGATTAGGACAGAATTTCCATTAATTTCTGAAATTACCCTAAACATACTTCTGCTTTTTGTACTATGTGTTTATGCAAAGTGGCATTCTCAGCATTGATGATTATAAAATCAAAGTATTGATCAGCCTGAAAAATTCTCTACATTCTGAAGTATAAAATATTCCCCCAAGATTTAATTCTTTATCTAAAAATAAACAAGCACACCTGTCTCACTAGTATGCAAATTTGCCTTCATCTTTAATAAATGGTAAAATTACATGTATACCAAATAATTTTTAAAATAAATTTCTTTATGACTTATTATCAATATATATTTGATTTATATGCCTATTTTATATACCTATATACCCAGGGTTGTGCAAAAATTTCTTGGGCAAAACAGGGTCATCAGTGGAAAAAGTTTAAGAAGCCCTTAATTTACAAATGAAAAAATTCATGTCAAGAGAGGCAAAATCTATCAATCAATACACCTTTTTAAAGTGCCTATTATGGGCCAGGCACTGTGCTAAGCACTAGGTACACAAAAGAGGCAAAATTAGTCCCTACCATCAAGGAACTTGCAATCTAATAGAAGTATCCTTGCCTTTTGCTGTCTGACTGATACATATTTTTTCAGTCAATCAACTAATCAACAAACATTTATCAAATACCTACTATGCACCAGATCCTGTCATACGTGCTAGAAATTAAAAAAAAGTTAAAAAATAAAATAATCTCCTAATCTCATAAAGTTTACATATATTGAGGGAAAGAAGATTTATATATACCTCTTCTGCTTTCCTCTCTTCAAGTTGAGGATAGCTTATTTTACTTTCTTGAGAAAAATATTTAAATTAATTTTAAATTTTATTTTTTAAAATTGCACCAAAACTATCAGTACCAGTTAGAATCATGACTGAATTATGTAAAACATTACTAAAATATGATGATAATGTAATTTCTAAAAAAAAAAAAAGTATTGTTTAAAAACAGAAAAAAAGATACCAGTCTACACAATTTTTTAAGAGACAAAAATATGGCTGATATCTAGCCAGGAAAAGCCAATGCAGAAAAAGTGGATTATGGAACAATAGCACTCATTAATATTAATGCAAAAATATAAAATAGATTATAAGCTTCTTGAGACCACATCTTGTTTACATTTGAATATACAATTCCTAGAACTATAATAGTTGCAGCATAAATTTTAGTAAATTTATGAATATCCCACATAAATTCCTTACAATAGCTCCTGCCCCAAATGTCCTTGTATATCATATAAACATTTTGCTGTCTATTTATAAAGTAGTTCCAGAAGTAGTTTGCAGTCTTGTCTCCCAATATCCAGAAATTAGAATGCAAACTTATTTTTGTTGAGAGACTTTCCTCCAAAAAAGCAAAATATCAGATATTAGTATGTCTTCTCTTCTCTTTATTATTAAAGATATTTATATTTGTAGAAAACACACTTAAGGTATGGGAGATCTAATACTGAGACATAAAGCAGGGGACCTTTGAATTTTTATGAAGAATCTTCTGTCATAGAAAGTTTAAGCCCATCTTCTTATTCTGTAGACCTGATATCCTACAGGCTCTGAAACAGGCAAGATTCAGCAGGGGCAAAAATGCAACTTCTATTTCAACTCTGATGATGACACATTTCATCACTCTTAGAAAATGCCTTTATGTGAGATAAATGTGCCATTTCTCTGTTTGGCAAAAGGGAAAACCAAAGAAGTATGGCCAACCATTTGATGATCTATTTGACAGTAAAAATAGAATGGGAGACTCATTCCTATTATGCTGTTGAACTGGTAGGACATAATTTCATGCACATGATTCTCTCTATACTTCCCATGACAATTTTTTACAGAGAAAGATTAGCCCTGTCTTCTTTAAGAAACAATGTCCCATCTGTAATTCTTCCATATTGCATTAGTAAAAGTGAAAAGAATCACAACATTCAGCTGAGACCTACAGCTTCTACATACCATGAATATAATCCCAAGTGATGGATCTTTTTGAGAGACTAGAAAAGGGCTAAAGAGTTTTCCTCAGTTGCCTAGGATGTGTGTTTCTTGATGCCATTTTAGTAAGCTTTAAATATCTTTCAGGTAAGAACAACTTATCTGGCAGTTTCAAACTTGTTTAAATTCACAAGATGGAAACAATAAGGGGGGGGCGGAGAAATAGCATAATACAATCAACATTTCATTATGTGTGAGTAGATAAATCCTAAACCATGTTTGTATTGAAATACAATACTCACACTTTTGGGAACTGTATTTTTTTATATTTTGTGTGGCTTGAGCAAATGTTAAAAATAATTCTTGATAAAACATTAACTGCTGTATTCTGCATAAAAGAATCCAAAAGCCAATATGATTAATTTGAAAATATACTAGAAATCACAAAGTATTTAAAATGGAAGATAGTTTAGGTATAATCTACTCCACGTCCTATACATGAGATTACTTACCGTACTATACTATACCCTTACTAACAAAACTATATACTTACTGACTATACCAGGGGTGGGGAACCGGTGGCCTCAAGGTCACATGTGACCCTCTAGGTCCTCAAGTGCAGCCCTTTGACTGAATTCAAACTTCACAGAGCAAATCTCCTGAATAAAAGAGCTCAAGTTCTGTAAAACTTGGACTCAGTCAAAAGGCCATACCCAAGGAACTAAAAGGCCACATTTTTCCTACCCCTGAACTATACTATAACCAATTGGTAGACTAGATTCCATAATCAATGCTATAACTAGAGCCAGGTGACTAGATCTTTGCTCCAGTGTCCTGAAATTTAATAAGCACTGATAGTAATTACAGTCTTTCAGTAAGTAAAAACATCTGACAAGTAGGTGAATGGCTGGCATCTGTAGGATTTACTTCTTTCTATCAGTCTTCTGCTGGTCCACACATACTTGCTTGTTCCTTCCCCCAGGAACCCAGAATATGGCTCCTTCAATAGCTTCTTTGACATTATATCTACTCCAAGGATCCGAGTATCATCTACCTGAGCTATCCACTTTTACATTCTCACTGTGACCTAGGATCGAGAGAGAGATGGCGGTATCTGAGCCTTCCTTTCCTTATGGCTAGAAGGCCAAATTCAATGGGACAGGCTGAGAGACCTGTGCTCTGTGTTTTTGGACAGAGATAGAAATAGTCAATGTAAGATCAACGATTCTATTTTTTGAATACTTCATTATGGTGTGGAAGTGACCTTGGGTTCTCAAGGGTTATGCTTAAGGTAACATAATCTCTGATATAAGGATTTTGCTATAACAGAAAGGTTTTCACTACAGTCAAATAAATAAATAAACTATGTCGGCTTTCTGAGAGCCCTTTATATATTTCATCAGAAAGCTGGCAACTTAGAATTATTTGGCGATGGCTACTCATGAATTAATGATGACAGAATAAACACCTTCAACATATGTAACATTTCACCATCATTCTCAATAGTTCTTTAAACAAGGTAAGAAACAAGATACTCTCGTATCTACTTTATATTTGGGCACATTAAGCCACATAGCAAATATGCGGCATGCCTAAATATTGATTTCTTTATAGACTCAAGCCTAGTCAAGTCAATAAGAATTTATTGAATATTAGCTAGGTGCCAGGCACTATGTTAAGTGCTGGGGGATATGAATACAAGCAAGAAGAGAGATGGTCCCTGCCCTAAAGAAGCTTAATTCTAATGGTGAAAGACAACACATGAAAAGGAGCTAAAAAAAAAAGGTATGTGTTGGAGTGGGAGTTACCCATTCAAGAGAATGATGTCAAAGTCCAGAGAATGAAGGATTACTGATCTGGGCACTTTCTCAAAATGGTGGTATTTCCCAGTAAGTTCTGGGAAGAAATCCCATTTTGATAAAGTGTCTAGATCCAGATCTCCAATGGGAGAAGGGTGCTTCAATGGGGTTGGGAAAGTCAGTGGACTCAGTATAAAAATAATGACCTTCAGTCTAGTAACCCATCAACTATCAGCACCTTGTCCCTGCTTCTCTCTAGGTCTGGTTAACTTTGCTCTTTTAATTCAAACAATCAGTAATACTTTTCTGCTATCTCTGACAAACTAATTTCCAGTCATACTAATTGACAGGAGTTTAGAGGAAAGCTGCTACTATATCCTTGATGGCAATTAAGAAATGCTTAATGAGGATGGAAGATGCTAAAAAAAATAATGTAGAACTGAAAAAATATAATCTTACTTCATAGTCAGTCATTATCCTTCACAGAATTCAAAAGGATTGAGGTGCGGGGCTTATTAGGAAAATCAGTGAACACACTATAGAGAAAATTGAGGACAATTTTTAAAAGAGTGATTAAAAGTTTTATTCCTCTGCTCTCTGCCAGTGAGAGCCAGGGGAGGGTGGGAGGGTCAAGGGTGTACAGTGGCTAGACAGACCATTAAATTGGTATTAAACACTTTCCCATATGAAGGAAGTGTCTTTCTGCCAAAAGCCAGAAACTGAAAGATCAATTTCCATGCAAGTGCTGCTAGGAGAAAGCTGGATAAACTTTGAAAAATTAAAAGGTCACTGAGGTGAGAACACAGGACCCAAAGCTCGTCTGACTTGCTTCCTTATAGACTGAAGGGAGCTGGCACTTAGAAACAGGATGACGTCCCATACAAACACATACACCCATTGACAACTTTTCCCATAAAACTTGCTCATTTAAATATATACATATATACACATATATGTGTGTATACATATATACATATATTACATGTGCATTTGTGTGTGTATGTGTGTGTATGTGTATATATATATACACATATATACACACATACGTATATAATAGAATAAAGCTGTCACCACAGAAACCTCTAGAAGAATTCTTGTACCACATCCAGAGTAAAATGTGTTTGTGTGGAGAAGGGGGTAAGAGGGGTTAAGGTAGGAGACAACTTACTGCATAGATTGTTAAACAGTGGTTTCCTATACTGACCACAGCCTGACCCATTTCCAAAACCCAGATACAACAAAATCTTTATTGAGTGAATAGCAGTCCCACATGGAACAGAAGTGTCTCTGAAATTGCTATGAAGACTGAGATGCTCATATTCATGGTCAAATTGCAGTGATAGTAATACTGTTAGCTGGTATTTATTTATTGTTTACCGTTTACAAAGCACTTCATTTTTTAATTCAATTTTATTTTTATTTTTAGTTCCAAATTCACTTCTTCCTCCACCTATTTAGAAAACAAGAATCACAACATCCATTAATCATGCCCCCCCCAAAAAAAGAAAAAGAAAGAAAGAGAAAAAAATATGGTTTAATCTGCACGCTGAGTCCATCAGTTCTCTATCTAGAGGTATATAGCTTTTTCATTGTCAGTCCTTTAGAATTATGGTGGATAATTTTATTGATTAGAGGTGCTAAGTCTTTCACAGTTGATTATCTTTAAAATATTTCAGTAACTGTAGAAATTGTTCTCCTAGATCTGCTCACTTCACTTTGCATCAGTTCATACAGATACTCCCAGATTTTCCTGAAACCATTCCCTTCATCATTTCTTACTGCAAAATAGTATTCCAGGACATCCATATCCCATAACTTCTTTAGTCATTACCCAATTCATGGGCACTCCCTCAGTTTCTGATTCTATGCCACAAAAACAGTTACTAAAAATATTTTTTATATATGGCTTCTTTTCCTTTTTCTTTGATCTCTTTGGTGTTTAGAACCAATAATGGTATTGCTAGGCCAAAGGATATACAGTTTTATCATTTTTTGGTCTAAGTTCCAAACTGCTCTCCAGTATGATTGAACTAGTTCAAAGCTTCAAGGACAGTATATTTGTGTACCCATTTTCCCCACATCCTCTCCATCATTTGTTATTTTCCTCTTCTGTCATCTTAGCAAATCTGTTGGATGTAAGGTGGTACCTCAGAGTTGCCTTAATTAGCATTTCTCAAATGATTAGTGATGTAGAACATTTTTTCATGTTGATATTGATAGTTTTGACTTCTGAAAACTGTTTTTTTTTTCATATTCCTTGACCACTTATCAATCAGGGAATGGCACTTTTATTATAAATTTGGGTCACTTCCCTATATACATTTGAGAAGCAAGGCTTTTCGCAGAGAAACTTGCTGCAAAATCTTCCCTTGAATTACCTGCTTTCCTTCTAATTTTAGCTGCATTGATTTTGTTTGCACAAAACCTTTTTAACTTTATGTAATCAAAATTATCCATTTCACCTCTCATGAACTTCTTTATCTTTTGTTTGGCCATAAACATTTCCCCTGTCCATAGACCTGACAGGTACTTTTACCCATGCTCCTTCAATTTGTTTATGATACCAGACTTTATTTTTATATCATGTACCAATTTTGAGTCTTTGTCAAAAACTGAGTTCTTCCCTAATAACTGTGTTTATCAAATACTAGGTTTACTATGTTCATTTGCTTCTCTAGGTTGTTGTTCAGTCATGTCAGAGTCTTCATAACCCCATGGACCATATAGTTTATAGGGTTTTCTTGGCAAAGATACTGGACAGATGTGCCATTTCCTTCTGCAATGCCTTAGCAAACAGAGGTTAAATGATTTGACCAGGGTCACACAACTAGTGTCTGAGGCAGGATTTGAACTCAAGTCTTCCTGACTCTAGGCTCAGCCCTCTAACCAGAGCGATCTAGTTGCCACTTGCTTCTGTATATTTTGTACCCAATATGTTCCATTGATCAAACATTCTATTTCTTTAGCATTGAAGTGTTTTATTACAACTTTGTAGTGTAGTTTGAGATTTGGTACTGCTAGACATCCTTAGTTCATTTTTTCGCTATTGATTCCCTTAACATTTTTCACCTTTTATTTTTCCAAAAGAATTGTTATTATTTTGTCTTGCTCTATAAACTAATTTTTTGGTAGTCTGATGGGTGTGACACTGAATAAATAAATTAATCTAGGTAGTATTGTCATATTTTGTAATATTGGTGTGACCTACCCATAAACAAATAATATTTCTCCAGTTACTTAGATGTGTTTTAGTTTATATGAAGAATGTTTTGTAATTGTGTTCATAGAGTTCCTGTATGTGTCTTGGTAGATAGACTTCTAATCATTTTTTACTGTCTGCTGTATATTTCCATATAGGAATATAAGCAGTTTAAAATTATTGAGCCCATTATGAGTTCTTTTTTATGTTTACTTTCTTCTGCTTCTCTTGAGTCTTGTTTTAATGTCATATTTCCCAATTCAATTCTGGTCTTTTCATTAAGAATGCTTGAAAGTCCTCTATTTCATTAAATATCTCTTTTCCCCTAGAAGTATTACATTCAATTTTGATGGGTAGGTTATTCTTAGTTGTAATCCTAGCTCCTTTGCTTTCCAGAATGTCATATTCCAAACCCTCCACTCCTTTAATATGGAAGGTGCTAAATCTTGTGTGATCCTGACTTTGGCTCCATAACATTTGAATTGTTTCTTTCCTACTGTTTGCAATATTTTCTCCTTGATCTAGGAGCTCTGAAATTTGGCTAATAATCCTGGGAATTTTTATTTTGGCATGTCTTTCAGGAGGTGATCAGTGGATCCTTTCCAGTTCTATTTTACTCTCTGGATCTAAGATATCAGGGCAGTTTTCCTTGATTTTGAAATATGATGTCTAGGCTCTTTTCTTTTATCATGGCTTTCATTTATTCAAATATTTCTTAAGATGTCTCTCCTTAAACTATTTGCCAGATTTTTTTTCTGATATTTTCTTCTCTCTCTCTCTCTCTCTCTCTCTCTCTCTCTCTCTCTCTCTCTCTCT
>NW_020948983.1:24546321-24590945 GCF_900497805.2 Vombatus ursinus
TCTCTCTCTCTCTCTCTCTCTCTCTCTCTCTCTCTCTCTCTCTCTCTGTCTTTCTCTTTCTCTTCATTCTTTTGACTCTTACTCTTTCTTGATGTCTCATGGAGTCAATAGCTTCCACTTGAGCAATTCTAATTTTTAAGAAGCTTTATTCTTTTTATCAGTGATGTTTTGTACCTGGTTTTACCATTCAAACAATTCTGACTTTAAGGAATTCTTTTTTTCAGTATTTTTGTTTTTGTTTTTGTTTTTTTGCCAAGCTGTTAAATCTCTTTTCATAAATTTCTTGCTTAGCCCTTCTTGTCCCAATTTGTACTTCACTGCTTTTATTTTATGCTGTGCTCGTTATCTAAGTATGGTCCATGTTCCCTCATAACTGTGATCACTCCTCTCCACCTTGGAACTGTGACGTGGAACTGAGTAATGGGTAGCAGAGTTGCCAAATGACACCTGTTCTTGATTCCATTGCTAGTATAAGAAATCTCTGGTATCTCTTCCTGATCAGTTGCCATTTTTGTCCCTGGTGCTGGGATGCTCTCCTTGGTTCTCCTTGACACTACCAGAATCTGTCTTAACAGCTAATAATACTTCCACCTCACTGTACTCTACCCCAGTGCCAGCAGACCTTGATTTCTGTATTCCTAAGCTACCCTGGGCTGGAAAAATGGCTCACTGTCACTTTTTTTTTGTTAGCTTCCCTTCTTAGAATTTGGTTTGGAATGGTGTTAGGGTGTATTCTTTAGGGTATTTAGGGTGTGTGTGGGAGAGTTTGGAAAAAAACTAGTTTCACTCTGTGATCTTGACTCTGCATCTACAAAGCTCTTTAAATACATTATGGTTTTGGTTCATATGACAGTGTTATAAGGCATATATTTCAAAATTTAAAGTTTTGAGGATTTCCTTGTGGTAGATATTATGCCAAAACCTACTACAACCCTTCTGGACTTAGAAAATATTAAATCTCCCTCATGTTACAAATGAAAAAACTGAGACTCAAAAGTCACAGATAAATAAGTGAGATTCAAGTCTTTCTGTGGCTGAAAATCATTGTGTGGCCAACATAAAGATGGAAGTCTGTCAACAAAGCTGACCATCAAACTCTAGTTTTGGAGGGGCCTATATTTTAAGATTTTTTTAGTTTGCACTGATTTTTAGTTTGCACAGAAATTGGAAAGTTTGCACTCTGAGAAGCCAGAAGCTGCTCCATGGAATCACGAAGTATAGCCTTAGAATTTTAGTGAAGAGCAAGATGTATAGTACAAACAATATCATTCCTGTTTTATGAGTGAGAAAACTGAGCCCCTGCGACCTTCTCAAGGCTTGCAGCTATTCAAGGGCAAAGCCTAGACTCAAATCTAACTTTTCTAACTCTAGAGGAAATGTTCTTTCTGTCATGTTATACTTAACTCCTAAAAATGACCCCAATCTCCTCCAACCTTTTGGGATTCATATTTAGCATTTTATTGCCAACCACAGACCATCTCCTGTCTTATTAACCCAAGGAATCTAACAAGGACATCATAAATCAGTCTTAGACACACTAAAACCAAAGGAACAACAATAAAAGGTAACAGTTTGCCAAGCCTAGGCATTTTCCTCTACTATTTTGTGAACTACTAAATAGTAGGTACCCTCTTATTTCCTGTGGATCATAGGATTTATATCTGGAAAGAACATTAGAGATCATCTAGTACAACCCCCTCATTTTGAATATGAAGAAACTGAGGCTGGGAAATGTTAAAGGGTTTGTCTCAGGTTACATATGCAGCAAATAACTAAGCCAGGATTAAACCCAAACTTGTCTCTCAAAGGAATTTGCTCGCAGAAGGTACTTGGAAAATGTTTGTGTGTAATTTAAGTTTATTAAAACATTAAAATATATTCAAGGGTTGTTTTGTTGTTTTTAATCTCATAAATGAAGATAATGCTATTGACCTATTTTCTGTAGGACATATCTGAATTGTCATTTTATTCAACAGACAGGAATCATGCTGAGTTTCTTCCATGGAGCTTCCTAATAGAGATACACAAACCTAAAAGGCATTTATGGCTGAAGAACTGCATTATCCATAGAATGTTAAAAAAGAATAACTAAAATTAATGGAACATGGACTTTAATACTGAAAAATTAAATACAGCTTTGAGATATCTTGATTTGCAGATTTTGTACATTTCGTTAAACTTGCAGAAGAGCACTGTTTAGAAACAAATGATCACTGGATATTCCATGAAAAGGATTACAAAATTAAAATATAACTGCAAAATCCAAGGAATCTTTATAGTCAGGGGTGCAATGGAATTAGCTGGTATTGGCTCAGCAGAGATGATTATTAAATTTTCAGTGTGATCATTTACATTTTGGAAATTTACTGATGATGCAAACAGGGCTTGATTTATTGTTTTGTTGATTATCTAGACTTAAGAAAGTGATAGAAAAATTTTAATAATGCAGGTTAAATTTAAAAGTGCATTTTTTTCTTTTTGGAGAGCCAATTGTTAAATATTTACTAGAAAACTGCTGATTAGATTAGAGCTTTTCATAGGAACTCAAATAATCTAGAGCCAAAAGGACCTTAGAAATCATGTAGTCCATAAAAAATAGGGCCATAAATATAGACCTGGAAGGGACTTCAAAGGTCATGTAGTACGAGATCTTCATTGTATAGATGAGGAAACTGAGGTTACACCTTCATGTTGGCCACACAATGATTTTCAGCCACAGAAAGACTTGAATCTCACTTATTTATCTGTGTGACTTTGAGTCTCAGTTTCTTCATTTGTAACATGAGGGAGATTTAATATTTACTGAGTCCAGAAGGGTTGTAGTAGGTTTTGGAGTGATATCTACTGCAAGGAAATCCTGGAAACTTTAAATTTTGAAATATATACCTTATAACACTGTCATATGGACCAAAACCATAATGTATTTAAAGAGCTTTGTAGGTGCAGAGTCAAGATCACAGAGTGAAACTAGTTTTTTCCAAACTCTCCCACACACACCCTAAATACCTAAAGTACACACACTAACACCATTCCAAACCAAATTCTAAGAAGGGAAGCTAACAAAAAAAAAGTGACAGTGAGCCATTTTTCCAGCCCAGGGTAGCTTAGGAATACAGAAATCAAGGTCTGCTGGCACTGGGGTAGAGTACAGTGAGGTGGAAGTATTATTAGCTGTTAAGACAGATTCTGGTAGTGTCAAGGAGAACCAAGGAGAGCATCCCAGCACCAGGGATGGTAATGGGAGCTGGTCAGAAAGAGATACCAGAGGTTTCTTATACTAGCAATGGAATCGAGAACAGGTGTCATTTGGCAACTCTGCTATCCATTACTCAGTTCCAGGTCTAGTGATATTTTAAAGAAATATACTTGCACCAACTGAAATGACAGACTAAATTTGGGAAGTGTCTGGTAAGAGAAAGAGATAGTATAAATGAAAGTCAATCTTAGCCTAAGTGTTCCTGGTTTTGTTTCATTTTGTTTTGTTTTGTTTTTTCTTGGCTGATTGGCTGGGCGTAGCTGTGGGTCTGACTCAGAAAGAGTTAAAACCATCTTCCCCATGAGGAAGAAGCTGATTAACAACTATAACTCAGTAGAGAAATTGCAAATGGAAGCACAATGAAGAACTAGATGATGCCACTACAACAGAAAATTAGCCTAACAGGTAATTCCAGTAACTTAAAACAGGGAGAAAGCAGCAAATAATATCATTACATACAGAAATGGGTTCCCCCTGGGACATAACTAGCCCTAGGAAAATGAATTAGAATATGCATGTTTCCACTGAATATAACCTCTTCTACTATGTGTGTTCCTTTCTCATAAGTGATATGGTATTCTAGGGTAGGGAGAGCATAGCTCTGTGTGTATGGAGATTTTTCTTATTATTTAACTTACTCCACTATCTAATTACCTTTTATTATGAAAAAAAAAAGTGTCCTGTCTATGGTCTACTAAAAAAACATCTCTGGGGGCTCATGAACGGTGTTTTGTTTTTTTTAACTAGGTGTGATGGGATGTATATACCTTGATGGATAGCTTTCAGAGGGCCTGCATTGGAGAAGTGTGGAGATGTGTTACACAATATTACATTTGCTTTTACTTGATAGGTTTGACCTTGTAAGCTCTTTCTTAGAGAAGTTTTCTTCTGGACATTGTGCCTGAATTTTGAGTACATGCCACCGATTCAAAAACACATTTGTATAGAGAGAAAAAAATATATTTAAGAGGGATTTTATTACTCCATACTTTTTTTTACAATACTTTTTTTTTTCTTGAGCTCTAATCTTGAAATGTGTTCAAAATGTAATACCCACACAAAAGTGGGCAATACTTAGACTTTCTTATACTTTATTTTATGAATTTGCCTATGTCAGGACATTGTTTCTCTCAGGAACACTTTAGTATTTTGAAAAGCCCATTGCCTCCTCAGTGTGGGTTCTCTCTCTATAAATGACAGTACTAAGTTGTCCATACATTCTCATCCTGTGCATTTCTTACCTATTTCCTCCTATAAATTTTGTTTAGAGAATTCACTCAATGTACTTGGTCCTTCTTCTGGGACTTTTAATATTCTGTGGATCTTGATGCAATGTTTGTTCTCTCTGTATTTTATCCAGGAATATTTTAAAAGTTAATCTAGAAGCTCTTAATCTTTCATATCTGTGTTTGTAGCTTACTATTAGGATTTTATAAGCCAGGTTTCAGGGCTTGGTGGTCAGTAACCAGGGAAAATTCTTAGCCAGTGTATGGTCTGAGTTTACACAGAGTCCAAACAATCACCAGACATTCCTGTCTGGAAAGACAATTTTTCCCCTTGACAACAATTTTCTATGGAGATATGTTACAATAGAAATCAGATCTTTATGGTATTTTTAACTTTCAACCCTGCATTGCTTGGAGGAAGGGGTAATGTACAAGTCTGTTAAGCTTTAAAGATATTTGGTGATTCAAAGTAAAGCCCTATTTTCACAAACATCCTTCCTTTTGAGAAATACTACTTAAGTCCTAGTTGATCTCGGGAGAAAATTATTACAAAGTTTGCTCTTGCATATATTGCTGCCCTCCCCACCCACATCTCCTTTTGTGTCCAGGTTCTATTAAATACCATTTTATAGAAGAGGAAACTGATTCTTCAAGTCTACTCAAATGGTCAGTGACAGAAACAGGTCTAGAACCCAAATCTTCTGATTCCCAGTCTAAGGTTTATTCTACCACAGCAAATTGGCTACATAATTTGTTGCAAATATTTTAGTCTCTTATGGTTCACCTCTATTTTGTATGTCTTAGTTTTATATTCTTAACTAAACTCGTTGGGATTGGGACCACATCTGACATTCCATTGACATTCCCTCAGGGCTTAGTAAAATGTGATTCCTATAGTAACTACTCAGTAAATATTTTTTTTCTTTGACTGACCAATCACCTCACTTGTATTCAAGATTGTCCATTTGAATCCGCCTATTCAGTCGCAACTATTATTGCTTCTGGGTACCATGATCAGATCATTATGGAAAACAGAAGAATACAAAGAGATATTTCCCTTCAAGTCCTACTTTTAAATGGTAAGTTTCATTAAGATCAATTTAAAATTGGCAACAGCCAAAGTCTTTAGTAATCTCTCAAAAAGATTACTGGTAGAGGCACTTCAGGTCTGGCAAATCCCACTCTGGCTCAGGCAACAAAAAAGAAAACATTTCCAAGGATCATCCAGTCTCTCTTCCTGTAATTTAAGGTAAGCATTCTGCAGGACCGATCCAAATATAATAAACTCCTTATACCAAAGTACACAGAATTACAGCTTACATAGCTTTTGAGTAGTAAATCTGGTGTTGCAAGAAGAGTATTTTACTAGAAATAAAAAAAAAACAGGTTGTAGTCCCAACTCTGTGATTTGGGGTGAATTATTTCACCTTAATTTGCCTCATTTTTTCCATCTGTAAAATTATAAGGTTAGAGAAAACAATATTTAAATCCTCTTTAAACATTTGCTGGTATTATGTCTGTAGAGTTGCTCCCTAGTTGCTTCCTTTCCATCTAGACATAGATGGGGCTTCGGAACCCATTCTCAGATACAAATCTCTGTATTGGGCTAAGATCAACTCATCAACCCATTGCTGGTTCTCCTTTGCCTTCTCTCCAACCCCACATAGGTGCACATAGAAAAGCAGAACCTTATAAAGGAACTCCACTTTGTTTGAAACATGAATGATGACACCTTTATCCCCTAGAGTTGAACCCAAGATGTTAACTCTAAAGTAAACACATGCTTAAAGCCATAGGATAAATTGGCCAACATAGAGCCATAGAGGCATCAAACTGTGAGAACAAATATGAGAAATGCATCTCAGACATCATCTCACCTCCTCTCTAACATTCCAAATCTAGCAACTAGGTGAAGGTTACTAGTGTTAGATTCTTCACTCTTTTTAAAGGTGGTCTATTATACTTTTAGACATCTTCAATTATAAAAGAAGTTGTTTGTATAAACTAAGCAGGTAAAATTTTAGAAGCAGCTAAAGTCTTCTCTGCTACTTTTTTTTTAAATTTTGCTTTCTCTTTTCTCCCTTTCCCTCCTCACTAAAGTTTTGCTTTTGACCACCACCTCCCTCAATCTGCCCTCCATTCTATCAGCTCCCTCCTTTTTCTTTCCCTTTTCTCTTGCTATTTCTTCTGTCCCTTCTATCCTCCTTCCCTTTTCTTTCCCCTTTACCCTCCAACTGCCTACAGGACAAGTTAGATTTCTATACCTAACTGAGTACGTTATTCCCTCCATGAGCCAAATCCAATCATGTTTATCTCCTCCCTTCTTTCCCTCTACTGTAATATATTTTTGTGCCTCTTCATGTGATGTAATTTACCCTTTTCTGCCTCCTCCTTTCCTCTTCTCCCATTACAATTCCTTTTCACCACTTAATTAAGTTTTTGTTATCATCATATGAAAGTCAACTTAAACCCACTCCCTCTATCTATGGATATCTCTTCCAAATGTTGAAATAAAGACACAGTTCTCAAAAGTATCATCTTCCCATGTAGGAATGTAAACAGTTTGCCCTTACTGAATAACATTTTTCCATTCCTGTTTATTTTTTTATGCTTCTCTTGAGTCTTGTATTTGAAGATCAAATTTTCTGTGGAACTCTGTTTTTTTTTTCATTAGGAAAGTCTGGAAGTCCCCTATTTCATTGAATGTTCATCTCCTCCCCTGAAAGATTATGTTCAATTTCACTGGGTAGTTGGTCCTTGGTTGTAATCCAAGCTCCTTTGCCTTATGGAATATCATATTCCCAGACCTCCAGTCTTTTAATGTAGAAACTGCAAGGTCCTCCATAATTCTGACTGGTTCCATGATATTTAAATTGTTTCTTTCTGGCTGCTTGGAGTATTTTTTGATAATTTTTGGAATTTACAATATTCCTTGGCATTTTCAATTTGGATCTCTTTCAGGAGGTGATTGGTAGATTCTTTTAATGACTATTTTACCCTCTGGTTTTAGGACCTTAGTGCAGTTTTCCTTAATGATTTCTTGAAAGATGCTGTCCAGGATCTTTTTGTTGTCATGGCTTTCAGGTAGACCAAAAATTCTTAAATTATCTCTCCCGGATCTATTTTCCAGGTCAGTTGTTTTTCCAATTAGATATTTTACATTTTCTTCTATTTTTTCATTCTTTTGATTTTGTTTGACTGATTCTTGATGTCTCGTAGAATCATTAGCTTCTGCTAATCCAATTCTAATTTTTAATTAATTGTTTTCTTCCATTAGATTTTGTACTTCTTTTTCCATTTGGCCAATTCTACTTTTTAAGGAGTTCTTTTCTTTAGTGTGCTTTTTTCGCATTTGGGCAATTGTATTTTTCAGTACTTGTTTTCTTTATTTTACTTTTTAAAAATTTATTTACTTTTAGTTTTCAACATTCACTTTTATAAGATTTTGAATTCTAAATTTTCCCCTTCCCTATTCTCCCTCCTCCATGAGATGGCATGCAATTTTATATAGGTTATACATATACAATAATATTAAACATGTTTCCACATTAGTCGTATTGTGAAAGAAGAATTAGAAAAAAAGGGGGGTAACCACAAGAAAGAAAAAAAACTGGAAAAAGAGAGAAAATAATATTTTTTGATCTGCTTTCAGACTCCATAGTTTTTTCTCTGGATGTAGGTAGCATTTTCCATCATGAGCCTTTTGGAAGTGTCTTAGATCATTGCACTGCTGGGAAGATTTTAACAAAGTTGGTCATCACACAACATTGCTGTTACTGTGTACAATGTTCTCCTGGTTCTGCTCAGTTCACTCAGCATCAGTTCATATAAGTCTTTCCAGATTTTTCTGAAGTCTTCTCCTCATAATTTCTTTTTTTTTCTTTTTAAAAAATTAATTAATTTATTTTTAGTTTTCAATATTGACTTCCACAAGATTTTGAGTTCCAAATTTTCTCTGCCTTGTAACTGTGAGGAGGATCCCCTCTCCACCACCACCACAAGCTCTGCCACACCAGTGCTCTTCATTGCCCCAGGACTGTTACCCAGATTCAAGCATGGGCAAAGCAAGAGAATCCTGCCTCAGCACCAGTCAAGAGATCCTTGCAGTCCCCCTCTGATCAGCCACTTGATCCCTCCACCATCTGTTTGCTGAGAGCTCCAGAAGCAGCTGCCACTGCCACCCCAGGGCTGTGCCAGGGCTGGGGCCAGACTGGCTCCTCTCTCACCGAGATGTGACAGATCATTCCTCCTGACCTTCTAAGTTGTCTTTGGCATTTGTGGTTTGAGAAGTCTGGAAACCACCATAGTTGCCCGTGATTCAGTCCCCTGAGGCCTGCTCCAGGTTCACTGGGGCCCTATCTTTGCCTGCACAGCACATGATGAACTGTGCTCCTCTCCCAGCCTGGTGCAACAGACCTTTCACATCAACTGTCCAAGTTGTCTTGGACTGAAATTTTTTTTTCACTCTGTCTTTTTGTGGTTTCTGCTGTTTTTGACTTTGTTTAGAATCATTTTTACAAGTATTTGGAGGGGTTTGGGGAAGAGCTCAAGCAAGTCACTGCTTTAATTCTGCCATCTTGGCTCTGCCTCTTAAGGACTTGTTTTCTACAGTCAATTTTTGTCCTTCCTTTTCCAAGCTATTGACTCCCTCTTGCGTACCTCTCATTTCTTTTCCTGATTTTTCTTCTACCTCTCTTATTTTACTTTAAAAATCTTTCTTGAGCTCTTCCAAGAAGACTTTTTGGGCTTGAAATCAGTTCATATTCCCCTTTGAGATTTCAGATGTGGGTGTATTGACAATGTTGTCTTCTTTTGCATTTGAGTTTTGATCTTCCCTGTCCCTATTGTAAGAATCTATGGTCATTGTCCATTTCAGCTTTTTGCTCATGATGTTTGCCTATTTCCTGACTTTTGAAGTTGAGCTCTCCTTTTGGAGCACAAGGGGCACTGACCCAAGCTTCTTGTGGTAGGGGCCAGGTCCCTGGTTTTCTGTGCTGGCAGCTGGAGGCTGTAGGGGTCTGGCAGCTTACCTGGTGCTTGGGTCAGCAGCACTGAAGCTTTTGGGATGGGGGTAGGGAATCTGGTCCCTAGAAGATGCCTGCTCACCTGAGCTGAGATGCTTTCAAGTGCTGGAATGTTTGGCTGCTAGAAGACATGTACCTGCTTGGAGCTGTGCCTCCTGGAGTCATGCTTTCTGGAATTGTGCTGAAGGACCAGATGATTTGGTTGCTAGGGGATGTTTGCCTGCCAGGTGCACATGGTGGTTTTCCAAGCTGGTGTCTATCAGTACCCCTGCCTGTGCCAAGGCACTCGGAGATGCTAGTGTTGGCACTTGCTTGCTCCACCACCCTGGAGCTCAAGATCTTCCCCTGTTTTGCTGAGGTGAGGCTTGCCACTGGCTTTCTGGGGTACCTCTCATCCTGTACTACTCCCCTTCCACCAGAGTGAGAGAGCCTTTCCTGTTAATCCCCCAAGCTTCCTGGGCTAGAACATTACTGCACCCCATCTTTCTGCTGGCTCAGCTGTTCCAGAGTTTGTCTTGGGGTGATATTTTCTGGGCTTTCAGAGGTTAATGAAGGAGGTTGAAAACAATTTACTTCTTACTCTGCCATCTTGGCTCCTGTAAGTACTTCTCAGGGACCTTTTTCTAAGCTGCAGACCTCCATAATTAATAAATATGAACAGCAGCAAAAAGATGTGGAGTCAGAAGACTTGGGTTCTGATCCCAATTTTGGTAGTTAGAACTAATTTCTTAGACAAGTTATATAACCTTCCTGAGTATGTTCTCATTTCTAAAATTGATTGGACTGAATGACCTCTAAGGTTCCTTCCAGCTCCAATTGCCATTTTTATTAGTGAAGGGGCTACCCAAAAGGGTGAAATAATTGATGTTGTGAAGCATTTTATTAAATACCAATGTAACTATGAACTAGAGTAAGGGAATGTTTTAAAAAAAGCATGAGGCACCTCCATAGGATGTCAGAGTTGTAGAGATAAAGGGATAAAGAAGACAACTTTTGGGAATAGGACAAATAAAAGAGAAGCATTATTTATCTTTTCCATAGACCATAAGGTTGATGGGTGAGCCATGATTGATAGAGAATTGAATTTTCAATGGCTATTGGGATACTGATACATTTAATGCTAGGAATCCCTAATTCTATTGAGTATTCTCTTGGCTTTTTAGCAACTTAAAATTTTCTTTAAAATTTTTGATTTAGTACTAGAGAATATGATACTAATACACACCTCACTGATGCACTATAGCATATGCAGTGACAAAGATGGCCCAGAGAGAGGCATTTCTCAATAATAGATCACATTTTCATGGTATTTTAAAAAATGTTTTTTTTAAATATTGTAAGCTTAATAACCTTTGATAAAAACAAACATATAAAGTAAGAGGCACAAAATCCTTCCTTGGATATTAACAGAAACAAGTAAATGACTCCACAAACAACAAATAAATAAAGATCCTATTTTTGTATTTGTCAAATTCTAGGGGCCAGCATTGGGTTTTATAATTTTTATAAATCGTTTAACAAAAATGACTGAAATGCTAGAAGATTAACGTTATTTTCCTATTTCCTTTACTTCTTTCCTCCCTTTCTCCATCCTTTTCTTCTTTCCTTTCTCCTTCCCCTCCTTTCCTCCATCTCATCCTCCCTTCCCCTCCCTTCTTCTATCATCTTCTCTCTCTCTCCCTCTCTCTCTCTCCTTTCTTTACTTCTTTCTCTCCCATCCCTCCTTTTTCATTTTATATAGTTGCAATCATTGCATATGCAATTATGATTCTGCTGATTTCACTCTGCATCACCTCATATAGGTGATTTTAGATGTAACAAATGGCTGAAAACAGGACCTTTTGTGTTTCCATAGACTGGACTGAGTTTAGGAGTAGTTCATAAACTGTTCTTTTTGGTTGGTGTCTTGATCCAGAATTTTCTCTAAAAAATTCAGAATTGGGGTCATTTTGTATCCATCCAAGTTATTTTCTAAAAACGTCAAAATATAATTCATGTTTAAATCTTATGTTAAGGCCTTTAGCTTCATACAAACATTCAGGTTAATGATACACTAAATACTATCCTGCATAAGCTTTATTTCATCTGAAAGAAAACGCAAAACACGCAGGACTTTAATTGAGTTCATAAATAGTCAAAATGATTCTCCTTAATCATACAATGAAATTTCATTTTTCCTAAGGACTATCTTAGGACTGAGTATTCCTGCTAAAAATAGGGATTACTAGAGAGTGGACCTCTTCCGTTTGTCATGTGAACCCCATTTCCCTCAAAGACCTAAAGAATCATATGTAGATAAAGTCTTACATTGATTGAGGCCTTGTAAGAGAATAAAAGATCCCATCTCTCTGGTGAACATTCACTTCTCCCTGGGACACATTTAATCTTTCAGACTTATAGCATTTCCCTGGATTGAAGTTCTCTCATGACTCAGGTTGACTCTAGAGAGTCAACCCTTTCTCCTTCAAACACACACAATCTTCATAACTCATAGAACTGGGGGAAGTTGGTATGTGTAACTCCTTTTTATGGATTTGGCCTTTTGCTTCTCCTCACCTCCAGATCATAATTGGTCTTATAATTCATCTTCATTGTCTAGTAACTCATTTTTTTGCCAGAAGCTCCTTTTTATTCTCCCTGGGAGGCACATTCTAGAAAATTGGCTTTGCCCAGTAACTTCTATTCTCTACATCTGTCCTGATCTGTGTATTCAATATTGCCCCAGAATTCATTGATACTTATTTAACAATTAACCAATTAACAAGTATTTATTAAATGTTTACTACATGCCAGATTTCATACTGAGCACTGGGGATATAAATAAAAGAGCTCATATTCTGAGAGAGAAGACAATATGTAAATGAATAGGTAAATATAACACACATACAGAATAGATAGAAGGTTTGAATCCATGTAGTTCTTCTCTTGAAGCTATGTAGTTTCTGAGAAGGATCTTGTAGTTGTAAAATCTTATCTTCTATTGAGCTAAATGAAGAGATTATGTCTCTTGCCCTTTCCAAGTCTTTTAGCTATGGTTGTCTCACTTTTCTCTACTCTCTATTTTAAAGGCCAAGTCCAAGGGTGTGATTCAGATTTAGAACTAGTCACTACTCAATCAATCATTCTAAATGTGCTCTTAATGGGTTAAGGACAAGGATACTCATGGTGTCAGTGGGAATATTTATACCTTTTAGTGGGAGAAATTTTCAATGCCAGGAAAAAAAACCCCTATCCCTTTAATACTGTTAACTTTGACCAGGCTTCTTCTGGGCACACTCTATAAACAAATTTCCTTGTATGCCCTGTATTTATCATTTTTATGACAAAATAATATTTCACTATATTAATGTACTGTAATTTCTTCAGTTGTTGGCAGCAATCATAGAGTTTCTTTCAGAAGGAGTACATACATTTGCATTATCTGGGATGGCTCTGACCTCTGGCCAATTCTTTCAAGGACTTACTGACTTTCTACCCTTTAAAATGAATCACAAAGTGGTTCATTATGTCTTGGCTGAACATTATCTTTTTGAGAAGCTTAATCAACTTAAGAAATAATTAAAATATGTGTTTGAAGGCAGAAGACAATAAATATATATTTGGTTAACTCCTCACATAGTTTTATATATACACGTGTTTATAACTAATATATATCTAATTTTTTTCTCATTTTCTCTAAATAAAAGTAAAAGAAGTAGTTTCTCTGCCATTATAAGTCCTTTTCTCAAACTAATTCAATGATTTTATATATATATATATATATATATATATGTAGAAGTAATAGTGTTAATAGTGCTTAATAGTGTTGTAGTCAAATAACTTGTAACAATGTCTTGGCTCCTCCATTTGTTAGCTTTGAATGTGAGCCTGAACAAGGCATTTAGATTCTTTGTGCCTCTGTTCCTTCATCTTTAAAATGGGTGTCAGAATACATAAACTACTTACCTCGTTGAGTTTGCCATCAGTTCATGGAAGTCTATCCAGGTTTTTCTGAAATCAGCCTTCCTATCAGCCCTCCCTTCTCTTATCCTTTTGCCCTTCTACTTCACAGTAGAGTAAGAGAGGTTCACATACCCAGCTGAGTGTGTATGTTATTCTCTTTACGAGCCAATTCCAATGAGAATAAGATTCAAGTATCATTCACCATGCCCCCATCTTCCTCTCCACCATAGAAGCTCTTTCATATGAGATACTTAAACACATTCTACCTTTCCCTTTTCATTCTCCCACTGTATTCCTGTTTCTCACCTCTGAATTTTAAATATATATATATATATACATATATATATATATATAAAATCTTATCATAGTCATTTCATTCCCATGCTCTCTGTCTATTGATACTCTTTCTAATTGCCCTAATAAGGAGAAAGTTCTTAGGAGTTAGAAGTATCATCTTCCCATGTAGGAATGTAAACAGTTTAAGCTTATTGAATCCCATGATTTCTCTTTCCTCTTTGCCTTTTTATACTTTTCTTGAGTCTTGCATTTAAAAATAAAATTTTTTTTATTCTTCTCTAATATGTTCATCAGGAATCCTTGAAAGTCCTCTGTTTTATTAAATATTCATTTTCCCCCTAAGGATTATACTCCGTTTTGTTGGGTAGGTGATTCTTGGTTGTAATCCTAGCTTTTTTTCCATCTGGAATATAATATATCAAACCCTCTGTTCCTTTAATGTAGAAGTTCTTAAAGCTCATGTTATCCTTATTGTGGCTTCATAATATATATAATATTTTTCATAATTTTTCTATCTACTTGCAATATTTTCTCCTTGACCTAGGAGCTCTGCAATTTTCATCTTGGAATATCTTTCAAGAGATGATTGGTAGATTCTTTCAATTTCTATTTTACCTTTTGGTTCTAGAATATTTGAGCAGTTTTCCTTGATAATTCCTTTAAAGTTGATGTCTAGGCTTTTTTTTAATCGTGGCTTTCAGGTAGACCCATAATTCTTAGACTATCTCTCCTCAATCTATTTTCCAGATAAGTTGTTTTTCCAATGAGATATTTCACATTTTCTTCTATTTTTTAAATTCTTTTGTTTTTGTTTTATTGTTTCTTGATGTCTCATGGAGTCATTAACTTCCACTTGCCTAATTTCAACTTTTAAGGAATTATTTTCTTCACTGAGCTTTTGTACCTCTTTTCCATTTGGCAATTCTATTTTTAAGGAGTTCTCTTCAGAGGATTTTTGTGCCTCTTTTACCATTTAGTCTATTTTTTTAATGTGTTATTTTCTTCAGTATTTTTTGTGTCTCCTTTAGTAAGTTGTTGACTCTTTCTCGTGATTTTCTTGCCTCACTCTCATTTTTCCCCTAATTTTCCTCTTTCTCTCTTATTTAATTTTAAAATGCTTTTTGAGCTTTTCTAGGAATTCTTTTTTTGGGACTGAGACCAATTTTCATTTTTCTTTGAGGATTTGCATGTAGCTGATTTGATTTTTAACTTCATGTTAAAGTTGGGCTCTTTTCCCAGATTGTGGAAGGTACTGTCCCAAGCTTCAGGTTTTTTGTGCTTTTGTTTTCAGTTCTAGTTCTAGGTGTCTGTAAGTTTTCAGTTCTTTCAAGATGGAATGATCTCAGGAGAGATATCACAGCTCCATTGGCCTATGTTCTAATATGAGAGTGACCACAAGCGCTCTTTTTGACACTGTAACTGTGACAAGGGTCCCACTCTGCTGTGGCCACATACTCTAGTGGGCTAATGTTCCTCCTTACTGTAGGACTATGGCCCAGAATAGCATAGGAGCAATGCAATAGAGTCTTGCACCCAATGCCAGCAAAAGGTCCCCTATAATCTCCTTCTAACTAGTTGTCCAATCCTCTTACTATCTCTGAGGTGAGACTTTCAGAAGCTGACACTGCTATCAATTCAGTCACTCCCAAGGCATATTGATAGCTTGCCAGGGTATGGCCTGCACTCAGCTGCAGTCTACTCTTACTCCAGTGACACAGTCCTTTCCTACTGACCTTCTAAGCTATCTTGGGCTGGAAATTTTTTTCACTTCATCCTTTTGTTGTTTTTGCTGCTGCAGAATTCATTTTGAGGCATTTTTAAAAGTCTTTGGAGGGGAATTTTGGAGAGTTCAGGTAAGTCCCTGCCTTTTTTCCACCATCTTGGGTCCACTCCCTCCAGAAGTTATTTTTTTCAGTGAATTTTTTTTACCTCTTTTTTTTCCATTTGACCAATTATGTTTTTTTTTTTTAACACATTCTTATTTTTGGTGGATTTTTGTGCCTCTTTTGCCATTCATTCAATTCTTTTTATTAAGGTGTTATTTTTTTCAGTATTTTCTGTGCCTCATTTACCAAGCTATTGACTTTCTTTACATGATTTTCTTATATACTTTTTCCAGGTTTTCCTCTACCTCTTTTGTTTGATTTTTCAAATCCTTTTTGATTTCTTCCAGGAGTTCTTGTGGGGTTTGTATCCAACTCACATCTTTAAGTTTTTCTTGTAACTGCTTTGAACTTCTTGTATTCTTCTGGGTTTGTGTCTTGATCTTCCCTGTCACTGTAGTAACTTGTTATTATCAGGTTCTTTTGTTGTTATTGTTGTTGTTTGCTCTTTTTCTAGTCTATTTCTTGACTTCTTTATGTTAAAGTTTGGGTCTGCTCCCAGGATGAATGGGACACTGTCCCAAGCTTCACATTTTTCACACTGCTATTTTCAAAGCTAGTTATGGTGGTCTGTAGTTTTCAGAGGAGAGGTGTGGTCACTGCTTTCCTAGCCTATGCTTTGGTCTTTTCCCAGGAGGCAACCTTCTTGCCCTATAGCCTCTAATGCTAAAACTCCTCCTATCCCTGAGACTGTGACCACGTCCTCTATTCTCTTGAAGCAATGGTTGCTAGTGTTCCCCTTTGTCTTGGAATTGAGACTTAGTCCCTACTCCCCTGTGAGTAACCATAAGCATTCTTCTCTACCCTGCAACTGTGACCAGGGCCCCTGCTCCTTTAAGGTTGCAAGTGCTATTTTTCCTTTTAGCCCCAGGACTATTGCCTGGAAGTTTGTGTGGGCAATGCAACAGAGTCCTGAACCCAGTGCCCAAAGTGTTCCCTGCAATATTATTCTGACCAGTTGTCTGACTCCCCACCCTCCATGGGCTGAGAGTTCCTCAAACTGCTGCCTCTGTCAAGGCAGCCATCTAAGCCCTCTGCAGACATAATGGGCAGGGCCTACACTATGAGGTCTGCACTGTGCTCCAGGCTTGCCCACAATCCCCGTAAGACAAAACTTTCCTTCTGATCTCCTAAGTTGTCTTGGGCTAGAAGATTATTTCACCCAAACTTTTGTTGGTTTTGCCACTCCAAAATTCAATTTGAGGCATGTTTTATAATTGTTTGTAGGTGAATTTGGGAAAGCTCAGGTGAGTATTTCTCTGTATCAACTTGACTCACCTCTCATCACTCCACATAGTTTGAGTCAAAGACTACATTATTGAGACTATACCCTATAGAAGCTATTAATGAGAAGAAAGTTCCCATATACTCCAAAATATTTATAGCATCACTTTTTTGGTGATAAATAAGAACTGGAAAGGAAGGAGATGCCAATTGATTGGGAAATGGGTAAACATACCATGATACTTTAATATAATGGAATATTCTTGTGCTAAACAGTAAATGGTGTGTATGATAAATACAGAAGAGCATGGGAAAAAATCTATGTAAACTGACCTAGAATGAAGTAAGCAGAGCCACAGAGACTACAGACACAGTAACAACAGCATGGAAATGACTAAACACACACAAAAAAATCAAAAGTACATGTAACACAATTATAAAGATCCAATAAGACTAGAATAAAGAGAAATGAAAGCATACCTCCAACCTACCCTTTCCTAAAGATGGAAGGTTTGCAGGTGTTATATATTGCACTATTTCAGAGTTTTTCAATATTATAATCAGTTATGCTGAGGTTTTTTATTCTATAAATAGCATTTGTTGTATAGGATGGTTCTCTGGGAGGTGAGAGGGAGAGATACTTGGGATAACTATGATGATGTAAGAAACAGAAGATATCGATAAAAAACTTACTTTGTAAGAATGCTGATTGATAAACTCAACATCCAAACTTCTCTTTAAAAATTTCTATTGATTGGGAATTCATTGTCTCTTTAGAGAGGGAGTAGAAAACTTCTCTCTATTTTTCTTAAATTATCAGTTCCTTAATAGTAACCATAGATAGTCATGGGAATCAACACACTTTATGTGATAAATATAAAAAATGTTCTTTAAAATACCTCACTTCCATATGTGGTTGAATTGCTTCTTATTTCTTGGTAAGTCACTCCTCTAGTATATTAACATGTATGCATGTGATTATTTATTGTGCAATTTCATAATTGGTTAACATTAGCTTCAAAATAAATATAAATCTTGCTTTTTCATAAAGGCTTACCAATTGTTTAGGGGAATCTAGTAACATTTAGTTCACTGATATATTGCCATTTTGTGTTTTGGAAATCACAGGATGCACACTAGTTCTAACGTTTTAAAGAGGCTTTTGTGCTGTATGGCAAATAATTTAACCATCCTAGCATATGTACCCTGCATTAAAATGAGGTAGGAAACAGAATAATTTGATATAGTAGTATCTTGAGCTTCAAAGCCCTAAACAGAGGATGGAATACATGCTTGATTGTAGGAGTGATCAAAAAATTCCCCTTTTAGGATTTCAGTATTAAAAAAAAAACACTATAGAAAAGAGGTTAGACATGGCATGCATAGTAGTATGGAACACAATTTTGAATAAATTTGTAACTGAGTAATTTGAGTAATTTTAGGGTGTATAGGCATTTGGGGAAGACTAGTATGTCTGATATGAGTTCTACTGAACCCTTTTCAGGTCTTCTTTCCATCTTTGTGATCCACTTACCACCCTATCCTCACCTGGGTCTCCAAGAAGCTGTAGCATGCACAGCAGCCACATCCCAGTAAACTGTCTTGGCACATGGGCTAAATTAGGTTGAAGGTAACTGACAGGCCTCAAACTCATCAGTGAGTTAGGGGGAATGTCTTACTTAAGCATGTGGAAATTTCCCTGGCAAAATAGTGGATGTAAACAAGTTGTTTTTAATGGGATATTATGGCAGCAAAAGCAGGTGCTATGGAGTCCTAAGGGCTTGGTCAGATATTGAAGATGCCAAGGTTATCTACTGCACCTCAAATTGTTGCTAATTGTCTTGACATTTTTCTTGACACTGAACTTTGATGATTCTGGAAGAGAGAGTGAGGCCAATAACTTCAAGCAATTCTGCCTCACTTAAATCCAATTTGTGTGCAAGTCAAAAAACATCACCCATGCTATTTTACTATTTTTCCTACGTCAAGGTCCTGCTGCAATGGGAAAATGACAAAACAGCAGGTGTGGGTAATACTGGGAGCTGCAGTTACAACTCTGCACATAGGCAGCCCAGGCCAAAGGTCATCTTCTCACTGGACTTAAGCAGCAATGAGATTTGGCAACTTCCTGGTGTCTGAGCTGCCTTTTTGAAGGACCACACTGCTCATCCCCTGACTTGAGGAAGGGGCTAGAAAATATACCCTAAAAACTTCCTGCTTCACCCAACCATGGCCTATTGCCACAGTAGGCAAAGATCACACTCCAAAGTTTAAACACAAACACACACACACACACACACACAAAATGTACAATTTTTTTTTTGTGAAGATGATTCTAGTCACCATTGGTACATGGAACATGTGCATGCTTATGAACAGCACAAAAACCAGTAGACCTGAAAGATGAAAAGCTCTTTTTGTGAGCCTTTTCAGTAGGTATCTCATCCAAATAGCAGCCCTGAGTGAAACAAGACTAGCAGATGGAGGCCACAAAAGTTGGAGCT
Organism: Vombatus ursinus; assembly: GCF_900497805.2. Classification (NCBI taxonomy): domain Eukaryota; kingdom Metazoa; phylum Chordata; class Mammalia; order Diprotodontia; family Vombatidae; genus Vombatus; species Vombatus ursinus. The sequence continues at coordinate 24,565,678 of NW_020948983.1, forward strand.
GGATACACATTTCTCTGGAGTGGCTGCAGTTATGGGAAGTGGTGTGAATCTTTAACAAGCTTGTATGCCTCCCAAAAGGAGTGAATGAATGACAGGTACATGATACAATTGCCACTTGCAGGAAAACACCATGCCACCATCATCAGTGCATATGCTCCCACCATAAAGAACTCTGATGAGGTTAAAGAAAAAATTTATGACGACCTGGAGAACCTCATCATCAATGTGTCAAAAACGGACAAACTTGTAATTCTGGGTGATTATACACCAGAATAAGCACAGACTATCAGAGTAGCCTGAAGTCCTGGAGTTGGAAATAGCTACAGTTACTTACTATTGAAGACTTGTGCATTTCATGACTTGCTCATTACCAATATTGTCTTCTGTTGATCTAAATGCAAGAAAACTCTTGTGGACACATCCTTGCAGTATTTAAATATTGGCATTTAATAGACTATATCATTGTAAAGGGAAGAGATAGACAGGATGTGAGAGTGATGAAGGCAATGTGTGGCACAGAGTACTGGACCTATCATTGACTTATCCTCTCCAAGCTTAACACATAAATTCAACAAAAGTGGTGGTCCTGGTTAGAGGGGCAGAGCCAAGAGGGAGGAATGAAAGCAGTGTCTTGCTTGAGCTCTAACCCAAACCCCTCCAAATACCTGTAAAAAATGGCTCTAAACAAATTCTAAAGTAGCAGAACCCACAAAAAGACAGAGTGAAACAAATTTACAGCCCAAGACAACCTGGATGATTGATCTGAAAGATATATCGCACCAGGCGGGTAGAGGAGCGCAGTTTGGCGTGGGCACGCAGACCGCAGTGAACCTGGAGCAGGCCTCAGAGGACTGAATCGCAGACAGCTATGGCAGATTCCAGACTTCTCAAACAATGAACTCCAAAGACAACCTGGAAGGTCAGTGGGAAAGCCCTAGGATGGCGGCTGCCTCCTGAGCTTCCAGCCCACAGACTGAGGGGGAATCAAGTGGCTGATCAGAGAAGGATTGCAGGGATCTCTTTGCCAGGGCTGAGGCAGGAATCTCTTGCTTTGCCCATGCTTGGATCTGGGTCACAGTTCTGAGGGGCGGTCCTGGGGGATCGCTGGTGTGGTGGAGCTTGTTGTGGTGGTGGAGAGGAAACAGCTCGCCCCTTATCATACCACCTTGAAAGAACTGAAAATTTACAAGTCCCTAGAAGTAGCTCTGAAAACAGCTGTACAAACCCCTGAAGCTTGGGACAGTACATTCTCCACATTGGAAGCAAACTCTTACCTTAACAAAGACTTTAAACCTCAAGTAATTGACCGGGATCATGAGTAAGCAGCCCAAAAAGAGTCAGACTACATTATCTTACTTTGGTGACAAAGAATATCAAAACATACAACCAGAAGAAGACAACAAAGTCAAAGCTCCTATATCCAAAGCCTCCAAGAAAAATATGAATCAGTCCCAGACCTTGGAAGAGCTCAAAATGGATTTTGAGAAGCAAGTAAGAGAAGTAGAGGAAAAACTGGGAAGAGAAATGAGAGTGATGCAAGAAAATCATGAAAAACAAGTCAACAGCTTGCTAAAGGAGACCCCCAGAAATATTGAAGAAAATAACACCTTAAAAAATAGCCTAACACAAATGGCAAAAGAGATCCAAAAAGCCAATGAGGAGAAGAATGCCCTAAAAAAACAAAATTGGCCAAATGGAAAAGGAAGTCCAAAAGATTACTGAATAAAATATTTCCTTAAAAATTAGAATAGAGCAATTGGAAGCTAGTGACTTTATGAGAAATCAAGGAACTGTAAAACAAATCCAAAAGAATGAAAAATTAGAAAACAATGTGAAATATCTCACTGGAAAAACAACTGATCTGGAAAATAGATCCAGGAGAGAGAATTTAAAAATTATTGAACTATCTGAAAGCCATGATCCAAAAAAGAGCCTAGACATCATCTTTCAAGAAATTATCAAGGAAAACTGCCCTGATATTTTAGAACTAGAGGGCAAAATAGAAATTGGAAGAATCCACCGATCTCCTCCTGAAAGAGATCCCCAAAGGAAAACTCCTAGGAATATTGTAACCAAATTCCAGAGTTGCCAGGTGAAGGAGAACATATTATAAATTGCCAGAAAGAAATAATTCAATTATTGTGGAAACACAATCAGGATAACACAAGATTTAGCAGCTTCTACATTAAGGGACCCCAGGGCATGGAATATAATATTCCAGAGGGCAAAGGAGATAGGACTACAACCAAGAATCACCTCCCCAGAAAAACTGAGTATAATCCTTCAGGGGAAAATATGGTCATTCAGTGAAATAGAGGACTTTCAAGCATTCTTGATGAAAAGACCAGAGCTGAATAGAAAATTTGACTTTCAAATACAAGACTCAAGTGGAATATGAAGAGGTAAACAGGAAAGAGAAATCATAAGAGACTTATTAAAGTTGAACCATTTACATTCCTGCATGGAAAGATGATATTTGTAACTCATGAGACCTTTGTCAGTATTAGGGTAGTTGGAGGGAAAAAAATTACATGAATGTATATAGATAGATGGATAGATAGATAGATAGATAGATAGATAGATAGATAGATAGATAGATAGATAGAGGGCACAGGGTGAGTTGAAGATGAAGGGATCATATCTGTAGAATAAAATTAAGGGGTGAGAGAGGATTATACTAGGAGAAGGAGAAAGGGAGAGGTAGAATGGGGTAAATTATCTCACCAAAAAAACAGAAAAGAAAAGGCTATTACAGTGGAGGGGAAATGGGGGAAGGTGAGAGAGAATGAGTGAATCTTATTCTCATAGGATTTGGAGGGAATAACATACACACTCAACTGGGTATGGAAATCTGTCTTACCCTATAGGAAAATAGGGGGAGAAGAGGACAAGAGAGTAGGGGGATGATAGAGAGGAGGGCAGATTGGGAAAGGGGGTAATCAGAAGCAAATACTTCTGAGGAGGGACAGGGTCAAAAGAAAGAATAGAATAAATGGGGGGGTGGGATAGGATTAAGGGAAATGGAGTTAGTTTTTCACAGCATGTCTACTATGGAAGTCTTTTGCATAACTGTACATGTATAACCTATATTGAGTTGCTTGCCTTTTCAATGAGGGTGGGTGGGGAGGGAGGAAGGGAGAAAATTTGGAACCCGAAGTTTTAAAAACACGTGTTTAAAAAAATGTTTTCACATGTAACTGGGAAATAAGAAATACAGGAAATGGGATACAGAAATCTATCCTGCCCAACAGGAAAATAGAAGGGGAAGGGCATAAGAGAAGGGGGGAAGAGATAGAAGGGAAGGCAGACTAGAAGGGGTATTCAGAATGCATGCTATCTTGGGGTGGAGGGAGGGGAGAGATGGGATGAAAATTTGGAACTCAAAATCTTGTGGAAGTAAATGTTGACAACTAAAAATAGATAAATTTATTAAAAAGAGGTGGTGGTCCTAAGGCAAGATGACTGCCGGAAGACTTAATGTCAACAGAGTAGAGTGTTTCTTTGTGTGCACGAACAATTTGTTGCTAACTTGAAGGGAAAGCTGAGCCAACGTATGATTGGTAACAATGGAGCAAAAATGGAGTGGGCAGCTTTCAGTACCACATTTACTCATCTAGGTCAGAACATTTGCAAACATCAAGAAGGTTTAATGAAAATGATGGTGAAATTCAGAAGCTACTAAATGAAAAATAACAACTCCACAGGGTTTACCAGCAAGATGATTTGTCCATCTCTAAGAAGGCAGCATTTAACCACATCAAAAGTAAACTTCAAGTGAAGCTTAGAGAAATTCAGGATTCTTGGCCTCAGTAAGAAGCCTGATGAAACTCAATTTTATACTGATAGTAATAATTCAAAGCACTTTTACAATGCCCTAAAGACTACTTATGGGCCAAAGAACTATGGTGCCTCTCAACTACTCAGAGCTGATGGAACAACATTGATTAGTGATAAGAACATGATTCTGGAGAGATGGGCTGAACAATTCCATAGCATTCTCAACGATATACCTCATGTTGAATCAATCTCTCTGTAACTGAACTTCCAAGTGAAGGAGAAACGTTGAATGTCATTAGACTCCCCTCATGTGGCAATGTGCCTGGTGCTGATTCTATTCCAGCTGGGATTTACAACCTAGGGGGTCCACTGCTCATACAAAAGTTGACTAAATTCTTTTGGGTTATATGACAAGAGAAGTTTATCACCCAGGAGTTCAAGGATGCCTCCATTGTTCATCTCTGTAAAGGAAAAAGATATAAATTGTCCTGTGACAATCACCATAAGAGTCTCTTGATCATTGACAGCAAGATTCTTGCCAGTCTCCTCCTTAATAGGTTGATCCTTCACCTGGAAGATGGTTATCTACTTGAGAGCCATTATAGCTTCAGAAAGGGCAAAGCATGATTGATATGGTGTTTGTTGCCTGACAACTCCAGGAAAAATGCCAGGAGCACAACAAAGCAGTACGTAATGTTTATTGATTTGACCAAGGCCTCTGATGCTGTCAGTTGTGAAGGTTCATGGAAGATTATGGTAAAATGTGGTTGCCCAGAGATGTTCATCAGTATAGTATACAAGTTTCATAACAGCATGTACACAGAAAAGAAGAGGTTGATGCACATATTGCCAGAACTAGCTCAGTGTTTTGGGAGACTCTGAAAGAAAGTACGGGAGAGAAGAGTTATTTGGTTACCTACCAAACTGAAAATCTACAGAGTCATTGAGCCGACTTCATTATTGTACACTTATGAAAACTGAAGAGTATACCAATGCCAATGAATTGCTTCCATTTGAATTGTCTTAGGAAGATTCTGAAGATCATTTGACAAGATAAGGGATCAGACACTAAGGTCCTTTCTTGAGCCGAACTGCCAAACATTCAAACAATTGCAGAGTGCAACTCTGATGGGCTGGCCAAATGCCAGTTGTTCAAATGCCAAGCATTCATTTGCTTGAATTTTACAGAGAACTCACACAAAGCAAGTGCTCACATGGTGGTCAGAAGAAGTGATGCAAGGACACTCTCAAGGTCTCATTGAAGAACATTGGAATTGATTGTGAGATATGGAAAATACTGGCACAAGGCCACTCAGCATGGAATGCCTGCATCAAAGAAGGTAATGTCCTTTAGAAGTAAAGCAGAATTGCAGTAGCTCAAAAGAAATGTTAGATGCACAAAACGGGAGACATCTCCACTCCAAATGTTCATATGGACTATTTGTGTCTGACTTGTGGTGGAGCCTTCTGAGCTAATATTGTTCTGATCAGCCGCAGCTGGAAGTACTGTACCTTGAATCCGACATAGTGATGTCATTTTGGTTTATTTCAAGCACCAAGGATAACAACCAACCATAGTGGAAGGAAACACAATTTCAAGAAACATTCACATTAACTTCAATATCAATATGAATATTGCTTTGTACAAAGCTTTGCCAACAGTTTAGAAGACTTCATCTGCATATATGTCATAGTTATTATCCTCTTCAGTAGTTGGGAAGCCACAGTCTGTTTATTGGATCTAATATAGGTTTTGTTAACCCTGAGTTCAGGGATAGATTTCAGGAGGTCTGTAAAATTGGATTGGAAAAGAAATCTTCATTTTCAAAAACTCCTAACAAAAAATTAATACTTCCTTCGGTTATGAATTTAAAAAACTCTGCTCTCAGAAAATGGACATAGGTTTCTCCATACTGCCAAAGGGACTAACAGCAGGTGAGTGAGGGAGGAAAAATTAATGTCTAATATATTGAATTTTCTCGTCAACCATTGTGGAGAACTGTTTGGAATTATGCCCAAAGAATTACAAAACTGTGCATACCACGTGCATACCAGCAATACGCTACTAGGTCTGTATCCCAAAGTGACCAAAGAAAAGGAAAAAAAGACTTTTGTATACAAAATAATTATAGAAAATTTTTGTGGTTGCAAAGACTTGGAAATAGAGGGGATACTGATCAATTGGGGAATCGATAAACAAGTTATGTTACATAATTTTGATGGAATACTATTGCGCTATGAAAAATAATGAACAGGATGGTTTCAGAAAAACCTGGGGAAACTTACATGAATTGATGCAAGGTGAAGTAAGCAGACCAGGAAAACATTGTAAATAGTAACCACAGTATCATAAGGATGATAAACTGTGAAAGACTGCTACTATGATCAAGACAATGATCCAAGACAATTCCAAAGGACCCATGATGAAAAATTCTATTCACCTGCAGAAAGACAACTGATGAACTGAATGCAGATTGAAGCACACTTTTTTAAACTTTATTTTTTATTGTTTCATTTTGTTTGTATTTTCTTTTGCAAGATGGCTAATATGGAAATATACTTTGCATCACCTCACATGTATAATAGAAATCAAGTTGCTTGCCTTCTCAAGATGGGGGTGGTACATGGGGGTGGGGAGAGAATTTGGAACTCAAAAAGCTGACTATCCCAGGTTCTGTTAGGCTACTGGGCTATTAGGCTATAGGCTATTACTTCATAAAGAGTAAGATCTTGGCTCTTACAAAGAAGCAATGCCTTTCTTAATGCAAGCATACTGTTTCTGTGAGGTAGGTAGGCACTATCATGGATAGAGCACTAGACTTGGAGTCATTAAGATATGAGTTCAAATTCTGCCTTAGTCATGAACTAGCTGAATGATTCTTTGTAAATCATTTAACCTCACAGCCTCAGTTTGCTCTTCTGTAAAATGGGATTATAATAGCACATACTTCACAGAGTTATTGGGAGGATCAAGTGAGATAACATATGAAAAGAACTTTGAAAACTTTAAAGTACTTTTTAAATGTGGACTATTAATATTCTATATGGACACATTTGGCCTAGATCAGTGAAATATAGGGTCCTTTACACCAAAAACTGTCTTCTTTTTGTCTTTGCATCACCATTCCTGGTGTTGTCCCTGCTATATAAAAGCAATTTAATATATATCCATTGAATTATTTAATTAAATTCAAATTAAATATGTCTTGTCTGTTTATACCTCCATTTTTCAATAGAAGGCCAGACAAAATTATGGTGGTACAAAAATGGTGAGACATTTTCATAGTGAAAACTCAGAGGGACACTATTATAAACAAATTGTACAAGAATGGAACCCAATCATCTTGTTAGTGACTGAAAAAACATCAGGCTGGAGTTTGTTATGTCAATCTAGTCATTTGTTTATAGATAACGAACTGCAAATAATCACACTGAGAGGCCTAGAAGTGCCAGAAAGGATTTAAAAAAAAATAGGTAAGCTAAAATCTTCAGGTTGAAAGAATGTTATTTACATTCATGTAACTAGGAGATCTGATCTAAGACCAGGTGAGTGATTGGGATATTGGGTAGACTTTACATAGGAATGAAATTTGCCGTTTTGGTTACTCACTAGATCAATTAACAAATAAATCTTTAGCATCTATAATATTTAGCATAGTGTTAACAAGTTATCAAGAGGAATACAGGGAACTTGGAGACACAGTTCTTGCCCCTAGGGAATTTTAAATCTAGATGAAGAAATGTAGTTTCATAATTTTTAAATATATTTAATTCCTGGAACCATTTGCCTAGCAGGAATTCTATTTTAATGAACAAATAAGGATGATTTGTAATTATTATATAAAAGCATCAGTCTAAACAATGCTGGGCTCTCTCATATTTTCTACATAACAGTACATTGATTGCATGTAAATAGATGCTTATAAAATACTTGAAAATAATTTTGTTGCTTTTTTTTCTCTTGAGGATGTTACTTTTAACTCTGTTATGTTATTCATTTACACAGCCAACTTCTTTTTCTCAGAAATAGTGTAAAGCAACATGTGCACAGCCCCCATCCAAATTCCTTATGAATTAAATCTAAATTAACAAAGCTTTGCTCTATGGGTAATGAAACTCTAGTCTGTAACATTGAGGAGCATTTAGTTTCTCATGCAGTTGAGAATTCAAATTGATTTTAGAGATTCACTATATCTTTCACATCTGTGCAATATCTGTATTACAACTAAAGTTGTTTATTTTTAGCATTGTTGGATTTGTTTCTACTTAGGATATGGTTCATAAAGGAAGCCTAGGGTAGTTTGGGGGGAGTACTAACCTAGAATTCAGGACACAATGAAGGGTAGGAGGAGAGAAGATGAGATGGAAGGAGAGAAGATCATTTCTTCAATGCAATAAAGGTATAAACAGACAAGACATTTAATTTGAATTTAATTAAAAAATTCAATGGATATTTATTAAATTGCTATTATATAGCAGGGACAACACCAGGAATGGTGATGCAAGGAAGATGAGAGGAAGGAGAGAAGATTATTTCTTCAATAAGCATTTGTTAAGCATCTCCTCTGTGTGATACGTTGTACTGAGCACTGGAGAAAAATAGGCCATTTAGAGAAGGTGTAATTCCCCATGTCAGTAGCAACTCTAACACCAGCACTCTCTTAGTTCAGGTTTGATGTTAAGATGGAATGAGGCACTCACGAGTCATGAAATAATTTTTAACCTTAACCCAGGAAGTTTACGCAACAAGGATTAAGTGGTATTTAGCTTCTGTGGATGAGGCTCCCTTCCTCTATGTATGGAAATGTATCTGGTCATGGGGAAAAGATTTGGAGAAGGACATGATGACTCATGTGACTTCAGAAATCCACTAAGTCAAAGGAACTCCAAATGCAAGAGGGTGAGATTTTTATGCCCTTGGGTGATCAGGAAGTGACATGAAATCAAACAGAGGAAATCAAGTAGCCAAGACAGTTTTATTACCTTTGAAGAGAAACTTATCCCTGCCCTTTCCCCAACTCCCTTAGTGAATATTAAGAACTTCCATGGAAATGAGAAAATATTACATAATAATAATAATATTTAGAAGGTACAAAACTATGCTATGTGATTGCTAAGGACCAAGGTAATTATTGCCAAGACAAATAAGAAAAGAATTAATATAAGGAAGCAACATTTCAGGTGTTCTTTAAAGAATGAATAGGAATTAAATAAATAAAGAGGAGGAAGGGGATACTTTGGGCATAGGGAATGGCATGAACAAAGACATGGAGATGGGAAAGTACATAATTCATTCAGAGTTCATGAACAGTCCAGTTCATGGAAGGATATAATATAGTAACATAAGTTAAGGCCAGAACATTACAATGGAGCTGGTTTATGTAAGGATTTAAATACTATAAAATACTATGAAAAGAAGCTTGAGCTTTATTCAACAAGATGGGTAAGCAATAGAGATTTTTGGAGCAAAGTAGTGACGTGACTAGATATGTGCATAAGAAACATAAATCTAAGCACAGTCTGAGAAATAGAGTCAGATTTTTCTGTATGTGTTTTTTAAAGGTTAGTCTGGGGTGAATGGGGTGTTTAGGAATACAGGGCTGCTCATCCACCTTTGGTGTCCACCTTCACCCAACTCTCATCTTTGGCTGCAAGAAGCTGCAGTATGTGTAGCAGCAACACCCTGATAAACCATTTCAGCAGACAGGCTAAACCAGGTTGAGAGTAACCAACAGCCCTCAAATCTGTTGGTGAATTAGCAAGATATCTACCCCCCAGCATCTGAAGACTTTCCTTGGTGGATTGGGTAGATGAGAATGATTTGTTCCAGCAGACATGAAGGTGGTTAAAGCAAGTACTGTGGAGTACTTAGAGCTTGGTCAGGCATCACAGAAACCAAGGTCATCCACTGTACCCTGGGCCATGACCAGCTGTCTTGACTTTTGTCATGCCACTGGACTTCAGTGACTCAGGAAGAAATAGTAAAGCTGACAACTTTGTGCAACCCTGCTTCACTTGAATTCAATTACGAGCAAGTCAATACATCACCCGTAATGTCATTGGTTCTCTTTAAAAACAAAGGATGAACAACAACAAACGCTACATAATCCATTGACCTCCCCCACCACTACAGATTGCAAAGGTAAATTAAAGCAACCATTTCACAAAATGTTCACCATGTTGAATGAGCAAAGGCATTATCTCCATTATTCTTTTTCTTTGGATGTTGTTCTTGGCAATGTATTAATAGTTTAATTGAATAATGTTATCAATCAATCAATGAACTTTCATTAGATTGCTGCCATGGACACTGTCTTTGGTACTGGGAATGCAAAACAAAATGCTCCCTTGGAAGAAAAAAATATCTTTCACTTTACCTGAGAGATCTAGTACCATGCCACAAGTTTCATGGGATAATTTTAGCCAATATCCACTCTAGAAAAGGTAGCAAAAGAGGAATTACTATTCAACATGAACACATATGTAATACTTAATCAGCAGGTTAGAAAGCAATTACCCTCTTTACAAAGTCATGACATTTTCTTTAATGAAACTCTTTCCTGGAAATAAAGTGGTATGACTGTAACTAAAACTATGGGAGTCATACTGGAATTTTATGGCATAAAAGGTGTCATCTTAAGTGGACTTTATGTCAAGTGATCATATTTTGAATAAAAATGATCCCCTAATAAAATAGTTAACTCAAAGGTTTTAGGGAATATATAGGTAGGGTTGAAATGGTTTAGTCAGCATAATATAGTGGAAAAGACACTGGGTTTTGAATGAAAAGGCTGAGTTTATATCCCAATTCTGTGTTCTTGAGCAAGATATTTAGCTTCTCTGGACCTTAGTTTTTTCATGTGTAAAATAAAGAGGTTTGACTAAGTGACCTCTAAGGCTCCCTTTAGCTCTAAGTCCTATAAGTAATCACAAATGGAGAAACCTTACAAAATCATTACCTAATTTGCCCTCAGGACCCTGATAGCTCTAAATCAGATAGATATTGGACTCCCTTCAATGATTTCTCATGTTCATGTAGTCATAATAAAACACCTACAAAGACAGGGTGCTTCCCTTGAGGGCCATCTGTCAAAGTTATGCAATGCCTACTGATAGCACTGTAAAGACTGAGTTCCTAAACAGACCATAGACAGCTTCAACTATGCTCTATTTGTGGTTACTAACAGTCCATTTCTCAAGTAAGCACTGTGTGAATAAGTCCTCAATCAAAATGCTATTTGCAGGTTGTTTATTTGTGTATGAATTTTTTTCCAAGTGGCATAACTTAATCGAAAGTCAGTAGTAGAAAATTTTGTCTGGCCAATGTTAAATTTCTTGAGATTAGCAGGTGTTTTGACAGTAGAAAAATTTAATCATGTTCATTTCCATCACTGAAGGCAGTTAATTAACCTGTATCTATGGAGCTCCTAACTGACCTTTGATGTGACCTTCTAATCTGAACCCATTCATCTGGAAACATACCACATGTCCTTCAAGTGCAATTCCAACTAGTTCCTTCTCGAAGTATCATGTTTTTAGTTATTTATTTATTTTTATTTTGCCTCCCCTCCAATAGATTTTAAGCTCCTTGAGAATAGGGGCTGTTTTTTCTTTTGCCTTTTGATACTCTTATGACTTTTTAAAAAATATATAACGAACCCATAATAAAGGCTTATTGGATTGGATTAAGTTAAAATATACATTCTAGGTGAGTACAGGTAAAGGTAAGTTTCCTCCTTTTCAAAAGGAGGACAATAACATAACTGTGAATCTCTGTAAATGTCCTGGCAAAATACAGAGTAAAAGCTCTTTAGTGAATATAGCAAAAATGGCACAAAAATCTGTTCCTTTGATCATTCCTTTTATGAAACCGACCTTAAAATATTACCTATTTTTACTCTGAAACTCATTCTTTTCTGTTTAATCTTTATGATTTATTTTTTTAAATTGCTTTGAACCTCATCTTCATTCTGAAAACCCTTGCAACAGCCTTTGGCCAAAACCAATAAATTATGACAGGCCAGTAAATCATATCAGAATGAGTATTCCTTCCTCAACTGCTCTCCCCCTTCAAAGTATTAAAAACGATCTCTTTGAATTTGTAATTGATGTTTTGCTATAATCTTCAACATCTGAAAGTCATGTATAGTATAGCCATATTTACCTACCCACAGCAGCACAGATTTAGAGATTAGAGGAATTTCAGAGATCACCTAGTCCAAGCCCATCATTTTACTGATGAGGGAATTACCTCCCAAGGAGGTTAACTAATTTGTTTATAGTCACAAGGGTAGTAAATGTATAGAAGGAAGAAAACAAGCATTTATTAAATGCCTACTCTGTCCTGGGCACTGTGCCATGCATTCTACAATTATTTCATCTGATTGTTACAAAATAACCAACCTAAGTGACTTGTCCAGAGTCACATTGTTAATGAGTGTCTAGGGCTAGATCTGAACTCAGTTCTTCCTGACTCTAGGCCTAATATTCTATCCACTGTACAAACTTGTTGCCTCTAGTAGAGAAAATGGAAGCAAAAACCATCAGTTCTTTCAACAACTTTACTACTAAGCAACCCATGTTGCTATAGGAAGTGAGAAAAAAAAAATTAACCGTTTGTACTTCAGAAAGAAGTACTCTTTTGCTCTAAATATTAAACATCACATAGTAGCCAGTGAAGAGAGAGATACAGGCTGCACTGCAACCCCAAATCAAGGGAGAAGGTCCAGAAGGTCCTCTTTCAAGTTAATAGGAATTTATGCAACTTGTATGAGCTTAGCTTTCTATTGGGAATATTTCCCATAGAAATAGCCCATCCTGCAATCTGATCTGGATGAGGTTTTCTGACAAGATTAGGGTGTCTTCCCAAATCATACTAGCAGTCAAGTCAGTTTATGAGAGAATTTAGTAAGACCTGTAACCTTGAGGAGTCTATTCTGTCATGAAAATTTGATGGGCTAAAGAATGAGTGCTGGAATGACAATTGCAATGAAAAGAATAAGGGTTTGATTATTCAGTGCCATAGCCATCAAACTACCCAACATTATTATATAGAGGTAGAAAAAATAATAACAACATTCATCTGGAAGAACAAAAGGTCCAGAATATCAAGGGAACTAATGAAAAGAAATGCTAGAGAAGGTGGCCTAGTTGTTCCAGATCTCAAATTATATTTTGAAGCAGCAATCATCAAAACTACTTGGTGCTGGCTAAGAGAAAGAGTGGGGGATCAGTGGAATAGATTAGGTATGCAAGACACAGTAGTCAATGACTATAGTAATCTACTGTTTGATAAACCCAAAGACTCCAGCTTCTGGGATAAGAACTCACTATTTCATAAAACCTGCTGGGAAAACTGGAAAACAGTATGGCTGAAACTAGGCACAGTCCAACATCTTAGACCATATACCAAAATAAAGTTAAAATGGGTACATGACCTAGATATAAAGGCTGATACTATCAGCAAACTGGGAGAGCAAAGAATAGTTTACCTGTCAGATTTATGGAGAACAGAAGAATTTATGACCATAGAGAACATTATGAAATGTAAAATGGATAATTTTGATTACATTAAATTGAAAAGTTTTTCACATAAACAAAGCCAATGCAACCAAGATTAGGAGGGAAGCAGAAAACTGGGAAAGAATTTTTACAACCACTGTATCTGATAAGGGTCTCATTTCTAAAATATAAAGAGAACTAAGTCAAATTTATAAGATTATGAGTCATTCCCTAATTGATAAATGGTCAAAGGATATGAACAGGAAGTTTTCAGATGAAGAGATTAAAGCTATCTATAATCATATGAGAAAATGCTCTAAATCACTAGTGCTTAAAGAAATGCAAATAAAAACAATTCTGAGGTACCACATCACACCTATCAGATTGGCTAACATGACAAAACGGAAAATGGTAAATGTTGGAGAAGACGTGGGAAAATTGGAACACTAATGCATTGTTGGTGGAGTTGTGAACTGATCCAACCATTTTCCAGAACAATTTGGAACTATGCCCAAAAGGTTATAAAAATATGCATAACTTTTGACCCAGCAATAGTACCTCTAGGGCTGTATCCCAAAGAGATCATGCAAATGGGAAAAGGACCCACATGTACAAAAATATTTATAGCAGCTATTTTTGTGGTGGCAAAGAATTGGAAATTGAGGGGATGCCCATCAATTAGGGAATGGTTGAACAAGTTGTGTATATGAATGTAATGGAATACTATTGTGCTATAAGAAATGATGAGCAAGCAGACTTCAGAAAAACCTGGAAAGACTTGTAAGGACTGATGCTGAGTGAAGTGAGCAGAACCAGGAGAATGTTGTACACAGTAACAGCCATGCTGTGCGATGACTAACTTTGATAGACTTAGCTCTTTCCAGCAATGCAAAGATCTAAAACATCTCCAAAAGTTTCATGATGGGAAATGTCCACATTCAGAGAAAGAACTATGGAATCTGAATACAGAGCGAAGCATCCTATTTACTCTTTTTTGTCTCTTCTGTTTTGTTTTGTTTCTTCTTTCTTGCGGTTCCTCCTATTGGTTCTAATTCTTCTTTACAACATGACTAATGTGAAAATATATTTAATAGGAATATATATGTAAAGCCTATGTCAGATTGCATGCCACCTTGGGGAGGGAGGGGGAGAAAATTTAAAACTCAAAAGTTTATGGAAGTGAATGTTGAAAACTAAAAATAAATTAATATGAAAAAGAGAAATTGGGACAAAAAGAATAAGTGTTTGAAAGGAGAAAGTTCAGCATTCTGGAAAAGTAAAAATTTCCCCCCTGTTTCTCAATCACTATCCAGGAAAGAGAGCAAAAATTCCCTAATGTGTTAACATTCCATTGGGCTTAAGGGGTGCAGTGAATGGAGGACTGGGCTTGAAATCACTTAACTTTTGTCTTTTTCAGTTTCCTCAGCTGAAAATGAGGGTATTAGTAGCATCTACCTTACAGTGTTATTGTGAGAATCAAATGAGATAATATTTATAAAACACTTAGTGTAGTGCTGACACATAATAGGTACCTAATAAATGCTTGTACCCTTCCCTTATCTCCTCTTGACCAATGAATGCTAAGTGACCAGTGAATGCTAAGTCTCACACCTTCAGATTTTTCTAGTAAGTACAATTATTATTTTCATTAAAGATGTGAAACCATAATACATTAGCTAACCACAATTGCTGAGCAGCAGCATATGCTGTGTCAGATATTATGTGCCAAGTTCTAAAGCTAGATACAAGGAAAGAGAAATACAGTCCACACCCTCAAGGAGCCCACATAGTACACATTGTAATCAATGAGAGAACATGCAAATAACTATGTACATACAATATACACATATATAGGATAATACAGTATAAATGTATAGTATAATGCAGAAATAATGTTGAATATAAACTGTATAATATAATACAGTATAAACTGTATCATACAACACAGTATAACTGGAAGTTAATTTTGGAGGAAAAGAACTTGAGAGGAGGGGTAGCACAAGTAGTAAAGGCTCCTTGCATTAAGTTGGAATTGAACTGTGTCTCATAGGGAACCAAAGAATCTAAGAGTCAAGGAAGAAGGACATCACAGGGATGAGAGATTGATAGTGAAAATACACAGTCTATATGACTGTCACATATGAGGAAAAGCCGATATTGGTGGAACGCAGAGTGAGTGGGGAGGAGTAATTAATCCTAGAGATATTAGGGAACCACTAGAATTTGTGGAAGTGATATCAGCAAAGGATCAATTCGGTCATCAGTATAGCAAAGGCTATGAGATACCTTCCCTTTTGTACTAAAGGTACTTTCCTAAGAGTGCACTCTGAAAGCAACAGCATTGATGTACCAAGGAGAGATGGAAGGCTGCATGACTTACTGCAATAACTACCACCCAATATGTGAAGTTTCAACCTGAATCAGGACACTGATCAGTATTAAATAACAATTCTGGAACTTGACCATCTGATCATATCTAAATGATCTAAGTAGGCACCTGTCTTCCCTACCAACTCCAAAGTGAATGGTCATATTTACTACCTTAACTAAATGTAAGAGCAATGTTCTTTACATCAGAGCCACCCTATAATGGGAGAAAATAATTTATTAACATTTGCATTATAGATATAATCCTTAAAATCTAACTTCGTTAGATTACCTTATTTACTTACTAAGCAAGTTTTGCTTCCCCCAGCCCATAAATTCTTTGCCTCAATTCTCCTTCTCTCCAATAAAAATGCTTTGAGTACACTTGTATCAGTTTCCAGACAAATATTTTTATTATGCTTTACAAATTGACTTTTCACTATTTCAGCCTGGAGATGAATGAAGATTTGTAAACCAGAAGTAGAAAAGTTATTGCTTCCTTCCAACATCTGTTCATATTGTAGCACATACCTCAAGTACAAGACTGATCATTCCATCTTTCTTCTTGGTTTGAATACATGTGAAACAGTCTTCTTGTACATCTTCTTATTCTGGGTTTTAAATTCCCTCACATGATTTTTTGCAAATGTGTGCTACACTTTAAATTTACTCTTGGTTATATATCCCTGCTTTCATTTATCATACAGGTTATTCTAAAATGTGAGTTACTATTAGATAGGTATTAGATAATTCTTTATGGAGTCACATTCATTTTTATATTATTAAAATTATATTATTATATTATATTATTAATATAATTTGCAATTATTTTAATGATTTATTATTTTAATTTTTAAAAAAAAATTCCAATTACATGTAAAGACAATTTTTAATTTTCATTTTTTAAAAATTTTAAGTTCCTGATCCAACCATTCTAGAGAACAATTTGGATCATTATATCGCTGAGAAGAGCTAAGTCTATCATAGTTGATCATCATACAATGTTGCTGTTACTGTGTACAGTGTTCTCCTGGTTCTGCTCACTTCACTCAGCATCAGTTCACATAAGTCTTTCCAGGTTTTTCTTATTTATTTTTAAACTTAAAAAATTGATTTCCAAATTCTTTCCCTCCTTCCCACTCATCCTCCATCCCTTGAGGAAGCAAACATATCGATTATTCATGTGAAGTCATGTAAAACATTTCTATATTAACCATGTTAAAAAAAAAACAAGAAAAACAAGTAAACAAAAAGTGGAAATGTATGCTTCAATCTGCATTCAGGGTTCATCAGTTCTCTTTCTGGAGATAAAATTTTTTATCATGGGTGCTTTGAAATTGTCTTGGATCAATGTCTTAATCAGACTGGTTAATACTATCACAGTTGATCATTGTTATAATATTGCTATTACTGTTATAATGTTCTCCTGGGTCTGCTCTCTTCACTTTGCACCAGTTCATATTCATTTTTCCAGGTTTTTCTAAAATCACCCTGCTCATCTTTTATAATAGCACAATAGAATTCCATCACAATTATATACACATGTTCAACCATTCCCCAATTGATGGGGAATTTCCAATTCTTTGCCATCACACACAAAAAAAGATGCTATAAATATTTTTTGCACCTAGAGGTCTTTTTTCTTTTTCTTTGATATCTTTGGGATGCAGACTTAGTAGTGATATTGCTGGGTAAGAAAGTATGTACAGTTTTATAGACCTTTGGGCATAGTTCTAAATTGTTCTCCAAAATGGTTGGAATAGTTCATGATTCTACCATAGAGCATTAGTACACTTGTTTTTCTACTTCTTATTCAGCTTTTCTCAATTTCCCTTTTTGTCATGTTAGACAATCTGATAAGTGTGAGATGTTACCTCAGAGTTCTTTTAATTTGCATTTTTTTTAATCAGTAGTGATTTGGAGCATTTTTTTTTCATGTTACTATTGATAGTTTTGATTTCTTCTTCTGAAAACTAATCATTCATACTCTTTTACCATTTATCAATTGGGGAATGACTAGAATGTTTAATTTTTGACTCAGTTTCCTATATATTTGAAAGGAGGCCTTTATCTCTATCTTTTTTTTGGTTATAAACTCTTCCCTTATCCATAGATCTAAGTAAATTTTCCCATGCTCCCATAATTTACTTATGATATAACCTTTTATATCTAAATCATTTATCCATTTTGACCTTTTCTTGGTATATGGTGTGAAATGTTGCTCTATGCTTAATTACTGTCAAAATGCTTTCCAGATTTCTCAGCATTATTTGTCAAATGGTAAGTTTTTGCCCCAAAGCTTGGCTCTTTGAGTTTATCAAACATGAGATTATTATTGTCATTTGTTACTATGTATGGTATACCTACTCTACTCTCTATTTTCTAAACAATATCAGATTATTTTCATAATTACTGCTTTGTAATATAATTTGCAATCTACTTCTTCTAGGAGGCCTTTTTTCACATTTTTTTCCGTTGATTCCCTAGATATTCTTGACCTTTTGTTGCTCCAAATGAATTTTGATATTATTTTTTTCTAGCTTCATAAAATATTACTTGGTAGTTTCATTGGTATATCACTGAACAAGTAAATTAATTTAGGTAAAATTTTCATTTTTATTATGTTTGCTCAGTCAACCCATGAGCAATTTACTATTTCTCTGTTTAGATTTGTCTTTATTTTTGTGAAAAGTATTTTGGAATTTTGTTTATATAGTCCCTGCATTTGTCTTGTCAGGTAGACTTCCAAATATTTTATAATGTTTAGAGTTATTTTAAATTGCATATCTCTTTCTATATTTCTCTGCTAGGTTTTGTTGGTAATTTACATTGATGTTTTGTGTGGGTTTATTTTATATTATGCAATTTTGCTAAAATTGTTAATTGTTTCAACATTTTTTTAGTTGATACTCTAAGGTTCTCTAAGTATACCTCATATCATCTGCAAGGAGTAATAGTTTTGTTTTCTCACTGCCTATTTTTTTCCTCTGATTTCTTTTTCTTGTATTATTACTATAGTAAGCATTTATAATAAAACATTTAATAATAGTGGTAATAATGGACATCCTCATTTCATCCCTGATTTTATTGGGATGGTTTCCAGCTTATTCCCATTGCAGGTAATACTTCCTCTTGGTTTTAGATAGAGACTACTATTTTTTCTTAAGAAAGGCTCCATTTCTTCTTATGTTTTCTAGCATTTTAATAGGAACCAGAGTTGCATTTTGTTGAAAGCTTTTTCTGCATCTATTGATACGATAATATGATTTTTGTTATTTTCATTATTGATGTGGTCAACCATGCTTATAGTTTTACTAATATTGAACCAGCCTTGCATTCTTGGTATCAGTCTCCCCTGATCACACATTATGATCTTTATAATATATTGCTGTAGTCTCCTTGTTGATATTTTTTGTAGAAACAAAAATTTGCATCAACACTCGACTAAAATTGGCCTATAATCTAAGACATCTCCAAGGGCCTCATGATGGAAAATGCTATCCACAAAGAAGAAAGAACTATGGAGTTTGAATGCAGATTGAAGCATACTATTCACTATTTTTTTCCTTCTGTTGTGTTTTGTTTCCTATTTCTGGTGGTTCTTCCTATTGGTTCTAATTGTTACCTACAACATCACTAATGTGAAAATATATTTAATAGGAATGTATATGTATAACCTATATCAGATCGTGTGCCATTTTGGGGAGTGAGGTGGGGAGGGAGGGGGAGAAAATTTAAAACTCAAAAGCTTATGGAAGTGATTGTTGATAATTCAAAATAAATTAATTTAAGAAATAAATAAAATAAAAAAATGAAATTGGCCTATAGTTTTTTTTTTCTCTGTTTTTTTCTCTCCCTCATTTAGTTATTAAAACCATACTTATGTCACAAAATTTGATAGGACTTCTTTACTGTTTTTAAAAATAGTAAATGTATTTTGAAACTAATTGTTCCTTAAATGTTAAGTTGAATTCACTTTTATATCCATCTGGTCCTTGAGATTTTTTTCTTGGGGAACACATTTATGGCTTATTCAATTTCCTTTTCAAGAATAGGATTATTTTAGCATTCTATTTCCTCTTCGGTTAATCTGAGCATTGTAAACATTCATACATTTCACTTAGATTATCAATTCTACTGGCATATATAATTGGGCAAAAAAAAACCCCTCCTAATGATTGCTTTAATTTCACCTTTATTAGTGGTGCATTCACCCTTTTCATTTTTGATACTCATTTGGTTTTCTTTTTTCTCTTTTTAAATAAAACTAAGAAATGTTTTATCTATTTATTGATTCTTTTCATAAAATCAGCTCCTAGTCTTATTTATTAGTTCAATGTTTTATTTTCTTTCAATTGTATTATTGTATCCTATGATTTGTAGTATTTTTATTTTGGCATTTAATTGGGTATTTTTAATTTGCTTTTTTTCTAGTTTTTTGTTGTATTCCCAGCTCATTGATATGCTCTTTCTTTTGTTGATATATATGTTTAGAGATATAAAATTTCACCTAAGTATTATGGGTAACACTTGAACCTAACTCTCATCTGAATTGGTTCAAATACACACATACACATATATATGCATGTATATATATATGTATGTATATAGCTGCAGACATATACATATACATACACAAACATGTGTGTGTGTGTGTGTGTGTGTGTGTGTGTGTGTATATATATATATACACACACACACACACATAGAGCATAGCACCTTCTCTGATATGGGCATGCCATGCTTCCTGGTCCTATTCTAGTGTCTTCCATGTCACACAATCAATTCCAAAGTTCTTAAGAGAGACCTTGAGAGTGTCTTTGTATTGCTTCTTCTGAACCACCATGTGAATGCTAGCCCTGTGTGAGTTCTCCATAAAATAGTCTTTTTGGCAAACGTATGTTTTGCCTTCAAATAATGCATTCAGCCCATCAGAGTTGCACTCTCTGCAGTAAAGTTTGAATGCTTGGCAGTTTATTTCAAGAAAGGACCTCAGTGTCTGATATCTTATCCTGCCTGGTGATCTTCAGAATAATCCCAAGACAATTCAAATAAAGGTGATTTGATTTCCTGGCATGTTGCTGGTATACTGTCCATGTTTAACAGGCATACAGCAATGAGGTCAGCACAATGATTCTGTAGACCTTCAGTTTGGTAGTCAGTCTAATACCTCTTCTCTCCTTCCATTGTTTCCTTCCATTTCTTCCTATGTTTTCTAGTGTTTTTAATAGTAATGGGAGTTGTATCTTGTTGAAAGCTTTTTCTGCATCTATTGATGAAATAATATGATTTTTGTTGTTTTCATTATTGATATGGTCAACCATGCTTATAGTTTTCCTAATATTGAACCAACCTTGCATTCCTGGCATGAATCTTCCCTGGTCATACATTATGATCTTTGTAGTATATTGTTGTAGTTGCCTTCCTAATATTTTTTTGTAAAAATATTTGTATCAACATTCATCACTAAAATTGGCCTATAGTTTTTTCTCTGTTTTTTCCCTCCTTCATTTAGGTATCAAAACCATATTTGTGTCACAAAATTTGATAGGACTCCTTTACTATTTTTAAAATAGTAAATGTAGGGGCAGCTAAGTGGTGCAGTGGATAGAACAATGGCCCTGGAGTCAAGAGGGCCTGAGTTCAAATCCGGCCTCAGACACTTGACATTTACTAGCTGTGTGACCCTGGGTAAGTCATTTAACCCCATTGCCTAACCAAAGAAAAAAGAAAAGAAGAAACCCCCTCTCCCCCCAAAAAAGTTTGTCAAAAAATAGTAAATCTAGTTTTGAAACTAATTGTTCCTTAAATGTTAGGCTGAATTCACCGGTATATCCATCTGGTCCTTGAGATTTTTTTCTTAGGGAACAAATTTACGGTTTATTCAATGGCTCTCCTTCAGAGCCTCCCAAACACTGAGCTAGATCTGGCAATACGTGTGTCAGCCTCATTATCAATATATGCATATGTGTATGTATACACACACTCAAGTATAGAAATCTATCTTACCCAACCAAGATAAAAGAAAGGGGTAATAAAAGTGCAAATTGGGGGAGCAGTGGCCAGAGACAAAATAGACTTCTGAGGAAGGACAGGATAAAAAGAGAGAGAGAAAGATAAATAGAAAAAAATAAGATGAAGGGAAATGCATAGTTAGTTATCATAACCATGAATGTGAATGGTATGAATACTCCAATAAAACAGAAGCAGATAGCAGAATGGATGAGAAGCCATAATTCAACAATGTATTGTTTATAAGAAACACACTTGAAACAGAAAGACACACAAAGGTAAAATCAGGGGGTGGAGCAGAATGTATTGTACTTCAGCTGAAATATAAAATGCAGGGGTGCCAATCATAATCAGGCAAATAAAAAGAAAAAATAGATTTAATAAAAAGAGATAATCAGGCAAAATATAGCTTGCTACAAGGCACCATAAATGATGAAATAATATTAGTACTAAACATGTATGCACCAAAAAGCACAGCAATTGAATGTGTTTGTGTGCCTGTACTTCACTCTCATAAACATATATGTATATGTATGTATTCTCATGTATCTATGCACATGTATGTATGTGCATACATGTATACGTGTGGATGTATATGCGTATATAATGTGTATGTATGTGCATATGTACATATGTGTGCATATGTACATGTGTGTATGTATGTGTGTGTTTGATTTTAACCAATTCATATGAGAGTGAGGTTGAAGTGTTGCCTGCTGCCCTAACATTTTGCTCTCCACCATAAAAGCTCATCTTTGCATGCCTCCTTTATGTAACATAATTCTCCCTATTTTGCTCAACCTTCTCTGTTTTCCGAGTGCATCCCTTTTCATCATGGTTCTATTTTTTTTAGATCATACCAATGCAATTAGCTCACTCCTTTATCTTCTTTCTATGTTGAGTCCTTCTAACTACACTAATGATAAATTTCTTAGGAATCACATGTATGATCTTCCCATATAGGAATGCAAACAGTTTAACCTTAATGAGTCCCTTATGATTTCTCTTTCATGTTTATCTTTTCATGTATCTCTTGAGTGTTATATTTGGAAGTCAAATTTTTATTCATCTCTGTTCTTTTCATCAGAAATGCTTAAAAGTACTCTCTTTCATTAAATATCCATTTTTCCCTGAAGGATAATACTCTCTTCTAGGTAGGTTATTCTTGACTGTAATCCTAGCTCCTTTGTTTCCAGAATACCATATTCCAAAGATGTATGTATGTATGTATGTATGTATGTATATATATATACACACACACACACACACACACATATATACATACATACATACACATATATATTTAGAGAGAGATAAATATACATAGATATATATATACACATATACATACATATATACATATATACACACAGGTACACATACATAAATCAATACATATGTATTTATGTATGTGTATATATACATATATATGTGTGTATAATTGTGGGTCTGACATTCCTTAAGCGTATAATAAAGATATCTTTAGGGGGGCAGTGTCAAGATGGTGGAGTAAAAGCAGTGACTTGCTTGAGTTCTCCCCCAAACCCCTTCAAATACCTGTAAAAAGTGGCTCTAAACAAATTCTAGAGCAGCAGAACCCACAAAAAAGACAGAGTGAAACAAATTTCCAGCCCAAGACAACCTGGATGGATGATTGGAAAGGCTTATCATGCCAGGCTGGGAGAGAACCAAAGTTCAGCATGGGCATGCATGCAAAGACCAGGCCTCAGTGAACCTGGAATAGGCCACAGAGGACTGAATCACAGGCAGCTGTGGTAGTTTCCCAACTTCTCAACCCACAAACACCAAAGACAACTTAGAAGGTCATTAGGAAAAGTCTGTGACCACGGTGAGAGAGAAGCTCTGTCCTGGCCCTAGTCCTCCTATCTGGCCACAGGGCGGCAGCTATGTCCAGAGCTTCCAGGCCACAGACTGAAGGGGAATTGATTGCCTGATCAGAGGTGGATTGCAGGGATCTTTTGCTGGTGCTGAGGCTGGATTCTTTTGCGTTGCTTGTGCTTGAATCTGGGTCATAGATCTGGGAACCAATCCTGGGGCAAGAAGGGGCACTGCTGTGGTGGAGCTAGTGGTAATGGTGGAGAGGAAATCCTCCTTACAGTTCCAAGGTAGAAAAGAGTGCTTGTGGTCACTTACACACCAGAGCACAGGCCAGGAAAGGAGTAAACACCTCACCGTTGTTCATACCACCTTGGAAGAACTGAAAACTTACAGTTCCCTAGAAGTATCTCTGAAAACAGTCGCACAAAACCCCTGAAGCTTGGGGCAGTACATTCTCCACACTGGAAGTAGATCCCTAACTTGATAAAGAATTTAAAACCCAAGTAATTGGCTGGGATCATGAGAAAACTTCACAAAAAAGTCAGATCGTAGAATCTCACTTGGTGACAAAGAAGAACAAAACATACAACCAGAGGAAGACAACAAATTTAAAGCTCCTACATCCAAAGCCTCCAAGAAAAATATGAATTGGTCCCAGGCCATGGAAGAGCTCAAAAAGGATTTTGAGAAGCAAGTAAGAGGAGTAGAGGAAAAACTGGGAAAAGAAATGAGAGTGATGCAAGAAAATCATGAAAAACAAATCAACAACTTGCTAAAGGAGACCCAAAAAAATATTGAAGAAAATAACACCTTAAAAAATAGACTAACCCAAGTGGCAAAAGAGGTTCAAAAAGCCAATGAGGAGAATGCCTTAAAAAGCCAAATTGGTCAAATGGAAAAAGAAGTCCAATATCTCACTGAAGAAAATACTTCCTTAAAAATTAGAATAGAACAATTGGAAGCTAGTGACTTTATGAGAAATCAAGACATTGTAAAACAAAACCAAAAGAATGAAAAAAATAGAAAACAATGTGAAATATCTCATTGGAAAAACAACTGACCTGGAAAACAGATCCAGGAGAGACAATTTAAAAATTATTGGACTATCTGAAAACCATGATCCGAAAAAGAGGCTAGACATCATCTTTCAAAAAATTATCAAGGAAAACTGCCTCAATATTTTATAACCAGAGGGCAAAATAGAAATTGAAAGAATCCACTGATCACCTCCTGAAAGAGAGCCCCAAAGGAAAACTCCTAGAAATATTGTAGCCGAATTCCAGAGTTCCCAGGTCAAGGAAAAAATATTGCAAGCAGCCAAAAAGAAACAATTCAAGTATTGTGGAAACACAATCAGGATAACATAAGAGTTAGCAACTTTCTACATTAAGGGACTGGAGGTCTTGGAATATAATATTCTGAAGGGCAAAGGAGAGAGGATTACATCACCTACCCAGCAAAACTGAGTATAATCCTTCAGGGGAAAAAATGGAAATTCAGTGAAATAGAGGACTTTCAAGCATTCCTGTTGAAAAGACCAGAGCTGAATAGAAAATTTGACTTTCAAATACAAGACTCAAGAGAAGCATGGAGAGGTAAACAGGAAAGAGAAATCATAAGGGACTTATTAAGGTTGAATTGTTTACATTCCTGCATGGAAAGATGATATTTGTAACTCATGAGACCTTTGTCAGTATTAGGGTAGTTAGGGGGAAAAACTATATGGATAGATAGATAGATAGATAGATAGATAGATAGATAGATAGATAGAT
>NW_020948983.1:24590955-24820917 GCF_900497805.2 Vombatus ursinus
GATAGATAGATAGATAGATAGATAGATAGATAGATAGATAGATAGATAGAGGGCAGAGGGTGAGTTGAAGATGAAGGGACGCTATCTGGAGAATAAAATTAAGGGGTGAGAGAGGATTATACTGGGAAAAGGAGAAAGGGAGAGGTAGAATAGGGCAAATTATCTCACATAAAACACACAAAAAAAGGCTTTTATAATGGAGGGGAAGTGGGGGAAGGTGAGAGGGAATGAGTAAATCTTATTCTCATCAGATTTGGCTTAAGAGGGAATAATATACACACTCAATTGGGTATGGAAAGCTATCTTACCCTACAGGAAAATAGTGGGGAAGGGGATAAGAGAACTGGGGGATCACAGAGGGGAGGGCAGACTGGGGGAGGTGGTAATCAGAAGCAAACATTTCTGAGGGGGGATATGGTCAAAAGAGAGAATAGAATAAATGGGGGGCAGGATAGGATAAAGGGAAATATTGTTATTTTTTCACAGCATGACTACTATGGAAGTGCTTTGCATGACTAGACAAGTATAACCTATATCTATTTGCTTGCCTACTCAATGAGGATAGGTGGGGAAGGAGGCAGGAATAAAATTTGGAACCCAAAATTTTAACAACAAATGTTAAAAAATTGTTTTCATGTGCAACTGCAAAATAAGATATACAGTCAATGGGGTATAGAAACCTATCCTGTCCTACAGGAACATATAAGAGGAAGGGGATAAGAGAAGTGGGGGGAGGGAGATAGAAGGGAGGGCAGATTAGGGGAAAGGGTATTCAGAATGCATGATATCTTGGAGTTGGGGGAGGGATGAGATGGGAGAAAATGTGGGACTCAAAATCTTGTGAATGTAAATTTTGAAAACTAAAAATAAATAAATTAATGAGAAAAAAAAGATATCTTTATCCTGCATGGACCATTTTCATGGAGGAAGCCCAAAATTTTCACTTCAAGAGTTCTTTAAAATGCAAATCTTGCAAAATTCAAAAGTTAGATTGGTCCAGAATCCTTCATAAATATATACAATCATCCCTTACTCTATAAACATGTTCCATTCTGCTGTGACTTTAAAAATAAAAATAAAAGCCAACAATATCCAATGGAGAAACCATTTTCATTCATTTTAATTAGGGAAAATTCTGCATCTGTTCTGGACTCCAAACAAGTTACTCTTTTCACCCCAAAACACTCAAAACTCTGCTTAGTAAAAGGAAAAAAGAGCAGCGTGTGGATGGTGAGATGGTGAGAGGTGGCATGGTCCCCTGGAAAAGGTATTGTATTTGGGATCAGAGGACTTGGATTCAAATCCTGACATTACCCACTATTATGTTTGTAACCTTAGTTAAGACACTCAGCTTCCTCGTCTTTAAAAGGAAGAAGTTGGATTAGATGGGTTACAAGGTTTCTTCCAACTCTTAATTAATGATCCTATGTTCATTGGAGGAGCCGGTTAACTGCTGGTGGTGAGGGAGAAATTAAAGCAAGATTAACTAAGAGAGCAACAAAGAACTGCTAAAAATGCTTAATACATAAAATAAGATTGTCCTTCATTCTTTTTTAATAGTATCTTATTTTTTCCGTTTAGATATAAAGACGATTTTTGACGTTCATTTTAATCATTTGCAAATATTTTTTGCTTTTTTTCTTAATAGTATTTTTTCCAATTGCATGTAAAGATAGTTTTCAACATTCATTTTTGTAAGATTTTGAGTTCCAATTTTTTCCCTCCCTCTCTTTCTTCCCCCCTTCCCAAGACAGCAGGCAAGCTGATATAGGTTATACCTGTGTAATCATGTTAAACATATTTCCACATTAGTCACATTTTAACATTCTTTTTTTTTAATTTTTGAGTTCCAAATTCTCCCCCTTCCTCTATGTCTCCTGTGCCTCCTCCCTCAAAAGATAAGAATTTTAAATAGTTTAGAAAGTATGGGAGAGAAGAGGTATTAGACTGGATACCAAACTGAAGGTCTACAGAGTCATTGTGCTGACTCCATTGTTGTATGCCTGTGAAACCTGGATGGTCTACCAACACCATGCCAGGAAACTGGATCACTTCTATTTGAATTGTCTTAGAAAGATTCTGAAGATAAGGTACCAGATTCTGAGGTCATTTCTAGAGCTAAACTGCCAAGCATTAAAACTGTATTACAGAGAGCACAACTCCAATGGACTTCCCATGTTGTTCAAATGCCAAATGTATGTTTGCCTAAAAGACTATTTTACAGAGAATTCATGCAAGGCAGGTATTCACATGGTGGTCAGAAGAAGTGATACAAGGACAATCTCAAGGTCTCTCAGAAGAACTTTGGAATCAATTTTGAGTAATGGGAGACACTGGCAAAAGACTGTCCAGTATGGTGTGCCAGCATCAAAGAAGGTGCTTTGCTCTGTGAGCAGCTCAAAATAAACATGAGATGTGAAAATTAAGAGACATCTCCACTCCAAATGTTCATAAAGACTATTTGTGTCCAAACTATGGTAAAGCCTTCTGAACTCATATTGGTCTGATCAGCCATGATAAGGCATAGTGTACCTTGACTCCAACATGGTGATATCATTTGGTCCTCTTCAAGAATGAAGGACAACAACCAACAATATGTGCAATCATGTAAAATGCATTTCCATATTAGCCACGTTTTGAAAGAAGAAACAGACCAAAAGGAAAAAAAATGAAAAAGATAAAGAAAGTGAAGATAATATGTTTCAATACTGATTTAGACTCCATTGGTTCTTTCTCTGGATATGGATAACATTTACCATCATGAATCCTTTGGAATTGTCTTGGATCACTGTTTTGCTGAGAAGAGTTAAGTTATTCACAGTTCATCATCACACAATGCTGTTGTTACTGTGTACAATGTTCTCCTGGTCCTGCTCACTTCACTCAGCATTAGTTCACATAAGTCTTTCCAGGTTTTTCTGAAATTTGCCTGCTCATTATTTCTTGTAGGACAATAGTATTCTATTAATCATATACCATAACTTGTTCAGCCATTCCCCAATTAATGGGCATCCCCTCAATTTTCAATTCTTTGACCCCACAAAAAAGAGCTGCTATGACTATTTTTGTATGTATAAATTGTTTTCCTTTTTCTTTGAGCTCCTACAGATTAAGACCTAATAAAAGTATTTTTGGGTAAAAAGGTATGCAGAGTTTGGTTGCCCTTTGGACATAGTTCCAAGTTGTTCTCCAGAGTAGTAGGATCAGTTCACAATTCCACCAAAAGTGTATTAGAGTCCAAATTTTCCCACATCCTCTCCAACATCTATCATTTTTCTTTTCTGTCATGTTAGTCAATCTGATAGGTGTGAGGTGGTAGCTCAGAGTTATTTTAATTCACATTTCTCTAATCAACAGTGATTTAGAACATTTTTCATGTGACTATAGATAACTTTAATTTCTTTATCTGAAAACTGCCTATTCATATCCTTTGACCATTTATGAATTGGGGAATGACTTATATTCTTATAAATTTGACTCAGTTCTCTATACATTTGAGAAATGAAGCCTTTATCAGACACTTGCTATAAAAATTGTTTCCCAGCTTTCTGTTTTCCTTCTAATCTTAATTGCATTGGTTTAGCTTGTGCAAATTCTCTTTAATTTAATATAATCAAAATTATCCATTTTAAATCTTGTTATGTTCTCTGTCTCTTGTTTGGTCAGAAATTCTTCCCTTCTCCATAGATTTGACAGATAAATTATTCCTTGCTTTCCTAATTTGCCTATGTTATCACTTTTTATGTTTAAATAGTGTATCCATTTTGACCTTATCTTGGTATACAGTGTAAGACATTGGTCTATACTTAGGTCCTACCATATTGTTTCTCAGTTTTCCCAGCAGTTTTTGTCAAATAGTAAGTTCTTATCACAGAAGCAGGGGTCTTTAGATTTATCAAACCCTAGATTACTATGGTCATTTACTATTATGTCTTTTATACCTAATAAATTTTACTGATATACCACTCTTTCTTTTTTAAAATTTATTTATGTATTTATTATTGGTTTCCAACATTCACTTTTATAAGATTTTGAGTTCTAAATTTTCCCCTTCCCTCCCTTCACCCCTACCCAAGACAGCATGAAATCTGATATAGGCTATACATGTACAATCATATTAAACATATTTCCACATTAGTCATGTTGTGAAAGAAGAATCATAACAAAAGGAGAAAACTATGAGAAACAAAAAAAAAAAACAAAAACAAACAAAAAAAGAAAGAAAATAGTGTGCTTTGATGTACATTCAGACTCCATAGTTCTTTCTCTGAATATGGATAGCATTTTTCATCATGAGTCTTTGGGAATTATCTTAGATCATTATATTGCTAAGAAGAGCTAAGTCTAACAAAGTCAGTCATTGCATAATGTTGATGTTACTTTGTACAACATTCTCCTTGTTCTGCTCTCTTCACTCAGAATCAGTTCATGTAAGTTTTTCCTGTTTTTTTTCTGAAATCTGCCTGCTCATCATTTCTTATGGAACAATAGTATTCCATTACATTCATATACCATAATTTGTTTAGCCATTCCCCAATTTATGGGCATCCCCTCAATTTCCAATTCTTTGCCACCACAGCAAGAGCTGCTATAAATATTTTTATACATGTGGGTCCTTTTCCCCTTTTTTATGATCTCTTTGGGATACATACCTAGTGGGACCACTCTATTTCTTAGCCAGTGCCAAAGAGTTTTGATGATTGCTGCATGCTTTATAGTACAGTTTGAGATCTAGTAAGGCTTCTTTTGCATTTTTTCATTAATTTCCTTGATATTCTTGATCTTTTGTTCCTCCAGATGAATTTTGTTATTATTTTCCTAGCTCTACAAAATAGCTTTTGGGCAGTTTGATTGGTATGGCACTAAAAAAGTAAATTAGATTAGGCAGAATTGTCACTTTTATTACATTGGCTCAGCCTACCCCATGAACAATTGACATTTTTTCAATCAATTGTTTAGATCTGACTTTATTTGTATGAAAAATGTTTTGTAATTGTGTTCATAAAGTTCCTGGGTTTGTCTCGGGAAGGTAAACTCCCAAGTATTTTATACTGTCTGCAATTATTGTCAAAGGAATTTCTCTTC
This sequence comes from Vombatus ursinus, assembly GCF_900497805.2. Classification (NCBI taxonomy): domain Eukaryota; kingdom Metazoa; phylum Chordata; class Mammalia; order Diprotodontia; family Vombatidae; genus Vombatus; species Vombatus ursinus. The sequence continues at coordinate 24,596,041 of NW_020948983.1, forward strand.
ATATCTCTTGCTGCTGGACTTTATTGATAAAATATGGAAATGTTGATAATTTGTGTAGGTTTTATATCCTGGAACTTTTTTTTTTAATTTCATTCTCTAGGACTCTCTAGGTATACCATCATATCATCTGCAGCGAATAATAGTTTTGTTTCCACATTGCCTATTTTAATTTCTTCAATGTCCTTTTCTTTTTTATTGCTATAGTTAGCATTTTTAGTACAACATTAAATAATAGTGGTGATAATAGGCATCCTTGCTTCACCTCTGATTTCATTGGAAAGGCTTTTACCTTATCTCCATTACAGATAACCCTTGCTCATGTTTTAAAAAAAATGTTAATCAGGATTTTAAGGAAATTTCCATTTATTTCCATGATCACTAGTATTTTTAATAGAAATGGGTGCTGTATTTTGTCAAAAGCTATTTTTGCATCTATTGAAATAATCCTATGATTTATGTTGGTTTTGTTATTGATACAGTCAGTTATGCTGATAGTTTCTCTAATATTGAACCAGCCCTGAATTCCTAGTATAAAACCCACCTGGTAATAGCGTTTGATACTGGTCCTATTTTGCTGTAATCTCCTTGCTAGTATTTTATTTAAAATTTTTGCACCAATATTCCTTATTGGTCCAAAATTTTCCTTCTCTGATTTGGCTCTTCCTGGTTTAGGTATCAGGACCATATTTGTGTCATAAAAGGAATTTGGTAGGACTCCTTCTTTGTTCATTTTTTCAAATAGTTTATATAGTATTAGAATTAATTGTTCTTTAAATGTTCTATGGAATTCACTTGTGAATCCATCTGGCACTGGGGATTTTTTTCTTAGGGAGTTCATTGATGGCTTATTCATTTTTTATATAAAATGGGGTTACTTAAATATTCTATTTCCTTTTATATTATTCCAAACAATTTAAATTTTTGTAAATATTGATCAATTTCACTTAGCTTGTCAGATTTATTAGCATATAGCCCCAAACCCCTCCAAATACCTGTAAAAATGGCACTAAACAAATTCTAAAACTGCAGAACTCACAAAAAGACAAAGTGAAACAAATTTACAGCCCAAGGCAGCCTGGATGGTTGATCAGAAAGGTCTATCACGCCAGGGAGGGAAAGGAGCGCAGTTTGGTGTGGGCACACAAGCATTACAGGCCTCAGTGAACCTGGAGCAGCCCTCAGGGGACTGAATCACAGGCAGCTGTGGTGATTTCAATCCACTTCTCAACCCACAAATGCCAGAGACAATCTGGGACTGGTGAGAGAGCAGCCTGGTCCCAGCCCCAGTTCCCAAGCACAGGCCCAGGGTGGTGGCTGCTTCCAGAGCTTCTGGCCCACAAACTGAGGGGTAATCGAGTGGCTGATCAGAGGTGGATTGCAAGGATGCCTTTTCTGGTGCTGAGGCAGGATTCTCTTGCTTTGCCCATACTTGGATCTGGGTCATAGTTCTGGGTGGTGGTCCTGGGGCAAGGAGGAGCATTGGCATGGTGGAGTTTGTAGTGGTGGTGGAGGGGAAATCCTCCTTACAGAAGCCATGACCTCCTGCTCCCTCAGGTGCCAGTTGTTCTCAGGGGTTCCAACTGCCCACACACACATACTTTGAAAGGCCCCAGTTTTCCTTCACAAACCATTTTTCTTGACTCATAGAAGACTCATGAATGGAATTCTCTTTTACTCTGAAAAAAGGCCTATTTCCTTCCCTCTTCTTATCACTCCACGTTCCCTTCCTCCTCACAATCTTTTCTATTACTGAGATCACAAGGGTCATCTTTCCATCTTTGCTAGCCCTCAATTTGACCCAGAGACATCAAACATTCTTTATCCACATTCTCCCATTTCCCCTTTTATGTTTTCCTCTAATGTTGTAATGTAGTCCCAACTCCCCCCCCAAAAAAAATTAATCCAAAACCAAAAACCAAAACAAAATGATGCACCTGTAGGCAGGATATTTACAGAATCTGTTTATAATTCTCCAGGCTCCCCTCTTCATTATTACTTAAAAAGTAATATTGAAGAAGTAATAACTTCCGCCTTCAAAGTTGGCTGCTGGTGTGATTTTAAGACATCTCTTACTAGTCTTTCTGTTGTTGCTCTCTTCTTGTAGTCTTTGGTTGCTGCCTTTATTTTCTTCTGCATTTTTGTTGTTTGGCATATTCAAGAAACACATAATCTCTTCAGGTCTGCTTTTCTTTCTAAAAATGTTTTAAATGCTCCTTATATGTCATGTCCTTCTTTTTTCATTTATGGTTAAGTTCAAATTTGCAGGTTAATTCACCCTGGGCTATACTCCGAATGAGCCTCCCACACTGGCCAATCAATAAACTCCCTAGGAAAAAAAAAAAACTATGGGAGAAAATGGACCTTTAGTGACATAGAGAATTTCCAAGCATTTCTAGAGAAAAGGTCAGAATTGTGTAGAGACTAGTTTTCTCTTCTCTTCATTCCAGGAAGATGAGACTTCTGGACTCTAGCCCTGGAACTCTATGCACTGTTCCATCTAGCTGCCTAATAATTTACCTTAGTACTGTATTAATTAAATATTTTGCTGTTTGATTTGTAGCTCCTCCATTTTCTTTTTAAAAACATACTTTGTTTTAGACTTTTTGTAGCTGTTTTTTACATTGTTGTCTTCTGAATTTATGTCTTGTTTTTTTTCCTCTTGCCACCATAGTAGCTTTTTATGGTGTAATTCTTTTGTTAATGTTTTGTTCGCTAATTATTTTTTCCTATTTCTTTGCTTTGAATTTCATGTTACATTTGGGCTTTGCTCATCCGGGGATTAAGAGCTTGAGGCCTTTTTGTGCTACTGTTTTCAGAGCTAGTTCTTGAGGCCTGCAAATTTTTTGGTTCTTTCAAGCGGGTGTCATTCTGGGATATATCTAGTTACTGCTCTCTTGATCTGCTCCCTGGTCATTACTGTTGAAGGGCCCCTGTCCCTTGCAGCCACAAGCACCAGTGCTCCTATTTGCCTTGGAATTGCAATGATGGCCCTTGCTTCCTTGGGATAGACCTCCAGCACTTCTTTCCACCCTGGAACTGTAACACAGCACTATGTATGGGCAGTAGAGTTGCAAGTCAGTGAAAGCTGTACCCAGTGCCAGCAAATGGTTCTTTGTAATCTCTTTCTGACCAATCGTCCAGCCTCCTTACTGTCTCTGGGCTAAGAGCTCCCAAAGCTGCTGCTGCTGCTGCTATGGTTTCAGCTGCTATTGCTGCACCCACCCCCCATGTCTGGGCTCTGGACAGGCTTCCACCCCAGCATCACAGTCTTCTCCTGCTGACCTGTTTTCTTAGGCCAGAAAAAAGTGTCTCACCCTTACCTTTTGTTGGCTCTGCTGCTCAAAAGTTTGATCTGATCATGTTATTTTAAAGTTATTTTGGAGGGGAATGCTGAGAGACTTCAGCCTGGTTGCCTCTAATCTGCCATCTTGGTTCCTCCTCCATTTCCTATGAACAGAGAATGCAATAGATGAGGACTTGAATTTTAATATTCATCATAGGTACTTAGGTGGCACAGTGAAGAGAGTGCTGGAACTGTAGTGAAAAAGACCTGAGTTCAGGTCTAGCTTAGCATTTAGTAGCTGTGTTACCCTGGATAAGTCATTTAAACCCTCAGTTTCATCATCTTTAAATGAGTACAAAAATAGTACCTACCTCTCAGGGTTAGTAGGAAGATAAAATGGCATAATATTTGTAAAACACTTTGCAAACTTTAAAAAGTTACATAAATGCTAAGTGTTGTTGTTGTTATCGATTATACTAAATGCTCCACACTGAACCTGAAAGTAGCTAATGGCCCCAGAGTATGTGACTGCAGTTTAATTCATGATTGGATGCTGCTCTTGCGTCATTTTGGTATAAATGCCTATTATCCTATCCTTCCCCATCAGCAAAGTAAATTAAAAATAGATCTGACATTCTGCATCTATAAAATAAGAGGTTTGTATTAGATGATCACTGGGATTATGTCATGACAACAGGTACCATAGGTCTTCCTATGTCCCTATAGATAATTTCTTTCTGGAACAGAAAACAATTCAGAAACCCACTATTCAGATGCACTGGATATGACACAATATGGTCTTAGAGTGTTTTGTCGGTTCCCTCTGTTTATGTCTGCCATGGGTGAGGTGGGAAACTAGCAAACATGTCATAACCCTCTACTAAACACAATTTTCCTCACATGAGAGCCAGTTTACCCTGTCACAATATGACTCACTTTCTCATTCTCCCACCTGTAACACTCACTCCCTATCTGACATTCAGCTGCTGACACCAACTTCCAATTAACTCACTCTCCAACCTACTCTATCACTCACTCACACTGTAAAATATAACTAGAGTCACACTCATCCCACTTGCTAACTCTCCTTCCATACTCCTTGGATCAATGTTTCCAAGCTGTCCTCTGAACCTCCAAATCAATGAACATAAGCCTACTTTAAAATGCTCTTAAATAGTCCTGTGAAATCAAGGGCATTTGTATCACCTTAAAACCTCTAGGTCAAACCTCACTTTCTCTTTTCCCTTCTCAATCTCACTATTCCAAACTTCTAATAGTTTTCAGCTCTAATAATATGTGTTTCTGATTCCAACTCATGTTTTCTGAGAAAACAAACTCTTTATTACCCAAATCTAACTTTATGATTTAGATAATTACTTCCTAAGGCATATCAAAATCAGAACTGTTCCTTTGGTCAAATATTTGAAGCAAATATAAAGATTTCTGCTTGAAACAGAGACAAAACCTTTCTAAATTCTCTCAACAAATCCCTTGATACTCTCAGAGCTAAGGTAGAACCAAGGCATTGGTCATAATCCTTTCCTTCCCTTTGTCAGTCCCTGCTTCTGGCTATGATTTTGGAGGGTCACAAGGGGCAATAAAGCAGGCTTAGATAAAAAAGCCCAAGAGTTATTCTTAATTAATTTTAATTTTTTAACAAGTACTAGCTACCTTAGATATTACTGCTTTATGGGACAATTTAAAATCTAGTCGTTCAAGAAATTAGTTCTTTTAAAATGTAATTGAAAGATTTCATCTTTTACATTTCTTTATATATTTTACTATTTGATGAAATATCTGATTATTCTTGCCTTAAATCTATGAATTAATTTGTTAATATTACCCCTTTTTTTTGACCCAGGACTAAGTTAATCCAATATAAAATGGCAAGGCTTAAGGGTTAAAACACAATGAGGAACTTGTGGACTGGAACATGCAATTAAAACCACTTTACCAATAAAGAGAGTTTAAGAATCAACTTCAAAGTTAAAAATGATACAAATGCTATTTCTCTCTGCCCACAGAGTCACCAGGACAGGATGTTAGGAAAAATATCATGGGCAGACTAAAGGAGCTCTCTGGCACAATGTCTTTCTCCACCTTCTTCCTCTCCTTTCCTTGCTCCCGTTTCCCCACATCAGCATCTTGGCTATGGTACTTGAGGTGTCCATGCCTTTAAAGAATAAGCCTGGTTTATCTGATACAAAAGCCACTTTCCAAGATGTTGTATAGGGCTACACATAAAAACAAAAGAGGAAGAAATGGTCAAGGTAGAGGAGGCTAAAGGGAAAAGAGAGAGAAAGGGCTCCAGCCACAACAAGGCTGGGGCACAAATGTGACTCTGTCCCCAAGGTGCATGAATACAACATCCTAGTCTCTCCTTCCTTTATGGACACCATTCAGTTCTCTCCACATTAATGAAATCCAGTTTTATTTCCTTTTTTAACCTTATTTGTAGTCTGTAGCTTCTTTCTCATTTCTTTTTGATTGAATTGTTGATGTTGTTATTGTTATTGTTTATGCTTGGTTCTTGAAGAGGACCAATGACATCATGAAGGTGGTGTTGACTTTTGCATGAATTGTATTTAAGTGAGGCAGAGTTGTACAAGGTCATCAGCCTTACCCTCTCCTCTAGAGTCAGTGAAACCAGCGGCAAGACAAAAGTCAAAATGACTGGCAATGACCCAGCTTGTTTGAATTTGCTTATTCTTTTAGTGGGATATTGAGTTCTGCTGTTTTCTATCTCTTTTTCAGTAGCTGTTAATTTTTGCAAAGAAATTTAGTTCTTTACCAAAGCTATAACTGTTAAATTTGACTTAACATACACTATTCTTTGTTATGTTGTTGTTTTTGTTAGAAGGAAATGTAATCTTCCTTGGATCACTATTTGTAATCCTTTCTCAATATAAACACAAAGAACACCAAGAAAATTTCATATATTTTAAATTATTCTGTAAGTTTTGTGTAAATTGTCTTCTCTATCCTTCCCTCTCTTATTTTACATACAATTCTTCCAACTACCTGCCTGCCATAGAAATCGCCTTGCTCTTTTATTCAGACCATTCTCTTTCTGATGAACAAATCCAATTTGTTCCTTTCCTGTATCTTTCCTTTAGTTTATTCTCCTCCTTGTATCCTTGGATCTTTTAATATAATTCAGTAGTTAACCAAAACAATACTGTTGTTGTTGAACCATTCCCAACTCTTTGTGACCCGGTGGACTATGGGCAGAATGACCATGAGGTTTTCTTGACAAAAATGCTGGAGTGGTTTGCCATTTCCTTCTTCAATGGATTAAGGCAAACAGAGGTTAAATGCCTTGCCCAGGCTCACACTGCTAATAAGTGTTTGAGGCCACATTTAAACTCAAGTCTTCTTGACTCCATTCTAGCACTTTATCTAATGGGATATCTGGGGAGCTCCCAAGCTAGCTGGATGGCTCTAGGCAGTTAGTTGGTTTAATGGATAGAACACTGGGTCTGGAGGCAGGAAGTGAGTTCAAAACAATATTATACTTGTTTTTAACCATTTCTAGAGTGATCTTAAGAGATCACTGACTAGATAATGACTAGATAATCAAAGTTGTCAGATATTTATTGATCAAAATACATAAGTATCCTGATATTTTTGTTCTTATACATCAAAAGTTTTATTAAGGTTAGACTTTCTCCTAAAAACTGTACCAAATTAATGCATGTTTTTCAAAGACCATCTTTTTTTTAATTGTTTAGGTTTTCTGGGAAGCTGATATCTCAAGTTTTGGTAATAATATTTTTTATTACTACAACTTCTTATTTTTATGGATTTTTTTGTTGCGTGATACATTTTTGCTTCACTGTTTGGAAAATTCCCTCCTGATTTTCATAGTTTTGGAGGTTTAAGATTATCTATCTAGGAAAAGTGAATTTGGGGTCCATTCAATTTAGCATTCTGTGAGTGGTGTAATTTGTAATGTGCCCCTAGTTTTCAACAATTACAGGCTTTTTTAATTTCCTGAAATACAGTAGGCAACTTCTTTTATTCTTTTTTAATTTTTAGGAATCTTAATATTTCTTAAATGTTCTCCCATTATTCCACTCTCCAGATTTGTCACTTTTATTGACAGTGCTTCCAAATCTTTTTCTAGCTGAGAAATTTCTGAATTTCTTTTTCTTCTTTCTCTGTTCTCTTTTATTCTCTCCTACAGTTAAAAAAATCCTGATTTTAATAAAAGCTTTTATTTTGTTGATTTTTTCATGGATATTTCCAATGTATTAAATTTTGTCTTGATCTATCATACATAACAATGGCTGGAAAGGTATTAATGCATAGTGTACAGAGTTAGCATTGTAGTTAAAAAGATCAAGGTTCAAGTCCTACCTCTGATGTGTACCAGCTGGATGACTCAGGGCAAGTCACTTAATCTCTCTGTCCAAGGCAACGATTGTCATTGTGTTTTGGCATACAGGGTTTCCTCACAGGGAAATCCCTATAGCAAGGAAACCACAAGTGTTGTACCAAATTAATTAATTAATTAATGGCTGGTATTTATATACTAGTATTTTAAGGTTTGTAAATGACAATACTAACATTGTCTCCGTTTCTCACCACAGCTGTATGAGACATATATTACAGGTATTATCTCCATTTTATAGATGAGGAAATGCAGCCTCAGAGCCATTAAGTGATTTGTCCATGGATACAACTAGTAAGTTGGAGAAGTAGACTTGAATCCAGGTTTCTTCTGATTAATTTTCCACTTGTCTTTCAACTGATCTGCCTTAGTTTATATAAATTATTGTACTTATGTAACAGATCACAGGGAATAAACAACATAATCTAAATGATTTATTCTACCATGTAGCTAAGCACCATAAATTCAATAAATAGAGCCAGAAAGACTGAAAAAGAACTTTCAGAGATCTTTGTTCTTGTTTCCTTTCCTTGTGACTGAAACTATTCTAGCCATGTCTCCAATATTAGGTTTTTTTTAACAAGGATAGAGGATTGCAGTGTCCTTGGGTAACCTATTCTAATTCTAAACCACTGTTGCCATATAAGGGGTGACTAAACTTGAATGAATTAGTTCTTCCCTCTGAAGATGACGAAGCTAACCAAAATTTCTATCCACATTCTTTTTGGTCAATGTTTCATGAAAAGTTGCTTTCAATAATAATGTTTTTCTAAGCCTCCCATAAAATAAACAATTTAAAATATAATTAAAAATATTTACACCCAAATCAAGTGAACCAGTCATGTTCTAAAGAGAACTTCCTTAGTTAGGATAGCTTATCAGATTTCTTTTCTCTCCTTTTTCCTAGAAACCCACAGCTCAGCCACTCTTTGTCCCTCTCAAAGTAACTACTCAGCAATATACACTCCTCCAAAATAAATTAGCTGCCTCACAGTCTTTGTTAGCTAAGGCATTTAATATTATGACCATATTTTATTATTTTTACTAACCCTTGGGTGAATCAAACTGACCATTTTTCATGTGAGAACATTTCAAGTAAACGATGAAGTCATAAATGTTAAATGGGGGAGTTTGAGCTAATTCATCTTTGCACTGAATATTTTCTGCCAACTACCTTAGGAACTGTGGGAATGTTTCACCTCATCACCTCAGAGGAAATTCTTTTGTTTCCTTACTTTTAGGTCTTGACCCCATATCCAGGGATGGTTTGTTATGGATAATTTTTATGATTTTATTTTGTGTTTGCTAGCTAAGCATTTTCTTTCTTCAGCCTTTAATGTCTTAGTTAACATTTTGAAAGACATTAAAATGTCTTTCCTAAAGTAAGTAAAATCCAATGAGTTCTATATCTGATTACCCATCAGATCCCTTTATTATCCCACTTTTTTTTTTGAATTTTCTTATCCCCAAAATAATTGGATCTAATAGCCCTTCCTCTGACCTAACAAGCACCTTAGAGAGCAGTATAATATTCACCTCAGAGTTTTGTCCTGTGTCTTCACCTGTTTTCTTTTCCTTTGACAGTCATAGATTATGTTGAGAGTTTTACTATTTTATTTCTGATACTCCTAAGCTTTTTCTGTTACTTTGGGAATTCCTAACCAGGTCTATTTAATACCTTCCCATCTCAGTAGCTTCCCATCTCAGTGCCCCAGACCTTTCACTATGTTCCTTTATGGTATGAAGCTTGGGCCATGCCTGTCATGACCCAAAACTTGATCCATTTAATGCTTTTTTCCAATAGTTTTATCTGTTTCATTCATTTGTGATTCCTCAAGGATTTATGGCTCACTTCCATAAACCTTGGTTTTACATTTGAATCACATTGATTTTACATTGATTCACAAATATTTAATTTAGAGCATCTCTGATTTTCCTTATTTGACACTTTTTGAATTTTTTCCATAATAGAATGCCATACAATTAGTTCTTCCACTCCTCCTTCACCCTATCAGTTAACTTATGTTACTCACTTTACTTGCTGTTTTTTGTCCAGACACTCTGGGTATAGAAACTCACTCTTCTATTGATGGCAACTGCCTATGGCTTAGCACCTTAGAGAGTTGTCTATAACGTTGATAGTGCAAGTTAATTGACTATACCACCACAGATAGTATGAGTCAGAAGTGGTACTTGAAGCAACTTTGTTTCAAGTCTTCTTGACTACAGGTCCAGGTCTTTATGTGGCACAACACACCATCTTACTGCTAATCATACATAGAAAAACTGTCTTCATTTAAAAAAAAATCTTATTTTATTGTCATTTTGATTTTACATCATGTTTATTTCTGAACACATCCTTCATTTTTATGCTACCAAATGAATCATCCTTTATAACAAAGATGAAAAGGAAAAAGAAAAAAAAAACAGTTCATCAAAATTAACATATCAGTCAAGTATGCCAGTCTATTCACCAGCGAGATACCAGACTAGACAGTTTCTTCAGTCTTCATTAATTCTCATCACACACACACACACACACAGATACCCCAAGAGAAATCATGCAACAGATATAGAGCGATTGCAAAGGAAACCATAAGACAAAAAATAAAGTATCCAGACAAGGTAAAAGCCTTCTGAATTCATATCAAGAACTCCAATCCTGATTCAGCACCCCTTCTCCTACATTCCTCTATGATCCTGGAAGGAGACAGAATATGATACAAACTGGTAAATTATATTGTGCCTGGGACTCACAATGGGATTTCCTCATGTTGCAGAAACTTCTGGTACATTTCACCTCCCCATCTCTCAAAAGCAATAATATCTGCTCAGATGTGTGAAGAGGAGAGTGACTTCAGTACCTAGAAGACTGCAAAGACTTTTTCGAGAACAAAGTTTTTTCACTCCTCCAACCCCAAGAGAAGCAGCAGCCAATAGCTGGTTCAACCCAGAGACACAAGGGGAGGATGAAAACTAAGAGAGACATGGAAGAAGGGAGATATCATTAGTGGCTATGAGCCTGAAGAAAAAAGGACTGAAACCCAATTTGGACCAGTATTGTCTCATCACGAGCTATTTATAGTAGGGACCCCAATAATAAGCTATAAATTCTTAAGTGAGAGATAATAGTTAGACAACTATACAGTTCAATCCCAAGGGTATACCTACCATCAGGGGAAGAAGAATGCAAAAATGAGTAATAGAGGTATACTTTTTTTAATTAAGCATAAAAGATTTTAAGAGGAAGAAAATTCACCAAGAACTCAGAACACAAACATATAAATCAACAGAAAAGAGCATAAAGTTAGAAAGATGAATAGTAAACTCTTAAAGAGATTTGAAAGCTCTCAAAAAATATTATAAGACAAAAGAAAGTGAACCAACGCCTTATGAAAAAGGTAACGTGGAATCCCAAGAAAGCATGGAACAAAAATAAGTAATTCCAGGATTATTGAAAGGAGAAATGAAATCCGTAAGAGAAGAAATTATAAGAGGTTTAGACTATGTGGTCTCTTAGATCCATTTCAGGCCTAAGTGCATGTTCCTATTATTTTATGGCATGAAAGCTCCTATTAATCATCATTATTAATATTTTCAACACTTTCTTAAGTCTGGATAATCAGAAAAACAATAAATCAAGTCTTGATTTGTAGCATTTGGTGATTTCTGAAGTATAAATGCTTATAATAGAAATTTAACAATCAACCATCTTGAGCTGAATGAGCTGCCCCCTGAAACCTTCTCCAGTCACTAACCTTCACCCCCTACCCAGCAACACCACCATGGATGAGCAGAAGGAAATTTCCTTAGCTCTTTCCTGAGACCAAGATTAGTTATTATAATTTCAAAATATTTACTTTTTTATTATATCATGATGTTAACATCACTGTAGTTATTGTGTAAGTTGTTTTCCCGTGTCTGTCTACTTCAAGCATGTGTCTTCCCATATTACTCTGAATTAAAATTTAAGTGTTTTTTTCTTATTACAAATACTTGCAGATTGCCCACCCCCATTCCCTGAGAGGTCTCTTGTAAGTAAAATTATTAGTTAAAACTAATGATCGGGGAAGAGCCAAGATGGCAGAGTAAAGGCATGGAATCACTTGAGTTCTCCAAAATTCTCCTCCAAACAACTTTAAAATAACATCTCAAAATGAATTCTGGAGTGATGAAACCAACAAAAAATCAAGTGAAACAATTTTCCACTGAAAGACAACTTAGGAAGTCATCAGGAAAGGTCTGTCCACTGGGGTGAAGATGTAATGCAGTCCAGCACAGACTGTGCCCCAGCAAACCAGCAGCAGATCTTGAGGGTGACTGAATCAGTAGCAGCAGCTTCAGGAGCTCTCAGCCCACAGATGGTAAGAGGCTTCGATAACTGTTCAGAAAAAGATTACAGAGAATCCTTTAGTGGCCCTGGATGCAGGACTCTATTGAATTGACCATACACAATTCTGAGTTGCAGTCTGAGGGTGAGGAGGAGCACTAAAACACTAGAGAGTGCAGCCATAGGGGACTTGGGACCCTACTCATAGTTCCGGGGAGGAAAAGACCACTTCTGGTTACTCACAGGCCAGAAAAGCAGTGATCACACCTCTCCTTGAACAACTTAATCCTTGGAAGAATCAAAAACTTACTGACCTCCAGAACTAGATCTGAAAATGGCAGCATGAAAAATTTGGACAGTGCCTCCTCTACCCTGAGAGCAGACCCAACTTTAACATGAAGTTAAAAGTCAAGAAATAGGCTGAAAAAAAATGAATAAACAAACAAACAAACAAACAAAAAACATGACCATAGAAAGTTACTCAAAAGAAGACAACAAAGTCAAAACAGCTACAGGTAAAGCCTCAAAGAAAAACATGAATTTGTCTCAAGACTCCCCCAAAAAGTTTCCTGGGAGAGCTTAAACAGGATTTTAAAAATCAAATAAGAAAAGTAAAGGGAAAAATAAGGAAAATAAATTATAATGATGGGGAAAAAATATGAAAAAAGAGTCAACAGCTTGGTAAAGGAGGCACAAAAATATTGAAAAAAGTAACATTTTGAAAAACAGAATGGGTCAAATTATAAAAGAGGCAAAAAAATTCACTGAAGAGAAGAACTCCTTAAAAAGTAGAATTGGCCAAATGGAAAAGGAAGTACAAAAACTTAGCGAAGAAAATAATGCACTCTTTTCTGACTTGGAAGTGTGAGGAGGAGTCTCTCTCCACCATCACCACAAGCTCCACCATGCCAGTGCTCCTCCTCACCCCAGAACCGCCACCCAGAACTGAAACCCAGATCCAAGCAGGGGCAAAGCAAGAGATTCCTGCCTCAACACTTTCAAAGAGATCCCTGCAATCCCTATCTGATCAGCCACTAGATTCCCCCTCAGTCTGTGTGCTAGAAGCTCTGGAGACAGCCACTGCCCTGGGGCCATGCTCTGGGATTGGGGCTGGGACTGCACTTCTCTCTCACCACAGTCACAGACTTTTCCCACTGACCTTCTAAGTTGTCTTTGGCATTTGTGAATTGAGAAATCTGGAATCTGCCACAGTTGCCTGTGATTCAGCCCCCTGAGGCCTGCTCCAGGTTCGCTGAAGCCTGTACACCTACACTGAACTGTGTTCCTCTCCCCACCTGGCACAATATAACTTTCAGATCAACCATCCAGGCTGTCTTGGGCTGTAAATTTGTTTCACTCTGTCTTTTTGTGGATTCTGCTGCTTTAGAATTTGTTTAGAGCCATTTTTACAGTATTTGGAGGGGTTTGGGGGAGAGCTCAAGCAAGTAACTACTTTCACTCGGTCATCTTGGCTCTGCAACTAGATATCATCTTTTAAGAAATTATCTGGGGCAATTAGGTGATGTAGTGAATAGAGCTCTGGCCTTGGAGTCAGGAGGATCTGAGTTCAAATCCAGCCTCAGACACTTAACACACACTAGCTTTGTGATCCTGGGCAAGTCACTTAATCCTGATTGCCTCACAAAAAAAAATTATCAAGGAAAATTGCCCTGATAGCCTAAAACCAAAAGGGAAAGTAGAAATTGAAAGAATCTACCAATCACCTCCTGAAAGATATCCCAAAAAGAAAATTCCAGAGCTCCCAGGTCAAAGAGAAAATATTTCAATCAGCCAGAAAGAAACACTTCAAATATTGTGCTATAAGAAATGATGAGCAAGTGGACCTCAGAAAAACCCAGAAAGACTTGTACAGACTGATGCTGAGTGAAGTGACCAGAATCAGGAGAATTCCATACAAAGTAACAGCCACATTGTGCAATGACTAACTTTGATATACTTAGCTCTTCTCAGCAATGCAAGGAACTAAGACATCTCCAAAAGTCTGATGATGAAAAATGCCATCTATATCCAGATAAAGAAGTATGGAGTTTGAATGCAGATTTGAAGCATACTATTTGTTCTTTTTATATCTTTTGTTTTATTTTGTTTCTTTTTTCTTGTGGTTGCTCCTATTGGTTCTAATTCTTCTTTACAACATAATTAATATGAAAATATTTTTAGTAAGAATGTATATGTAAAACCTATATCAGATTGAACACTGTCTTGGGGAGGGAGGCAGGAAGTGAGGGGGAGAAAATTTAAAACTCAAAAGCTTATGGAAGTGATTGTTGAAAACTAAAAATAAATTAATTAACTAACAAAAAGAAATATATCAGCAGTACATATGAAGTCATGGAAAACATATTTCCTTATTAGTCGTGTTATAAAATACAAACACAAGCACACACACACACACGCACACACACACACACACACACACAAATAAGGAAAAGAAAGTGAATAAAGTATCTTTCAATCTCCATTCTGAATTCATTAGTTTTCTCTTTGGTGGTAGATAGTATTTTTCATCATAGGTCCTTTCCAATTGTCCTGGATCATTGTCCTTTTTATCATTTCTTATAGCACAATAGTATTCTATTATATTCATATACCACAACTCATTCAGCCATTTGCCAAATGATGGGCATCCCCTCAATTTCCAATTCTTTGCCACAACAAAAAGAGCTGCTAGAAATATTTTTGTACATGTGGGTCTTTTTCCCGTTTGTATGATCTCTTTGGGATACAGCCATAGAAGTGCTATTGCTTGGCCAAAGGAGATGCACATTTTTATAGCCCTTTGGGCGTAGTTACAAATTGTTCTATGTCTATGCCTAGTTTCTACCATACTCTTTTCCAGTTTTCCCAGCAGTTTTTATCAAATACTGAGTTTTTATCCCAGAAGCTGGGGTCTTTGGGTTTATCAAACAGTAGATTATTATAGTCATTGACTGTTGTGTCTTGCATACCTAACCTATTCCACTGATCCACCACTCTATTTCTGAGCTGGTACCAACTAGTTTTGATGATTGCTGCTTTGTAATACAATTGAAGATCTGGAACAGCTAGGCCATCTTCCCTAGCATTTCTTTTTATTAGTTCCCTTGTTATTCTGGATCTTTTCTTCTTCCAAATGAATTTTGTTATTATTTTTTCTAGCTTTATAAAATACTTTTTGGTAATTTGATTGGTATGGCACTGAATAAGTAAATTAACTTAGGTAGAATTATCATTTTTATTACATTAGCTCGGCCTGCCCATGAGCAATTGATGTTTTTCAATTATTTAGATCTGACTTTATTTTTGTGAAAAGTGTTTTGAATTGTGTTCATATAGTTCCTGGGTTTGTTTCAGCAGGTAGACTCCTAAATATTTTATAATGTCTATGGTAATTTTAAATGGAATTTCTCTTTCTATCTCTTGTTGTTGGGCCTTGTTAGTAATCTACAGAAATGCCAATGATTTATGTGGATTTATTTTATAGCCTGCAACTTTGTTAAAGTTACTAAAGTTGTTAAAGTGGAGAGAGAATCTTCTTCACAGTTCAAAAGCAGAAAAGAGGGCTTGTGGTCACTCATAAATCAGAGTACAAGCCAGGAAAGGAGTATATACCTTACCCTTGAAACTTATTGTTTCAAGTAGTTTTTTACTTGATTCTTAAGGGTACTCTAAGTATACCATCATATCATCTGCAAAGAGTGATAGCTTTGTTTCTTCTTTGCCTGTTCTAATACCTTCAATTTCTTTTTCTTCTCTTATGGCTAAATCTAACATTTCTAGTGCCATATTGAACAACAGTGGTGATAATGGACATCCCTGTTTCACTCCCAATCTTATTGGAAATGCTTCCAGCTTATCCCCATTGCATATGATGCTTTCTGAGGGTTTTAGGTAGATGCTACTTATTATTTTAAGGAAGACTCAATTTATTCCTATATTCTCTGGTGTTTTTAATAGGAATGGGTGTTGTACATCAACATCATTTTTCTGAATCTGTTGATATAATCATGTGGTTTCTGTTAGTATTGTTGTTGATATGATCAATTATGGTGATAGTTTTCCTAATATTGAACCAGCCCCGCATTCCTGACACAAATCCTACTTGGTCATAGTGTATTATTCTTTTTTTTTTTAGGGAATTGGGGTTAAGTGATTTGCCCGGGGTCACACAGCTAGTAAGTGTCAAGTGTTTGGTCTAAGGCTGGATTTGAACTCAGGTCCTCCTAACTTCAGTGCCGGTGCTCTATCCATTGTGCCACCTACCTGCCCCATAGTGTATTATTCTTGTGATAAGTTGCTGTAATCAATTTGCTAATATTTTATTTAAAATTTTTGCATCTATATTCATTAGGGAAATTAGGCTATAGTTTTCTTTCTCTGTTTTGACTCTTCCTGGTTTAGGTATCAGCACCACATTTGTATCATACAAAGATTTTGATAAGACTCTTTCTTCACCTATTTTCCCAAATAGTCTATATAGTATTGGAATTAATTGTTCTTTAAATGTTTGATAGAGAGGGGCAGAGCCAAGATGGTGGAGTGAAAGCAGTGACTTGCTTAAACTCTCCCACAAACCCCTCCAAATACCTGTAAAAATGGCTCTAATCAAATTCTAGGGCAGCAGAACCCACAAAAAGGCAGAGTGAGACAAATTTCCAGCCCAAGACAAGCTGGATGGTTGATTGGAAAGGTTTATCGTGCTGGGCTGGGAGAGGAACATAATTCAGCATGGCCATGCAGGCAAAGACTATGCCTCAGTGAACCTGGAACAGGCCTCAGGGGTCTGAATTATGGACAACTGTGGTGGTTTCCAGACTTTTCAAACCACAAACACCAAAGACAACTTATAAGCTCAATAGGAAAGGTCTGTGATTGTGGTAAGAGAGAAGCTTGGTCCCAGTCCCAGTCCCAGCGCATCCTGGGGCAATGGCTGCTTCCAGAGCTCTTGGCCCATAGATAAAGGAGGAATCCAGTGGCTGATCAGGGACGGATTACAGGGATCTCTTTGCTGGTGCTGAGGTGGGAATCTCTTGCTTTGCCTGCACTTGGATCTGGGTCATAGTTCTGGGTGGTGGTCCTGGGGCAAGGAGGAGCACTGGTGTAGTAGAGCTTGTAGTGGCAGTGGAAAGGGAATCCTCCTCACAGTTCAAAGGCAGAAAAGAGGGCTTTTGGTCACTCATAGACCAGAGTACAAGCCAGGAAAGGAGTAAACACCTCACATTTGATCATACCACTTTGGAAGAACAGAACATTTACAGGTCCCTAGAACTACCTCTAAAAACAGCTGCACGAAACCCCCAAAGCTTGGGACAATACATTCTCCACATTGGAAGCAGACTCCTACCTTAACAAAGAGTTTAAAATTCAAGTAATTAACTGGGAACATGAGCAAACAGTGTAAAAAAAAGTAAGACCATACAATCTTTCTTTGGTGACAAAGAAGATCAAAACATACAACCAGAAGAAGACAACAAAGTCAAAGCTCCTACATCCTAAGCCTCCAAGAAAAATATGAATCAGTTCCAGGCCATGGAAGAGCTCAAAAAATAAGATTTGGATAAGCAAGTAAGAGAAATAGAGGAAAAACTGGGAAAAGAAATGAGAATGATGCAAGATGATCATGAAAAACAAGTCAACAGCTTGCTAAAGGAGACTCAAAAAAAAAATACTGAAGAAAATAACACTTTAAAAAATAGCCTAACCCAAATGGCAAAAGAGGTCCAAAAAGCCAATGAGGAGAAGAATGCCCTAAACAGCAAAATTGGCCAGATGGAAAAAGAAATCCAAAAGCTCATTGAAGAAAATACTTCCTTAAAAATTAGAATGGAGCAAATGGAAGCTAGTGACTTTATGAGAAATCAAAACATTGTAAAACAAAACCAAAAGAATGAAAAAATGAAGACAATATAAAATGTCTCATTGGAAAAACAATTGATTTGGAAAATAGATCCAGGAGAGAGAATTTAAAAATTATTGGTCTATCTGAAAGCTATTATGAAAAAAAGAGCCTAGACATCATCTTTCAAGAAATTATCAAGGGAAACTACCCTAATATTCTAGAACCTTAGTGTAAAATAGAAATTGAAAGAATCCACTGATCTCCTCCTAAGAGAGGTCCCCAAAGGAAAATTCCTAGGAATATTGTAGCCAAATTCCAGAGTTCTCAGGTCAAGGAGAATACATTACAAGCAGCCAGAAAAAAACAATTCAAGTATTGTGGAAACACAATCAGGATAACACAAGAGTTAGCAGCTTCTACATTAAGGGACTGGACAACTTGGAATATAATATTCCGGAGATCAAAGGAAATAGGATTACAGCCAAGAATCACTTACCCAGCAAAACTGAGTATGATCCTTCAGGGGAAAAAATGGATATTCAGTGAAGTAGAGGACTTTCAAGCATGTTTGATGAAAAGACCAGAACTGAATAGAAAATTTCACTTTCAAATACAAGACTCAAGAGAAGCATGAAGAGGTAAACAGGAAAGAGAAATCATAAGGGACTTATTAAGTTGAACCATTTACATTCCTGCATGGAAAGATGATATTTGTAAATCATGATACCTTTGTCAATATTAGAGTAGTTGGAGGGGAAAATTACATGTATGTAGATAGATAGATAGGTAGATAGATAGATAGATAGATAGATAGATAGATAGATAGATAGATATAGATAGATAGAGGGCACAGGGTGAGTTGAAGATGAAGGGGTGATACCTGTAGAATAAAATTAAGGGGTGAGAGAGGATTATAATGGGAGAAGGAGAAAGGGGGAGGTTGAATGGGGTAAACTAGGTCACATAAAATAGACAAGAAAAGGCTTTTACAGTGGAGGGGAAGTGGGAGAAGGTGAGAGGGAATGAGTGAATCTTATTCTCATTGGATTTGGCTTAAAGAAGGAATAACATACACACTCAATTGGGTATGGAAATCTATCTTACCTTATAGGAAAATGGGGGAAGGGGATAAGAGAGTGGGGGTATGATAGAGGGGAGGGTAAATTGGTAGAGGGGGTAATCAGAAGCAAACACTTCTGAGGAGGGACAGGGTCAAAAGAGAGAATAGAATAAATGGCAGGAGGGATAGGATGAATGGAAATATAGTTAGTTTTCTACAACTATGGAAGTGTTTTGCGTGACTACGCAAATATAACCTGTATCAAGTTGCTTGCCTTCTCAATGAGGGTGGGTGGTGAGGGAGGAAGGGAGAAAATTTGGAACCCAAAGTTTAAAAAACAAATGTTAAAAATTGTTTTCACATGCAACTGGGAAATAAGATATACCGGCAATGGGGTGTAGAAATCTATCCTACAGGAAAATAGAAGGAGAAGGGGAATGGAAAAGGTGGGGGGGATAGGAGGGAGGGAAGATTAGGGGAAGGGGTATTCAGAATGCAGGAGGAGGGATGAGATGGGGGTAAAATTTGGAATTCAGAATCTTGTGGAAGTGAATGTTGAAAACTAAAAATAAATAAATTAATAAATAAAATTTTTTTAAAAAATTAAAAAAAATAATGTTTGATGGAATTTGCTTGTAAATCCATCTGGCCCTGGAGATTTTTAACTAGAGTTCACTGATGGCTTGTTCATGATATCTTATTTCTTGCCTTCTCAAGGGGTAGGGGAGAGGCAAGAGTGTAAGAGAGACTTTAAAATTAAAAAAAATTTTAAATGAATTTTATGTTTTTGAAGTATAATTGGGAAATATTTAACAAAATAAGTAAAATATATTTTAAAAAATTAGAAATGGTCTAAAAGTTTATGTATTTTTCCATATCTATAGCAATCCCCACCTCTTTATATTTTTAAATTAATAAAAATTTCTTATATCTCCCTTCCACCTTTCATTTAATTTTTAAAAAAGAGACCAATTTCCTGTAACAAAGATATATATACACACATATATAATATGACATATACACACATATACACATATATACATGTATACACCCATACACATATGTGTGTTTGTATATATATTTATGATTTCATATGTGTGTATATATGACCAAAATCCATGCATTTCTAATGAATGTCATGTTTTATCATTGGTCTTCTTGTATCATGGAAGGTTATTTAATTCATAATAGTTTTTGTAGTCTCATAAATTATTTTTTACACTGTTGCACAAATTGTTCTCCTGGTTCTACTCATTTGAGTCTTCATTATTTTATAAAAGTCTTTAAATTTTTCATTTTTATAAAATTGACATTATAATGTAAATTTTTATTCTGATACAATTTCATTCTTCATCAGTTCATAATAAGTCTTTCAATATATTATAGAAATAATCTATTTTCTCATTTCTTACTATAGTAACCTCTTACATTCATACAGGGCAACTTATTCAGCAATTCCTCAATTAACAGGCATCCCTTTAGACATCAGGATATACACACGTATGCATGTATGTATATGCATGTATGTATATTTTATATATATATATATATATCTGTCTAACAATTTGCCACCACAAAATGTCTTTTAGGTATAGGCCTAGCTGTAGTATTGGTCAAAGGGCATGCACTCTTTCGTAATTTTTTTGTCTATAATTCCAAATTGCTTTCTAGGATGATTGTACCCCTTCATAGGTCCACCGACAGTGTATCAATGTATTTGCTTTCTTCCAGAATCTCTAACAGTTTTCATTTTCCCTTTTTGTCATTCTAATGGGTATAAGGTGGAATTTCAGAATTGCCAGAGTTTGCATTTCTTTAATTAGTTGGTAGTGATTTAAAGTATTTTTTTCAATATACCTATAGATAGCCTTGATTTCCTCCATTAAGAATTGAATGAAATGGTAATATTCCATTACATTAATGTAATACAATTTTTAAACCATTCCACCTTTCATTTGGGGAGTTTAAAGGATCTTGAGTAGAACATTAGTACAGTCTATTTTCATACCTTTTTCTGTAGCAATAGCAATATTGACTTGATTACTATTCTTAGAGGAAGAGATGGAGGTCAGGGATAGCAGAAAGAGAGAGCAGTAGGATCATAGGGTAACATTGAGAGCTGGATGAAATCTTAAAGGATAATAGGATTTAACCCCCATATTATGTAAATGAAGATACTATGACAAGAACTAGGCAGATGAAGTGGCTTGCCTAGGATCACATAGTAGGTATCTGAGATGGCATTTTAAACCAGGTCTCCTTGAGTCCAGGTCCAGTACCCTATCTGCCTGTTGTGGGTAGGCTCTAGTTTCATGGCTGGATAGGACATGAAACATAGTCTGGAATTGGTTAGATGTAATGAGTCAAGAGAGTTTTCACTCACGCATTCACCAATCAGGATAAATTGGCTCCAAGTCAGGAACAAAGATGAATAAATAAACTCTTCCACGGTGGGAAGACATATCTCCTGGAGTTTCATGTCAAGAAAGTCACCATAATTGTTGGGGCGAAAGGAGCAATGACATGGGACAGCTAGGTATAGCAGTGCATAGAGCACTGGCCCTGGAATCAGGAGGACCTGACTTCCAATCCAGCCTCAAACCAAAAACTTGACACTTACTAGCTGTGTGATCCTGGGCAAGTCACTTAGCCCCAACTGCCTAAAAATTTTAAAAAATGGAGCAATGACAGGGCAGAGGCCTGAAGCCAATGTGAGTCTCTAGCTCAGTATCAATGCTCATGTGACTACTTCTATCCTCTATCTATTCCCCAGATGCTTTGCTTAAGCTCTGACTCTTGTGCTTTAGACACTTTTTGCTGAGATTCTTGACATCTTGTGACCTCCCCTTACTGTGATTCCCAGTTCCTAACATGCAGATGGTCTTTCTGGCTTCTACACCATTAAAAATATCTTAATCTTCACATAAGCCTCATTTTGACACAGTTCCTATGCTCAGACCTTTTGCATTTCTATCTGACCCCATTCCAAAATGCTCTTCTAGTTTCAGATCATAGATGAACCTCACCTTCCTCCAGACCTGAGACCTCATCCCCTAATTCTTGCCACAGGCTTTCCAGGTCTCACTCCTCATCTTTCATCTACAGCTTTCTCAGATCAATGCCTCAGGGAGGAAGGGCTGACCAGTGTTCAAAAGAAACAAATTCCATCCCTTCCAACCATTATGCAGTGAATAAATAAAGTCTTGGCACAGTATGACTCCTGCACTGGATCATGATGCTATTCTTTTTTAGCATATTGAGTGAGCCAGACTTCTCTTAACATCTACTACTTCACCCTTGTATATTACAAATTATCTTGGAAAAAATTAAAGATTCCATAATGTCAGTGAAATAAGATATATTCTTTATTAAACTATTGAGGCTAATTTTATCAGCTCATATTTCTCCAGCTGGTTTATGATCTCATCCCTTTTTAATGTCTCTGGGACCTTGCCTATCACCAAGGTCAAATTTACTAATCCATAATTCCCCCATCTCTCTTTCTTGGTAATTAAGGCTATGTTAGCTTCTCTGAATTCAGAGGGCACCTCCCTTCTCTCCAAGGGACTATTATAAATCTCATGGACCCACATCTTCTGCTATTTCATTCAAGATTCTTCACTGTAATTTGTTACCTACCCTGAACTGAGTTTCTGGAGCCTATCTTTTTATCAGGTCTTAATGTTTTATAAAAGCTCTTGTCCTAGCATAAAGGATACTCCTCTTAATTTTTTACTCATTCTCTACTGTAAATGTATTTCCACTTCTAGTAATGGCTTTCCTTCCAGATTCTACCCCCTCACCCTGTCCTCTAAATTACATTCCTTTAAAACTTCAATCACTTCTGTAATCAATCTTTCTCCCTTTAGATTGAAAAAAAAATTCTGAGTTTCCAGTTACATTTTGGGTTATTTTTCTTTCTGACAGCTCGAGTTTCTCAGTCCAATTTTAACCTCTTTAAGACTTCTATACTCTTCTCTTTAGCCTTAAAGTACTTTCACCCTGCTCACTGACATGAGGCAAATATTTCTAATCCTGTGGTTTTTTGACATAAGATCCTCCCCCTTAAACAACATTGAAGAAAATGTTGAATATGACATAGTATCACAGAATATGAAGACTGAAAGAATTGCCTGAAGAGACTTTGATCTAGTCATAGAGATTTTGTCTTTCTTCTATTTTAGGGTCAATTTTCAATATGGATCTATGACAGTTCAATGATTATACATGATAGATCACAGAAGGTTCAGAAGCTAAACTGAGACTTTAGAGATCTAGTCAACTGCTTTAAAATTCAGATTCAATGTTTAAGTTTACTTGCTCATCTATTTCTACTTAATATTACCTAAATTTTTGCTTTTCTTTACAGACTTATTAATTTGATTACATATTTAACATAACAAAAGGCAAAGATATATATCATGACAGGGATGAGGGGGTGTCATTGTTAAATTTTAGAATTAGACAAACAACCTCATTTCCCAAATAAGGAAACTTAGAGTTTAAGTAACTTGCTTTAGGAACTACAGATGGATACAAGATACAAGCCACATCCTAATGCCATCTTTTGTCTGGAAGTCTCTTTTAATATGGAAACAAAAGAGTTGGAAATGAGTATTTAGATATAATAGAGTGCTGGGCCTGGACATGTCACTTAACGCTGTTTGCCTCAGTTTCCTCAACTGTAAAATGAGCTGGAAATGGAATGGCAAATCACTCCAGTATCTTTGCCAAGAAAACCCCATGAACAGTATGGTCCATGGGGTGACAAAGAGTTGGACATGGCTGAAAGACAACAATAACTGACTAAGCACCTAGTCTGGTAAATATTGTGATAATAAGTTTGGGGTTGAGAAGCAGACAAAGAAGTACAAAATTAGGTTTTGGGGGAAGTATGTAGACATTTTCCTTTTATGTACATACTTGAAAATTAATTGCTCTATTTTGTTAGGTTTTGATCATTCAGAAATGTTTTTAAAAGATTTAGAAATAGGAAAAAAAAGATTTGAAGATTCCTTTAAAGCATCCAGTATGAACAAGTCATCAGTACTTAGAACTAAAGAGTAGTTAAATAGTAACATAAAAAGGGTCTATGAGTCAAAGAAAAGGAAAAAAGACATAGGAATCCGGTGCTGCTGTGGAAACTTAAGGGAAAACATGCAAAGTGTCCCAAAAGTCCTAATGCAGTTTTAAGTTTTAATAGCTTAAAGTATAGATAGGTTTAGTTTTAGTAACTTAAAACTAAAGTAAGACTTTCGGAACACCCTGTAGTATGTCTTTCCTGATGGGGTAGAGCTGTTATGGGGGTGACTGAAGGATAGGAGCAGAATCCATGTAGTCCTACAAGTTCATATGTTCAGATTCAAAATAGAGCCTA
The DNA here is from genome assembly GCF_900497805.2 of Vombatus ursinus. Lineage (NCBI taxonomy): Eukaryota > Metazoa > Chordata > Mammalia > Diprotodontia > Vombatidae > Vombatus > Vombatus ursinus. Next base: position 24,620,323 of record NW_020948983.1, read on the forward strand.
AGGGCCAGGTGACTTTTCCCAGTTCTAACTGGAAAGCAAAGCATCATCCTAAACCAGGTAAGAACAACCTGGGAGAGACTTTATTACAGATCATCTTGAAATATAGTAATGAAACAGATTTCTGTCTGGAAGGGCAAGGGTGAGCCATGACACCTGCTATTGAGAGTCCTTAAGCGTTTCCTTCTGAGCATATTTTCTTGAGCAAAGCCAAAAAAAATCCTGAGGGATTCCCTGAATGGGGATGCAGTTTGCTCCAAGTTCCAAAGGGCTTACTAAACATTTATAAAGCACCTAGAATGTGCCAGAGGCACTGTGCTTTATAAATGTTTAGTAACATAACAGTCCTTGACTTCAAGGGGCTTACATTCTAGTGAAAGAAATAATATTTACATGGATAACAAATGCAAAATACATACAACATAAATAAAAGTAATTGTGGCGGGGGTAGGTGGACACTAATTGATGGAAACCAGGAAAGGAATTGTGTATGAGGTGGCATTGAACCTTAAAAAGATTGAGGGCTTCCAAGAAGAGGAGGTACAGAAAGACTATCCCATGGTTACGGTTGGAGGAAGAGAAGAAGAATCTATACAAAAAGAAATAGAGGCAAAGAGTAGAATACCTTATTTAGGGAAGAGCCAATAGACCAGTTTGGCTGGGACTATATATGTATAAGGGGTCCGTAATGTGAAATCAGCCTGGAAAGGTATGTTAGAGCCAGATTATGAAAGGCTTTTAATGCCGAGCAGAAAAGTTTGTATTTTATCCTAGAAAGAGTAGGTAACCACTCAAACATCTGGAGCAGAGGAATGAGATGGTCAGGCCTGGGCTTTACAAATATTGATTTGGCAGTTGTATGGAAAATTGTTTGGAGAGGGAAAAGGCTGAATTCAGTGGGACTGATAGGAGGATATCAGATGAACTGCTTTGAAAGGTAATGGGTTTTTATTGGAAGTCTTTAAGCAAAAACTAGGTTGTCACTTATAGTGAGGATTCCACATAGGCTAGATTTTTCTTCTTAAGGACCATCCCTAAAACCCAAATCACTCTGGCTCTCATTGATTGGCCAATAATAGGTCCCAGGCCAAGCCCCACTTGGTCATTGTTTGGGCCCTGACTGACTTGGAGTGAATGTCAACAGCAATTGCTTTCTGTTTTGGCCAGAAATCCTGAGGGTCTTCCCCTTTCAGATTGATTTTTTTTTTTTGGACTAGGTAAAAGAGGCCTTAATCACTGATTGGGTGTTGCCTCAGTCAAACTGACACTTGTTAAAGACCTTAGCTTAAAAAGGCCGAGGTCTCCCATTGCATCCAGGGCCATCTCCAGTGTCCTTATCTATATCTTGCCACAGGACCCATATGGCTCAGGAGGAAAAAGTGAGGCTGGTGAATACACAGCCCTTCGTCACTTAAATCCAATTCACTCACATGTCGTGACATCACCTCCCTGATGTCATGGTCCTCTTTGAGAATGAAGGACGAGCAACAACAACATTTCAGGTGTGGGTTGAAAAAGATGACTGCTGAGATTCCTTCTAGCTTGGAAATTCTGAGCGTCTGGGATTCCATTAAAAAGCTATTAAATTATTTCAAGCAAGAAGAATATAATGAAAAGTAGTGTTTTAGAAAGATTAATCTGCTATGTGTAGGCCTTCCAGAAGGGAAAAACCGACACTAGGATACCAATTAATGCTATTGTAAGATAAATCTCCAGGTAAAATCTTTTGCTGGAAGGTAGAGCCTAAGGTAATAAAATTTAGAGCTGGAGAGGAATACCATTATTTTAGAAATAAAAAAGAGAAGGCTAGAAAGGAAAAGTGGGATTTTAAGTAGGTATATCAGCGAGATTATAAGATTTGCTTTATAGCTGAGATTCTCAACCTTTTTATTATCGTGGACCTTTATGACAGTGAAGCCTCTGGACTCTTTCTTCAGAATTATGTTTTCAAATTACTAAAATTTTAAAAAATTACCAGTATATATATGTATATATTCATGGATCTCAGGTTAGGAACCTCTACTTTAGAAAAAATTAACTTGAAACTTTCACAATTCACATGAAAATCCATAATCAGCTTGTCTATTCTTTGAAACACCTAAATGTGTGGGAAATTCAGTGAAGGAATGGACAGTCATAAGACAAAAATCTTTCTAACTCTAAAACTACTGTGATTCTGTTATTCTAGTTGCAGTAGATTGGTTTTTTTCCCTAAAACATATAATGCATCGAATGTGATTCATTCCTCTACTTACATATGTGGCATCTAGTAATACTATGGCATTGTCTGGCTTAGACTATGTGTAAAAATATGCACATAGTTGCTCATTTTTGATTGTTCGTTTTAATGTGTGTGAGGTATGTATATAATTAATATAACAATATAACGTAATGTAACATAATGTAACATAAAGTAATATAACATAATATAGTATATGACATATGCTAATATACACTAATAATATATAATAATGTATATGCTCGACATATATAAACATGTTATTTTTATATTTAATATTGAGAAATTCACGCTGTTCATCTCTTCTCACTATCATCTATTTGCATTGCTCATATATATTATATGTTATATACACATTTAAGAGAAGCAAATCAGAATTGTACATTCATGAGCCATGTATTATGTCTATGCCTTTCTCCCCTCACTCATTGTCATCCTTTAATGATTTGCTTAGCATTATACACTTAGGGTTTGAGGTAGATTTTTAATAGATATTCCTTGTTCTAAGAAAAATACCCAATCCACTCTTTATTGAATTTTATAATAAGGTATGGTAAGAATATATGTGTATACACATGCCTGACTTTTACTACAATATCATAGTATAGTAGCATAGGAAATAGCTGCAATGCATGAATAAAGAGAGTAGTAGAGATACCTAGAAGTTCACAGGAGATAAAATCCAAGAAAGAAGCTAGTAGTACACCAAACATCTCTAACACACAAAGTGTGGTTATCAAGCAAGATAAAGAGGACAGCAATCAACATTGCAAAGGGTCTTGACTTCATGCTTTAAGAAGATAGTTTAACTTGGATACATTGGAGCTGGATATGTTGATCCTGGAGAAGAGAAGACAGAAGGAAAATGATAGCTTCCTTCTAATGATGGTCTGTTATATGCAATAGAAAATGTTTAGGAAAGTATCTGGAAGAGACTTGTTCTACTATTTCTTGGGTGAGATGGGGTGAGGTAAAGGATGTTGGAGGAGGAAACTAGGAGGAATGAATACAAGTTATTAAAAAGGCAAAATTTTTGATATAAGGAAAAAAGTTCCTAACCATTAGATTTTTCTTGAAGTGGAATAGGTACTGTATTTCTCCTTACTGGAAGTCTTCAGTGATTCACTCAATCCTGTTATATCTATGTTCTATCTATTACTGTTATAAAAAGGATTTATTCAAATATGGGCAGTATTGAAAGAGCTCTGAAGTTCATTTCAACTCTGCGATTCAGTGATCTTGTGACTCAGGCTTCCAGTAACGTTGCATGGATGGTGGTGAATGGGGTGGAAAAAAACCATGCAAGAAACCAGCAAAGAGGAAACAATTTATTTTTCTCACTCATTTTGCAACTGTAAACTTTCCTAGTCTTAGAGTCCATTAATCTCCTTTAATTAATTATTTTTCCCACTTAGAATGACTTCAAATCTAAGATCTACCCCATATTTTATTTTACTCCCAGGAATCAACTCGCATAGTTATCCTTTGTAGATAATGGGGCAAATAAGTCATTTTCATTTTTTTTCACTGCCAATTTCCTCTGTTGCTAAATTGCTCCTGTCTCTCTAAAAGCTCTACTAACATGTCATTTGGGTGTGCTCCAATGTTGCATTATTATGGGTCTGAAATAATAGGACAGCTTTATAGTTCATTTTCTATCCCCTTTCTCTTACATTTCCTTTCATTCTTTATTAACTTTTTTATAATATTTTCCTGTTCCCTGATATTTGATTATTAGTAATTCTATACACACAGATAGTATTTCTGATATTTTAATTGCTTTTAAAATTATATTTAAGTGTTCCTATACTATACTTCAAATCATTTGGGATAGCACAGAATTTCAAAGTAGTTATTATTTCTTTTATGTCTGCTTCATTTGGAGAGTTACTAGAAGAGGAAGGATCAGGTGTAACATGCCCTCATGAGACATAGGAAAACTGAAAACAATCTACCCTTAATTTAAAAATCTATATATGCCCAAGAACTTATTGCTCAGTGAATTATTTGTCTTTATGTTTTATTAGCTTTTTTTTTTAATACTGTAATACTTTAATGCTTCAAAGATGTTATTCCATCAGTGTTGGCATTCCCTCCATTGATACTAAGTCTAATTCCTCCATGCCTTGGTAATCATTCTTCATGAGTTACTATGAGAAAAATGAATAAATAGATACATGATAGATAAAGAGAGAAAAAGAAAGCAAGAGAGAACGTGAGCAAGGAAGGAAGAAAGAGAGAGAGAAAGAGACAGAGACAGAGAGAGGATCAGCATGTGGAAAAGCTTCTAGGGTTGAGTCTTTTTCATCTGGACTAGGCTATTGCACAGAGACAGATATTCGTATGTCATCCAGACTCTTTTTAGCTTGTTAAGCATAGCTTTTGAGAACCATGGGCTAATTTTATGCCAAGATAAAGCATCAGAGTCAGATCTTAATTGTTTTAATGCTTAATAGGGCTTAAAAAAAAGAATAACACTTGAAATAAAACAAAATTTGAAAACCTGAGTACCCCTACTCCTGTTTACTGTTATATATTTGCAAATACACCTAATATTGTTTGGATGATGATTAGACTTAATAACAATAGTGATAACAGCTAGCATATATGTTGTAGTTTACAGCTTACAAATTGCTTCACATATATTATCACATTTAGTCCTCAGAATAACCCTGTGAGTTAGGTGTTATTATTATTGTTGTTCTTGTTATTGTTTTATTATTATTATTTTCATTTAACAGATGAACAAACTGAGGCTAAAAGAGGTTAAGTTACCTAAGGTCACACAGCTAAGTAAATATTGAAGGCAGCATTTAAACTGAGGTCTGTTATGACTCTAAGTCCAACATGCTACCTAATGTACCAGTTAATTGCCTTCTAAATCCTACTGGACTTATGGTAACCTCTAAATTCTGTGGAGTTCTAAGAAATAAATCTCCCTAAAATGTTTCACAACTTGCTTCCATGAAGGCAGCGAACACTCAGATAGCACTGTGAAATTGAACCATAACTTTATACAGTCTACTCATTTTCCTTCCTTTTGAAATGTGTTAGTTTGAAAGTCATAACAATTTAATTCTATATACAGGTAATTATATTCAGATTAGTGAGAGGAGATTAAGGCAAAATATGAAAACACTCCCCTTTCTCTGCACCCTTATTAATTTTGACAGATATTTGAAATGTTAAAGAAAGCTAAAACTTTGTCAGTTTCACCTGCTCAATTCTATAGAGGGCAATGATCAACAAGAGTATGTAAGCAAATTTAGGAAGGAGGTGAAAAGAGCTTGATCATAAAGTCATAGAAAATTATAGCTGGAAGGGACCCTAGGAAGTATTTAACTCAACCTCTGTATTTTTAGCTAAGGGAATTAAGCAACTTGCCCGAAATCACACAACCAAATTAATGGAAAAGCTGGGAGCAGAGGGCCCAGATCTCTACTAGCAAGGCAGTATTTTTTCTGACTTTTTTCATGTTACTTTTATGACTTTCATAACTTTCATGTTACTTCCTTTATAGTCTGTAAGGTAGTTTTATCTGAGGGAAATAAAAGAAAAATCCTCAAGAAAATAGTTTATGTACTTCTGTGTTTGCATAAATCAGATAGCAGACCTACCCTTTCCTGTCCATAGAGTAACAACTGAAACTTTTTTTTTCCCTCAAAAGAAAAAATAGTTGATTTACTAATGCTGTGCTTTTTTGAAGAATGTCATCTACTTAGATTAGAAATATCTATGTTACTAGAATTAGAATTTAATTTTTTTCTTAGGTCCTTTCTAAAAGACATATATACATATATATAATGTATAATGTATGCATGTACGTATATATGTATGTGTGTATATATATTATGTAAATATATATATATGTGTATATATATTGTAAATATATATATGTGTGTGTATATATATATATATATAGTATATTTCTGGTTTTGACTGTTGAGGATTATGACATCTCGTTATACAGATGGGAAAGTTATCCATACAGATCAATCTATGAGAGCTTTAGTATAGTGCTGCTAAAACCTTTTGAAAACAGAAAATGTGTTGTTACATATTTGCAACCACCAGCACAAATATGAAATGTACACATCTTCCAGCCATCATGAGGTTGGGTATGTGGTTGATGGTAGTACCCAAGTGATTTTTTTTTTAGTATATCCTAAAATACATTTGATTTTTCTGGAGGTGAAAAAAATATGTTCTTATGGGGAGAAGTGTGTGTGGGGCAAATAATGGTTGCTCTGCCAAATGGCAAGATGTAGAAAAATCTACTCTCCTTCATTTATATTTTACATGTACTAACTTCAAAAGACTCTTTTCTTTAAATCTTTCCTAATTCATCTAGAAAGAATGGGAATATGTAAAGAACCTAAATCAATGTGACAAACAGAGATACTGGAAATAATTACCATGATTTTCAGTTAAAGGATTTTAGATATAAAAAGAGGAAATATTTTTATATATTTCTATTTGCCCTAGTTTAGAGAGAGGAAGCCAGTAATAACACTTATATCTTCTGTTTCTGAATCCTTTGTTCTCTTGGCCCTCACTGAAGCCTTTTCCCAAATCACTCATATTAATACAATTTAATTCTGGGTTTGGAAGCCAGCAGCCTTCACCATCTTCACACAGGCTTACTTTGAGAGCCCATGATTTGGTAAGCTCTGTACAATATTCTGAAACCATGTTGAAATCATCTTCTAACAGATCTCATCTAATGATTTCCCTTGCAAAAGAAACAGATGATTATCACAGGACTACTGCAGGTCTGGGAAAACGTTTAGTTTATTAACAGAATCCATGATATTTGCTGTTTCACCTTTTAAGGAAAGAGCAAGGAGCATTTCTAATAGAATTCCTCCACAGTACATTTTCTGCATGAGACAATGTCATCCTGCACCACTTCACAATGAATGGAAAACAGATATCTGACTTTATGGAAACTAAATAAGGAGGATATTGCCAAGTCGTGTTCCAGGTGTGTAACTCTTGCACTGATGACTTCAAATGAAGGTTATTACCTAGTGGATTTATGTCATTAAACTACATGATGCACTACCTCTTTACTAACATATTTATATTGAGGGATAGAGGCATAGATAATACTTTAAAATGAATAATACTATGACTTCATAAAGGTGAACGTTTTCTTTCTAGGCATGAATTATTATCCAACTACTTCTTCTCACCCTATGAACTTCTTGTCATCATCTTTCTTCCTTAGGGGATCTACCAAGCTCACTGGAGGTCTTTCTCTGGTTCTCTGAATGTTTTATGGAAAACAGAATTGTACTCAAATGGTCCATATACTAGGCTTCCTTCTTGTTTGATGTTCAACCAGCCTCCATTTCCCCTGTAATGTCTTTTTTTGCTTATGTGTAAGTAATTCTTGATAATATTCTGCTCTCTACTTTCACAGTAATATGTGTTTCCTTTTGATCTGTGGTTAACATGCAGTTATCATTCTTCTCTAATCATAACTGTAATGGGGGGCAGGATAGGGGGAGTGGACAATGACCACCCAATCCTTGGAGTATACTTGAATATGCCCTTCCTGATGGGATATACAGAATATCCTCTGCCTACTGCCAATACATGGAACTTCTAAAACTGGTTTCAATTATGATGAATGATCAGTATATTTCATGACAAACAGTCCTCTGGTTGGCTGAGGAACCATAAGGACTGATGACACACCAGAGGATGAGACCAAACTGAGTGTGCATACAATAAGTTCAAGCTGATGATCTCCTCTCTGTCTCTGTCTCTCTCTGTCTCTCTCTCTCCCCTCTGTGTGTGGGGGGGAGGGGGGTACTGTCCTAAGCTTCCAAGTATAGGGAGAGCCCACAGCTGTCATATTTATGTGTAAGTAGTAGTATCTGTGAGCACACGATTCCACATTTTTTAGTGTTTATTCTTCTTTAATCCTAATTAGATGAATACATGTCATGATATGGCATTGACCAAGTTACAGTTATGTGAACTTTAAAAGGTCAGATATCCCCTTAGCAGCTGAAGTCTGTAGCACAGACCACTGCATCCAACAGTATCCATAGCTGATTCCACAAAGAGCCAGCCCAGCTGAACAAGGGAGTGACTTGCATGTTGCTAATGCCTTATCTTGAAATGAAAATGATTGGAATTCTGTAAAAGGAGGAAAAGACACCTAGGACCAGGAGTTTTGAGGTACTCCTCAACTCCGCATATTCTCTACACATACAGCTTGAGCCCATTCTTCCTAGGGAACTTAGTTATGCAAGAAGAGAGTGTGTTCCAGGTCTGGAGAAACATTTTCATAATGCTTGTCCTTGCTATGCCTTCTCAGTAAGTATCCCTTTGTGAAAAGAGGGCCCAATTAACTGATCGATTAGTTTATTAATTAATTTTAATCAGAAAATTGACTGAAAAATCAACAGTGGGTACCAAAGTGGATAGGAGGTTATGAATGATAGTATTAGTAATAATAGCTTCTCAGTGCTATTCTTAGAATTCTAGTGAGAAGAATGGATCCCCCCTTTGGGGACTCAAATTATCAATGAAAGTTGGGATTTGGGAGAGTGAGCCCAGAGTAAATGCTACATAGTGTTTCATATTTTGTAGCTATATAACATCACTGGAAATATATTGTTGAAAAGATAGACTCTTAACATAGGAAATATTGAAAGTCTTGCCTACTGTTTTCAGTTTATTAACCTACAGCAGAGACTGGTGATACAATGATGAAATGCTACAAAGTTCCTCTCAAGAAGTATAAAATCTAGTAAGTGGTAGGATAAGAGAAGGTGATAAGACATATCTATAAATTATAATAATGCAAGTTAGAAAATGATTTTGTACCTAAGATACATGAACAGAAGGGCATGAGAGCAGCAGGTGATGGAAGAGAACCAGAGGATTATAGATTTAGAGCTTGAAGGGTCCTTAGAGATCATTTCTCTTACAGATGAGAAACCTGAGGTTACAGAAGGTTGTTGCTTTCTCAAAGTCCTACAGGAAAGTAGTAAGTCCCAAAAGTGCTCTAATTCTCAAGCCATACATAATGACTTCTGTATGGATATTTGAAATTGAGATTCTTATGGAATATACAATAGGCACTTCATATGGGACTGAAACTAAAGAGAAGATTGGATATACAGATACTTGAGTCATCTCTATAGATATGATACCTGAACCCATAGGATAATGGGTTTTCTTCAGAGTTTAGAAACAGATGACTATTAACAAACTCGGACAGATTTGGAGACAAGGAAGATTTTGGAAGGAAAATAATTCAATTCAATGTAAGGGACTATTATGAGAACCTGAAAATTCAAAGACAAAATAAAACAGTTGTTATCATCAAGGAATTAACATTCTAATCAATGGATTCAACAAATATAAAAATTAAATAGAAAATGCTTTAAGAACAATGTTTGCAAAGTGTTTCATATCTACTTCATGTGATTCTCACAAAAACAGTGGGAGAATTGTACTATTATTATCCCTGTTTTACAGGTAATGAAACTTAGTCTGAGAGAGATCAAGTGACTCACCCAGGAAGGGAATCAGGAAACAATTTATAGAGGAAGTGACCTCTGAAATGAGCTTTGAAGAAAGACCAGGATTCTGAGAAATAGAAATGGAGAAAAGTGGCATCTAGGCATAGAGGACTATGGATGTGAACACATGGAAGTGGGTGGTGGAGCAATGAGTTTAGACTCCAATTTGAAGTCTATATTGATGGGAACATACAGCTCACTGAAGGGGATTGGTATGAAATAATTCTGGGGGAAAATAAGTAGAAGTTGATCATTCAATTTTGATAGTAGTATAGAAGAAGAGAAGGGAAGGCAGAAAAGAAGATTGGGATCTGGAGAAAGAGGATGAGTGACCTAGAAGCTGGTATATCATAAAGCATCAAGGATGCTGACAAGTTGCTGTAGACAGAAGGAGTGATTTAAAGGGTAAGAAGTTGCAGAATAATAGTGCCAGAGGCAGGATTTGGAAATGGTAATGGAGATCAAGGAGGACTCCAACTTCTCTCCCTGGCCATGTTTGCCAAGGGAAATAGGAGAAGGAGCAGTAAATATTGGATGAGGTATCCATTGACTCAGTGTCATCCAGAGAGAATCATGTTTCTCTGAATATAAGATGGTGAAAAGATATCCAGGAGAGTGGGAGTGCAAAGGGCATAGCAGAAAAAGAGGGCAGAGAAGGAAAGAGACTAGGGAGAGATAAGGTCGAGTTGAATGAAAAAGTAGAGTATAGGTAACAATGATTATGAATCATGAGGATTAGAGAAGCAGATGTGATTATGATAGTCATAGGATTGGGGAATCTATCGTGCAAGGTCCTATGATGTTGGAGGTCAGAATTGACAGTGAGATTCCACTTCTAAATACTAGGGAACTGATGGGGAATTTGGGTCAGTAACAGGTTCCAGGACACTAATAATAACAATAATAATGGTTAGCATTTAATATGATATTTTAAGTTTTGCAAAGTATTTTATATGTTACCAATGAGATAGGTGCTATTAATATCCCCATTTTAAAGATTAGTAAGGTAACACTGAGAGGGATCATCAAGGTCACACAGCTAGTAACTTTCAGATGCAGGATTTTAACTCAGGTTTTCCTGACGCTATACTGAACTCACACATAATGCCAAGTGTTCAGCTGCATCTCAAGATGGCAAAGGAGGAGACATACTTAGACAGGAGATACCATGTGATACAGTGGGAATAGTATTGAACTTGGTGTTTGAGGACTTGAGGACTCCATTTGGTTCAAATTCTAGCTAGGTACTTAACTATGATCTTGGGCAAGGTAATCACTCCACTTTTCAATTTCCCCATTTGTAAAATGGAAGAGTTCATATTTGATCATAGAGGAAATAGGGAACCACTAACCATAGCTTCTTTCTATAAAAAAAGAAAGTATTGGATAAGATGACCTTTTAATTTTCTTCTAGTTCTAGTATGAGATTAAGATATTCTATATACCTGCATTTGTCTCAGTCTCAAGTCTATTACTCTATGTCCTGGCCCTTTTTGGCACTAAGTATGGTATCTCAAATCCTCTTCAGGACAGCACCAAACCTCTGTCTGTGGTCCCAGTCTTTTTGGTGTCAGGAGTGTCCCAACCCTCAGGTGGCCCTATGCCTTTTTATCTGAATTTCCTGACACAGCAGGTGATCAAACATAGGCAATCCTACTAAGCAATATGAGCTTCTTCTTTACTGTGATAACCCCTGTCCCACTTCGTAGGACAACAGAGGAGTCATGATTGCCTTGTTATGAATGTGGATTTTATTCTTTCCTCTGAAGAAACTGTGTCTCCATGAAATAGGTGATCTTGTGAAATATCACAGAGAGGGGATAAATATTGTGCAGATATATGTGTATGTAGTAGTAATTTATTTTTGTATCTCTGTTTCTGAATGTCCTTGAGCTCTCATGGGATCGCATGAACACATATAGTTTCTAAGTTTGGTCTTTCAAGATATAAGCATTGCAATTACTTCAATATGTTAGGAAAAATACCAAAAAAAGTTATCTTTTTGCTAGGTACATAAACGTAAACTTAGGCCAATGAATCGTGGAATCTTTTGCTTAGGCTACGATTGTAAATTTTTTAAAAAAATAATGTTTTATTTTTACATCACCTTCATTTCCAAATTTAACTTTCTACCTTCCCCATTCATAAAGCCCCTCCTTATATTAAAGAATAAAAGGGAAAAAAAGAAAAAAAAAGAATCAGTTCAGAAAAATTGGCATATCAATCAAGCCCAACATTACATAAAGTATCCCCTCAAAAAACTCATCATCCTCCACCTCAGCATAAATTATAGGTAGTCACATTCTCATCTCTCTTCTGTGGGGTCGTGTTTGGTCTTTATGATCATACAGGATTCAGTCTTTATTTGTTGGTGTTCTTTCCATATAGGCTGGTATACTCATTGTGTATATTTTTTTTCTCCTGGCTCTATTTAATTTACTTTGCATTAGTCTTCCATTACATTCATGTACCACACTTTGCTTAACTGCAACCTCCCAATCAATGAACATCTATTTTTTTCCAATTTGCAAATGTTTATATTTAATATTTTCATGCCTGCATTTCTTTTTGGAACACACACATGTCTATTGTTTTATGTGTCAACTTATGAAACTGATATCTCATCTTACTCTTTTTAGAGTATTGGAAGGACTTCTCTAAGTCTCCTTAAAGACATAATATCCCTCAGCTTTCCCCACACTGCATTGATTCTAAAAGATCACAGAAAGCTAGAGCTGGAATGAATCTTGGAAGTTATTTCTTTATCTTTCTCCCTCCTCCAAACTTCTCTGTTTTGGTTGAGGTTACTACTACCCTCCTTCTACTCACCAAGTGTTAAGAGTGACATTTCACTCTCCCTAGCTCACCATATCCAATTAGTTGTTGAGTCTCCACCACATCCCTCACCCTCAGTCTCTCTGTACTTATATTATTGTCTCCATAGTTCAGAGGCAGTAGTCTCCTAATTGGTCTCCCTGCATCAAGTTTCTTCCCCCTTTAACTCATCCCTTCACAGTTGGCAAATTGATATTCCTCAAGTACGGGCCTGATGATATCAGCCCTCTGCTTAATAAACTCTAGTGGCTCCCAATTACTTCTAGAATCAAATATGAACTCTTCTGTTTGGCATTTAAAGACCTTCACAATCTTGCTCCTTTCCAGACATATTATAATTTGCCAACTTTCGCACATGCTGCAGTGCAGTCAAACTGGCTTTCTTGCTTTCCCTCTCACTTAATATTCTATTTCTGGGCCTTTAAACAGGTGACAGCTCCTATACTTGGAATGGTGTTCTTCACAAATGCCTTTTAGAACCCTTAATTTCCTTCAAGATTCAGTTGGATCTTTACTTACCATGCGGCCTTCACTTCCTAGTAGGCCTTTCCTGATTCCCCCCAAGCTGCTAGTATGCCCTCTGAGGTAATACCTGCTAATAATGAATGTCCTCCAGGCCTCTAGAGGTCCTGGGCCTTTTTCTCTTACCTCTCTATACCTTTTCAGATGGTAATCTCATCAACTCCTGTAGATTCAATTATTATCACTCTGCTGATGATTCTCAAATTTATTTATCCAGCTCTAACCTCACTTTTGACCTCTAGTCTCATATCTTCAACTGCCTACTGAACTTTTCAAACTGTATGCTCTGTAATTAAACTAAAAACATATCCTAAAATGAATTCACTATATTTCCCTCAAAACTCTGCCCTCTTCCTAACTTCCATTTTATTGTTGAGGATACCACCCAGGTTCACAACTTAGGTGTCCTCCTCAACTCCTCATTCTCTCTTATTAAGCACCATCAATTTTACATTCATAATGCCTATTGTGTATGTCCTATTTTCACCCTAGTTCAGTCCCTTATTATCTCTTAACTGTACTTCTACAATGATCTTTTGGTTAGTCTCTCTGTCTCAAGTTTCTCCCCACTCCAGTCTATTTTTCTATTCCTCTGTCCATGTCATACCCTCTGTTCAGTGAACTCCAATGGCTCTCTAGGATCCAATACAAAATACTTTGTTTGGCATTCAAAGCCCACTATAACCTATCCTCTTCCTACCTTTCCACTTCTTACATTTTACTCACTCCCAGGTACTCCTTCAATCTGGTAACACTGGTCTCCTTTCTGTTCTTTACAAATGACAATCCATCTCCTGACTCCAGGTATTTTCATGGGGTGGGACTAACTTCTGGTATTCTCTTCCTCCTGTTCTCTACCTCCTGGCTTCCCTAGCTTTCTTCAAGTTCTACCTAAAATTCTGTCTTTTACAAGAAGCCTTTCTTTATCTCCCTTATTTCTAGTGTCTTACCTCTTGTTGATTGTTTCCAATTTATCCTGCATGTAGCTTGTCTGTCCATAGTTGTTTGAATGTTGTCTCCTCTGTTAAACTGTGAGAACAGGGTTTGTCTTTTGCCTTTCTTTGTATCCCCCAGAGCTTAGCAGAATGCCTTGCACTATGTAGGTGCTTAATTAAATGCTTATTAACTGACTGCCCCCAAATTATCTTTTATTATGTTATACTTCTTACATATATATGTATATATATATATAAGTATATGTATATGGAGATCACAATAATTCTAGTATGTACTTTATGTGATTGTTAAAATGATCAAATGCTTTACAGAACATCCCAAAAGTCTTAGCACAGTTTATTACACTAAGACTTTTGGGACACCCTGTATATTAATACATCAAGGACTTGTGATTTCCTAGATGTGGGAAAAGAACTGTCTTTATAGTTACAGATCAAAATCTATATTTAATTTATAGTCTTAGATATGGTCTGTAGCTCAGAGAAGTTAAGTGACTTATCTGTGGTCACCTAGCTAATAGGGCAAAGGAATAACATGTATATAGCACCTACTATGTATCAGACATTGTGCTAAGCATTTTACAAATATTATCTCATTTTATCAATACAACAATCAGTGGGGATAGGTACTGTTATTACCATTTTACAGTTGAGGAAACTGAAGCAAACAGATCAATTGACATGCCCAGGGTCTCATAGCCAGTAAATGTCTAAAGCTAGATTTGTACTGGGATCTTTTAGACCCAGTGCTCTAGCTACAATGCCATCTAGAGGCCTTACTAATAAGTGTCAGAGGTGACTTAAACCCAAGTCTTCCTAAGTCTAAAATTAGCATAGTGCCTACCAATTAATAATAATAGCTTAACTTGAAAGGAGTTTTAACATTTGCACAGTATTTTTCATATATTCCTTATATGTGTATGTGTGTGTGTGTGTGTGTGCATTATCATATCTCAAATGAGAATGTATATACAATTTTTTTTGTAAATTCTAAGGTGCTATATTTTCCAGAACACCTTCATCATCACCATGTATATTACTATATGCCAAATATGATGACAAGATGTCTAAACATCTGGATAAAATATTGATCATCTGGATACTTTTTTTTCACAAGCAATGCTAAATATCAAGTAATGTCCAAATGGTCAGATATTTGATGTCATTTCAATGAAGTTCTCAGACCCTTGACAGGAATTCCTGTTATTTATACAGATATCTTAGGGCCATGTCCACTTGAGCCTGAAGAAGAAGGGCCACATTCAAAAATAACATGATCCTAGAAAAGTCACATGAATGGTGGCAATAATGAAAGAATAAATTTATATAATTCATTCTATGACAGACACGTTGCAAGCATTAACCAAGGCCTGAATCTGGAGCATGAGGAAGGAAACAACACCATATGTTTTTGCCCTACTTTAAGTTTCTCATGGACTGAAGATCTGGATTTTCAGGGATCCTTTCAGGCATCCTGTCTCCATGCCTAACTACAGTTAAATCAATTTTACACAGAAGTTTCCAATAGCCTCTAAATCCCATGTAATCCTAGTCTCTACATCTGTTTTATGAAGATATGCCAGTACTTTTCTCCTATGTTGCCTCACATTGATTTAAACACCTCATTTCTTCCATAATAACCATAATAGCTGATATTTATACAGTACTCTTTGGTTCACAAAACACTTTATGAAGTCAATGCACCTCTTCTTGTAAAATTCCTTTCTATGGCAAGCTCAGCAGCTTTCCACTGATAGGATTTTATCAAACTTTCTATATCCTGGCAATTACTTTAAAAATAATTAATTTTTAGTTTTCACCATTTGCTTTTATAAGATTTGAGTCCTAAATTTCCCCCCCCCCAAGTCCTCCTCCCCAAGATCACATGCAATCTGATATAGGCTATACATATATGATCATATTAAACATATTTTCACATTAGTCATGTTGTGAAAGAAGAATCAGAAGAAAAGGGAAAAACCATAAGAAAGAAAACAATAACTAACAAAACAAAAACAATAAAAGAAGGAGAAAATAGTATCCTTCCATCTGCATTTGGACACCATAGTTCTTTCTCTGGATGTGGACAGCATTTTCCATAGTGAGTCTTTGTCTTGGATCATTGCATTGATCAGAAGAGCTAAGTCTAACAAATTCGATCGTGCTGGCAACTACTTTGAATGATCACCTTGTGTTATGGATAAAGAGTGAGATGTTATGCTCACATGACAATATAATTAATATTCAATGTAGGGGCCAAGGGGAAGGGATCAATGCAGTTGCTTTACACAGTAAAAAAAGAAAGAAAGA
The DNA here is from genome assembly GCF_900497805.2 of Vombatus ursinus. Lineage (NCBI taxonomy): Eukaryota > Metazoa > Chordata > Mammalia > Diprotodontia > Vombatidae > Vombatus > Vombatus ursinus. The sequence continues at coordinate 24,636,726 of NW_020948983.1, forward strand.
AAGCCAAAAAAGTTAACTGTTTAAATTTTTAACTATTCATTTTAAACAATATCATTTTAAGTCAATTAATTAGTTGATTTAATCAAAATTCAGGCTAAAATCAACTTCCAACTTCCAAAGATTGTTATGTGACCAAAGACATCAGAGAAGGAGACAGAGTTGAGCTCAGTAAGAAACAGACAGAATTAGTGGTTGTAGGTCTTTGGACTTGTAAGGGATTTCAGAGACTGAATTTAGGGAGAGGGAATTTGGGAAGATGCAAAGACCAATTTAAGGGGTCTACCATAAACTGAAGGGAAAGAAAGGCTCAATCTCCAAGCAGAATCAGTATGGAGGAGAAGGATGGAGGTAGAGAGCATGAAAGAGAACATAAAAGAGAAAATAGTTGTTAAGACTAAGTAGAAAAAATAAGTAAAACAAAATTGTGAGACAAGGTAAAATTTTAGTAGAATAAATAACAAGAATTTAGGTGTGATTATCAAGTACCCTCCTTCAGTTTGCAGAAATTTTCTCTTAGATCTTTGCCAAGGTGTTTGACATTGACATTGCCATCTTAACTGAAAGTCTTTCAATGAGTTTTCACGCTTTAACAGGTGATTTTCTGGAATCACATCTGAAAGTTTCTCCAGGAAGGACCCTAGAAAATAATTAATCTGCACCTGAATACTTTTAATATTCACTTAGCAATTCATCTGGACCTGGAGATTTGAACTCACTTAAATTGGGAATGTGTTTCTTTAATATCATCTCAATTATTTTAGGCAGTAATTCTTTTCTTTTTTTAAGGCTGCAATTCTTTATCAAAGCTAGTATTTATAGCTCCTTAAGGTTTGCAATGTGCTTGATAAATATTATCTTATTTCATCCTCACAACTACCCTGGGAGATAGGTACTATTATTATCTCCATTTTATAAATAAGGAAACTAAGTGGTTTTCTAGTCCAGCATCATATAGCTAGTGTCTAAGGGCAGATTTGAACTGAAGTCCAGTGCTCTGTCCACTGCATCACTTAGCTACCTCCTTTATGCCTTTTCTTCTAAGTTTTAGGGTTTTAAGATCAGTATCTTTACCTAAGAAGATAAAAGCAAAATAGATTCTGTAGTTCTGCATTCTCTTTTTCATGTGTTAAAACTGAAGTGGCAATTCTAAAAAAGTTGGGCCTATCTTTTTTTATTCTTTTTATTTTGAGAATAATACAGAATAGAAAGTTAACCATAACATCACAGATTTAGAGCTGGAAAAGTCTTTACATCATCCAGCCTGCCCCTTGGAGCAGAATTCCTTAATCTGAGGTCATGAACTTCCTTTTTTAGTACTTTGATAACTCTCTTTAAGTCAATGGTTTCCTTTGTAATCTTATGGATTTTGTTTGATGTATTTAAAAATGCTATTTTGAGAAGTCAAAAGGCTTCACTAAAAAGCATTGTTCTGAGGAGTCTACAGTTTTCACCAGAATACCAAAGGGTCCAGGACACAGAAAAAGGTTAGAAGGCTGTGACCTAAACTAAATCTAGGAAACTGAGTTCCATAAAGGTGAAGTAACTTGCCCGAGGTTACAACAGTAGTAAGAAACAAAAATCAGAATTTAGACACAAGTTGTTTTTTTTTAACTTAAAAAAGAATATCTTTTCTTCTTTTTCAACAAAGGGAGCAAAAGATCCCAATGCAAACATAGGCTTCTTCATTAATGTGCCATATCTGAATTGCCTATAGCTCACACTTACATGCTTCTGAATAATTTACATAGAAGTGGAAAATTTTAAGGAAGTAATCATTATTGAATAGTGAAACTGCCAGCCATTTATTTGCAGACTCTCATTCCTTCACATTCAATAAAATAGCCAAAGGCAATGAGAGCTAATGACCAAGAAACAGACTCCTGTTTTGGAAAGTTCAGACCTTTGTTCATTTATCTGAGACCACAGCAACAGAGACTCCAAAGCCCTTCCCTTCCCTCTGTCATTCAAAATTGGCTTATTGGAAATGAACAAATTGGACCAAAATAGTTTTGCTTAAAAAAAAACAAAATTCCCGAGTTTATCCTTTTCTCAAACTCCAACATCAACTTGATTTACATTGAGTTCACTTGAGTTATAATCCTCTGAAAACTAGACTTTGGAAGAGAGTATGTTTCCTTCATCAGACTCTTGGAAAGCAAGTGGTACTCAAAGAAATCATGTTAGCAGGTATTTTCAACATTTATCTAATGAGAGGTTTTAAACCCAAATCTAGATACTCAGCTTGGCTCAAGGCTTTTGTGTGATGTCTATGAAACCTAGCATTTATTCTTTAATTATAATTTGTTTTTCAAATTAATGCATGAAAAAAGACAAATTGAAAGTATGACATGATGTAAGGAGGTAGACAGTCTAAGTACAAAAGCAAAATAACCAGAAGTATTTTGAGTTATATCCACCAAATAACAAATACAATTTATCTTAAAGTGTCTTCTGTTTCTTACTGTAGCATCTTGAAGTAGAAGTGACCTTGTTCAGTCATTTTTCAGGCATGTCCAAGTTTTCATGACCCCTTTTGGAGTTTTCTTGGCAAAGATACTGGAGTGGTTTGCCATTTCCTTCTCCAGATCATTTTACAGATGAGAAAACTAGGGCAAACAGGGTTAAGTGACTTGTCCATGGTCATATAGCGAGTAAATATCTGAAGCCAGATTTGAATTCAGGAAGATGAGTCTTCCCAACTCCAGGTCTGGTGCTGTATCCTCTGTGCCACCACCTAGCTGCTTGGAAGTGACCTTAGGAACCATTTAATCTAGCCCCTTCTTAATACATATGAAGAAACAAAGGCCCAGAAAGGCAGAAGTGACTTTCCCAAAATCATATTACTATTAAGTAGGAGATCAAAGATTTGAACATAAATCTTTTCCATCTAAATTCACTTAACTTTTTTCTGTACTATACTCTTAACTCCAAGGCTACACTGTTTTACATGTTTCAGGCTATATTGACTCAATTTTTTAAACTTATCATTCTAGATTCATGTTTATAAAAGTCTACCTGAATTTATAGGATGAACATAATTAAGCATCATTCATTAATTAAATTATACCATTTAGTTTAAACCAAGAAACATTTGTCCCGTACCTACTATGTGCAAGGCACTATGTTGGGTACTGTAGATAAAAAGGCAAAACTGAAACAGTCAATGAATTTAATTTCTACTAGAAAGATAAGACTTATACACAGATAACTATACTAAATTATAGAAAGTGAACTGAGACAAAAGAGAGATCAGACAAAAGTGCTTTAGGAAAATTTGAGGGGTTGAGTTAGAGAGTTAGGAGTGGTAGTGAGATAAGGCTTCCCATAGGATATAGTACCCAAGCAACTTAAGGAAAGAATGAATCTGAAAATTGGATATGGAAAGGAAATGTATTCTAGCGATGAAATATGATTTAATGCAAATACTTGAAGGTGGTAGATGGCATGTCAAAATATGGGGAAATTGCTGGAGAGCAAAGATATCCCTTTTATACCTTGAAGGAGGGCTGGTGAGAACAATGAGACCACTCATTAATTAAAACTATAAGGGTTTAAGGATGGGATTTCTGGTGTTGAAATGGATAAAATATAGGGGCTATGTTCTCTTGTTTAACCAGTAATGAATAAAGCAGTAGGCTTTCCATTATGATATGTTTTATTCACCCAAGAGAAAGCACACAGTTTAACTTGAGGTCCACCCTCTTCACCCCTCTAGGACTAGGACATAGGAGAACAGTAACAAAGATAGAGAAGTTCAGGGGAAATGATTTGATTGGCCCTCACTCTCTAGAGGGATTGGTGATTGGGCCTCAGGTCTAATAATCTTTAGGCAATAGCAGAGCGAAAGGAAAGGGTCTTAGCAATAGTTCTGAGAGAAGGTCAGACTTGCATATCCAGTTTGTGCCAACCTCTTGTCATAACTCTCAGTCATTGTGCAGGGATAACTGGGTCATCATATTTCCTATTTTCTATTTATCCTGTATGTAGTTTGCTTTGAATATATTTATTTGTATATTGCCTCCCTCATTAGATTGTAAGCCCTTTAATTGCAAGGATTATCATTTACTTCCTTTTGTATTCCCAGCACAGGGCCCGGTATATAGTAGGTGCTCAATATGTATTTATTCATTAATTAAGTCATCACTATTTCTTACCTGGATAGCTCACATACTATAGAAAAGGTCAAGGCTTTTATAGAAATAAGAAATCAAACCCTTCTACTTCCTTGTTTTAGTCATCACAGGTAGGAGACATAGTCAGGTGGCAGTAAATATCTAATCCCATTTCTGACTTCATAAGTGGAGAGCAGTTTCCAATAAATCAGTAAATATGCATAAAAGTGAACCATGAAAGACATTTATTAAAAGGCACAGGACTAGGCACTTCTGAGAATAGAGTAGAGGAAGCACTTCACTGAGTTCTCTCAATATTCACCTCCAAACAACTTTAAAATAATGCCACTAATTGAATTCTACAGTGACAAATGCAACAAAAAGTCAGAGTCAAACATTCTTCCAGCCCAAGACAACTTAGGAGGTTGGAAAGTGAGTTCTGTGAAAAGAGGGGTGGAAATTGTCCCAGGACTCCCACCAGTGGTAGGACTTGGTGGCAACATAAACAGCAGTAGCTTCAGGACCTTTCAAGCCAAAGATGGTAGGAAGATCTGGGAACTCATCAGAAAGAAATTACAGGTGAACCCATGCTAGGACCGGATGAAGGATCAAATACCATTTGTCAGCTCCGTTGTCTATATTCACTTCTCAGACACAGTTCAAAGGCAGACAGGAATACTTTCAGTCAAGAAGAAGAAGCAGCTGAGGAGCAGTACAATTCCTTTTGGAAGGGAGCAAGTACCCTGAGGATCAATATTGATTACTATCTCAAGGGGTCAGGTACCCCTTCTGGATAAGGAGCAGAGTGCAGAACAGGAGAGCAGTAATCACACCTCTCCCTAGATCACACTACCTTGGAAGCACCCAAAACTTCCAACCCTCCCAGAACAAGAATTGAAAATATCAGTGCAAAAAGTCTTAAGCTTGGGACGGTGCCCCTCCCCCCACACAGCAGGAACAGAGTTCAACTTTAACATGAAGTTCAAAATTAAGAAATAGGGTGGAAAAATGAGCAAAAATAAAAAATAAAGAACCTGACCATAAAAATCTGCTATGGTGACAGAGAAGATTAAGACACAAACTCAGAAGAAAACATCAATGTCAAAAGCAAAAACTCAAAAAAAAATGCAAATTAGACACAAGTCCAACAAAAATTCCTGGAAGATCAAAATCAAAGAAGAGTGGTAGAAAGAAAAAGTAGGTAAAGAAATGAGAGCTAAGGAAAAAAATTCTGAAAAGGCAATTATCAGCTTGGTAAAAGAGTCACAAAAAATACTGAAGAAAATAACACAATCAAAAAGAGAATTGGCCAAAAAGGAAAAAAAAATGGTAAAAAACTTAAATGAAGAAAATAGTTCATTAAAAAGCAGAATTTGACACGGTGGAAAAAAGAGATACAAAAGTTCACTAAAAAGAATAATTCCTTATAAATTGGAATTGGGCAACTGGAAGTTAATGACTCCATGAGACATAAAAAAAACAATAAAACAAAGTTGAAAAAATGAAAAAAATAGAAGGAAATGTGAAGTATCTCTTTGAAAAAAACAACTAACCTGGGAAATTGAGGAGAGATAATTTAAGAATAATCACACTACTAAAAGTCATTATCAAAGAAAGAGCCTAGGTATCATTTTTATTTTTTTCTAGGTATCATTTTTAAGAATTATTTAAAAAAGAAGATTCCCCAATATCCTAGAACCACAAAGTAAAATAGAAATCGACGGAATCTACTGATCAGGTGAAAGAGATCCCAAAATGGTATAACCCAGGAATATTACATCCAAATTCCAGAACTCCTAGGTCAAAGAGAAAATACATCAAACAGCAAGAAGGAAACCATTCAAATATCATGGAGCCAAAGTCAGGATTAAAAAAGATTTAGCAGCTAAAAAGTTAAAAGATTCGAGAGATTAGAATAATACTCTGGAAAGTAAAAGAGCTAGGATTATGACCAAGAATAACCTACCCAACAAACCTAGGTAGAATCCTTCAAGAGAAAAATAGATATTTAATGTAATAGGGGACTTTCAAATATTCCTGATGAGAAGAGCAAAAACTTAACAGAAAATTTGACTTTCAAATGCAAGACTCAAGAAATGCATAAAAAGACAAACATAAAAGTAATCATAAGAGACTAAATGATGTTTAACTGTTAAAATTTCCATGTGGGAAGAGGATATGCATGTGTGTGTGTATAAATTTATATATATATATATACATATATACATACATACATAATCTTTTAAGAATCTCATTATCAGAGCAGTGGATGTGGGAGTGAGTCAATTATGTTGGGATGATGCAAAAAAAAAATGAATGGGCAAGAAAGAGGGATAAGGAGGAAGGAAGGGAAGAATGGAGAAAGTTATCTTACATAAGGAGGCACACAAGGAAGAACTTTTACAAGTGGAGGGGAAATTGGGGGGAGGGGAATGGAAAACACTGGAACCTTCCTCACATCCAAATTGGTTCAAAGAGGAAAAAATATGCACATACATTCATTTGGGTATAGAAATCTAACTCAAAAGGGAAGTAGGAGAGGAAGGGGAAAAGAAAAAGTGTAGGAATAAAAGAGAGGATAGATAGAAGAAGGTAGTGGTTAGAAACAAAATAGATTTACTGGGAGAGACAGGGTAAAAAGAGAAAAATAAACAGAAGAAAATAGTATGGAAAGAATGTATAGTTAGGAATCATAATTGTGAATGTTAATGGGATGAACTCACCCATAAAACAGAAGCATATAGAAGAATGGATTCGATCATTACTCTCCCTTCTATAACAGGAACTGAGGTGTAGTATTTAAATATGGTGATTTCTCTATCACTAATATTAAAAATAGACCATTATAGAAATGATGAAACATTTACTACATTTTCTGTCTATTTGCTTTTGCTAATTTTATCTATGACTACTCTTGGGATGATATGGTTCAGTTGAGCCTTATGACAAGCTGTTTTTTTAATAGAGACTTTTTTGATTATATATTCAGTGATAGCAATATTCCACCATCCTCTTCCATAATGTTTTAGAAATCAGTCTGGATTCTAAATCCATGTTGCCCTTTACTGATAAATCTTTCCATTTGGCAAGGTCAAACACTTTCTGGCTAAAGCATCTCCTGAGCTCTTTTGTCCTCCTTATTATGGGCTTTTCGTTGACTAAACTTTTGTAAGAAATGGTGATATTTAAAGCCAATAAGACCTAATCATGTCCAGATCCAGACATGGTTTCACTGCAGTCATCTTCTACCCTACCTCTGTATTTGTACCTGCTACAACTGTGATGCTTTTAACTCTGGGAACTATAATCAAATCAACCCTACTATTTCTTTTATAAAGATGATGTCAATCAACTGCCTTATTGTGGCATAATCCCTGGGACTTCCTCAATCGAAATACCCTTTCTTAGCCATTATTTACTACATGTCTTATTTCCTTCTATTCAGATGAAAGCTCATAAGCTCAAGGAGAGGGACAGTCTAGTTTTTTTATTTTGTATACTCAGTGCTTACGATAGTGTCTGGCCAATACTGATCATTTAATATTTTTTTCACTGATCTCTTCATTAATTGATATATTGATTCATTTCTGTGATCTATGATTTGATAATGACTACTCATTTGAAGAGAGAAGGGAAGAGGGCCTAAGGGAATAAGCATTTATACAGCACCAGCTACATGCCAGGCACTTTAGAAATATTATCTCATTTGATTCTCCCAATAATTGTGTGAAGAAATTGCTGTCATTATCCACATTTTATGATTGAGGAAACTGAGCTAAACAGAGGTTAAATGACTTCTCCAAAGTCACATCACTAACAAGTATCCAATTCCAGATTTGAACTCAACTCTTTCTAATGCCAGACCTAGCATTCTTAGCCACTGTACCACGTAGCTGCCCTGAATAGGTCAGGTTGTAAGTATTGTAATTGTGTCTTCTTTTCATTTTGTTCTTTCTTCTAATGTTATGTTGATTTTGTTCTTTGCTTTAGTTAGTCTGTAATCTGACTACACACAGACAGCTAATTCTGATGTAAATCCAACATCAATTATATTCAATAAACATTTATTAAGCACCTGCTATAATAGAGGCAACATACTTAGTGCTAGGGATACAAATAAGAAAAAGAAAGACAATCTCTGCCCTTAAGGAGTTTACAATACAATGGAGTAAGACAATACTCTAAAGGAAACCAAGAAGCAGGGGAGGGTAGAGCCAGAGGGTACCTGGCATGGGAGCATCATGTTTCATGGAGCTGAAACCAAACTAAGCTGCTGATGGAAAATGGAAAGTTAATTCAATGTTAAAATGTTTGCTCTCTGTTAAGATGTAGTCAATTTCATTTTCTCTGAGGTTGTTTGGTGTCTGCTATTTCCAGCAGGCAACTTCTGACTCCCTTTTGGAAGAAAATATTATGTATGGGAGTATTCATTATATCTATCAGCATGGAGTATCTGAATAGAATACAAGTCATAGGCCTTTAATTTTTTCAACCTTGAGTCATATTTTTCCAATATATTGTCCCCACCCTCCCCCTTCATGTTGAAGTTACCTCATATGAAAGTATATGCTGATTTAGTTTGCAAAAAATTTTGAAGACCTTGGTAGAATTTCACTAATTCTTTATCCTATGCAGTAGCAATTGTCTTCATGGTGGACATTTTGTTTATGTTAATTATAAAAACAAAAGTCAATGCCCAAGTGTCCTATGAAAAGATTTTTGTAGTTTTTGTTGCGTTTGAGTACATTATGAAACCAATTTTTCAACTCCTTTGCCTCTGAAGAAAATTTATGATCAATCCTATTTATCTGCAATTTCATGATTTGTTTCATTTATACAGAAAAAGACAAGGTTATGCTAAAACTGTAATTTACCTGACAAATAATAAAGAGTGGCAAAAATATATATACTACAAATGTGCTACCAGTTGACTTTCTGTTCACTTAATATGTAAGTCTGGATTTCTACTTGATAGTCTGAAAGGAAAATAAGAGAAACAATGGGCTGTTTTGCTTGCACCTGGAAGCAAATACAATTAAATTTTTCTTTAAGAGTGGCCTTCTGACATCACCATTTTTCATGCTGGCTTATCCATTTACTTGGGATGGCCAGTGCCAAGTAACTGAAAAGAGCAGGAGGTGTGTTGTCTTTGGATGCATGTGTAAAGGATACTCTGTGAGGAGAGGAAAAAGTTGAAATGGAGCATGTCTTCTCAGATACTGCGGGAAGCTTTCATCATTATGGTCTCTCATAGAGCTGTCAAATGCCAACTTGATGTGTTGCTGATTTCAATGTAAACTTCTCCTTTTTCAGGGACCCTGATCTGAATTTTATGCTGATCATAGCAGAGTTTTTCTCAGTGCCTGGAAAGTTTGTGGTTTGAGAGGAAAAACCTGTTCTATTGAACTATTTGGCCTGAGGAAAGAATAAAGCAGCTGCCCTTGGAGGGAGATCCATCATGTCTTGAACTCAGATAGTGTGGGATAGTAGCTGAAACAGCAGCTTGAGTATTCAGCAGATGTGCTTTACTTGTGTGTTTCTGGGCTTGTAAGGGCTGATGTCCTAAGCTCTTCCCCTTCCATCACCATCACCAGTAAGCTACCATTAAGCCCCCAGAGGATGTAGAAGGAAATTTTACCCAGGTCTGAGAACATTATTTTAAACAATTTGAATAATTGAGTATCCAGATATATCTATATCTGTGTGTATGTATATAGGTATGTAGTTTATGTGCTGTATAGGTATGTGTGTATGTATGTATGTATGTATACACATACATACATACATACATGTGGAGTTTTTTCAAGTGATCATGATTTTTATTCATACATAATCATTTCCAAATTACAATTAGTATATTTAACAAAGCAGATCATGCAAACAAAAAGTAAGAGTTTTAAGAAAAAAAAAAGAAAACCAATGTCAGTAATTTATATATCATTCTTTTTTTTTTAAATTGCAGATGTTGTATGACATTCAATGGCCTTTACATTTCTTAGTAGTTTTCTGATAAAAGAAAATAACTTCCTTCTTACAAATATATACATATATATGCATATGTGTATATGTATGTGTGTTTGTATGTATTGTGAATGTATGCATACATCTATGTATATGTGTGTGTGTTTGTCTAGGTCCACCTATGATATGACGAGTAGATTACTAGGATAAGGGAAACCTTTATCTTTCTCCAGTTGTTGAAACTGTAGGTACCTCAAATCTTTTTGGGTTTAAAACTCCTGGGATCTTTAAGCCTTGATAATTGCATGTTTACAACACAAAACCCCAGAAAACAAATACTTTTTAGTTTTTCTGGAGAAAGATTTAGTGGCAGTTTTAAGTATGGTGTCTATAAGAGAATTATTAACTCAGTAACTAGCATACAGATTTATCACTAATTATTCTTATATATTGACAATAAAAATACTTGGCAATCATCCTAAATATAGAAATCATGCAATTATTAATATCTCTCCTGATCCCCATAGAGTCTGCCTAGATGCAAAGCCAAGTGAGCTTCACAATTCCTAGGAGAGAGAGAAAGAGAGAGAGAGAGAGACAGAGAGAGACAGAGAGAGAGAGAGAGAGACAGAGAGGACATTTTTTGGCTTACCAGAAGGCCAGCTTCTCTAGGTTTCCCTATTGCTTCATCTTTTGGCAGATAAGTAACTCAGGACACAAAGTGAGTTCATAATGTTATTCCCTCATCACTAACTAGGAAATTTAGAGCAAACAAAGGTCAGTGGCGATACTAGGAAGTGAAGGCAGTGTTCTCATTTGGTAATTTAACCAATATTAATTCACCCACAGAATTTACAAAATGCAATCCCTGTCATTGCAATCCATTGCACAGACAAGAAGAAGAAAAGAAGAGGGCAGGAATGATAGAATGAAGGACAAGGGAAAGAAACAAGAGACTCAAATGATAAAGAGGAAAATGTACACTTAATTCATCTGTTATTCCTGTCTCTTGTTTTTACTTTCCCTTACTCAATTCATCTTCCATTATGTCCCCTGGGATGACCCTATCTTAAGTTTTGGGTCTGTTGCTTACTATCTTAACTAGAACATAAACAGTCTAGATTTGAACTAAACCAGTCAGTCATTCTAAGGGACCTTTTTGTTTACTCCTTGAAAAGAACTTGGCCCTGGGACCAATCTTTCCCTAAGTGGAACATGGTCGGCTTATTTTGGTTGGCAAGGTTGACAAACAAACCAGGTACGTGGGTGTGTTGCTTGGAAAAGGCAAAGAGGGGAGCAAGCTGGGAATGTTAGGAGATCTCTTTCTTCAGGCTGGGAGGAATGAAAAGGACTCCAGCAATCTGAGAAGAGCATTAATTTCCAGTCTGAGCTATCACTGACAAAACATCCAGCTCTAAGTCTGCTGCTCCTTTGACCTGTACCAAATCATTCAATAAATACTGTCCAATTATGTGAATTCTCATTCTGGTAAAAGTTAAAACAGTTGTATATGTAGATTAAGGCTCACTTTTGTTTTTTTTTTTTTTGTGAAGTGATACCAACAATTTAGAGATTTGATGAGAACCAATCCAATCATTTATAAAAGACTTGATATTTAGAGGTGGGACAGGTTTCCTATAAATATAGTATAGATATTATAATTTTATTATTGCAGCATTGCTCTTGATAAAACCCAGAATGCATTTGGCCATGGCCCCTTTGTCTTGCCTTTTTAAAACACATGTATTTTGAGGCCCATTATATTCCATATGTTTCTGATTCCTTGGCACTCAATTCATCAAACCTTTGGGTTGTAAGTGCTCTTTGAAGTCCAGGATCCATTTGAGTCTTTTTATGTGACATTTTATGAAACCTTTTAAGCCTTTTTTCCCCCTTAGATACAGGAAGTTGTGTTTTACAAAAAGTAAACAGACTTTAAAACTGAAAAGTTCAACTTTGTTTCAAAGCTCTGAATCATGAGGTTTAAGTTAGGTAGAAAATTAGCAAAATGTGTTGCCCACTGATTCCCCTCCAGATTCAGGAATCTGGGCTGAGGCCGCTTTTGTGCATTGTAAGTTTTATACAAATCCAATTTACCAAAAGCTTCTTATTTTCTTCATGTGAATTTCTTCCATCCTGGAATTGAAGGATTAGGGGCAATCTAGTCCAACCTGTCTCCATATATAGCAATCTTCTATAGCATTGCTAGTAAGTGGTCATCTGGCTTCTGCATAAGAATTTCTAGTGATGGGGAATTCAGTATTGTATAAAGCAGGCCATCCCATTGTTGGACAGCTCTAGTTACAGGGGAGCTCTTTCTTTTGTTCGTTTGAAATATGTCTCATAGCTTCTGGCCATTGGTCCTGGTTTGCTCTTTGGAACTAGTACTATAATGATTAGTCACCAGAAATTACTGATGGATTCCTCTTAAAGTGCCTGGACTTATTGATCAATTTAGATTTTATAAAGAAATGGTAGAAATTGTGTAATACATTACTCATTGTAGGATTCAATGTAAAACTTTAACACTTATAGAATATTTAAGAGGACATGATTCAGGATCAGAATCTCACTATCTTTCATAAACTAACAAGCAACAGATCCCTGTATAATAAACACAGACCTTAAAATAGCATTGAGAATTCAACAGGTGAACTGTATTTAGAACTGGACCATCTTCATAGGCAGAACTGCTGTCTACAGTCACCCCAACAACACACTGGTATATAAACGTTTGAGAACAGTGTTTTTTAATAGCTGTCACTTTACCAAAAACTAAAAAATCTCCAAGATAAATGGAACATAAAACTTTCACCATACAGAAACAGAGCAGAAGTAATAAAAATCAGTTGGGAGCAGCATGAAATAGACTTCATCTACCTTATCCTTCCTATCTGCTACTGAAAAGTTCTCAAAGATGCTTTTAGAGTTTGCAGAAAATGAATTTACATCCTAATACCATTATTCAGTTACAAAAAGTAGTTCTTTCATCCATTTGCATAAGTGACCATAGCATTTTAAATATTAAGAGTAACAGCAGGATAGTAACTTGTCCTAGGGGCATCAAAATATGAGAAGAATGAGATAAATAATGATAATGATATACATGTAGAACAAACCTAAGCCATATCACAGAGCCATAGTGAAGTCTGATGACAGGTATATGTCATTGGACTTGTCAAATATAATGGAAAGTAGTTGCCTCCAGATGAAGTCTATGAATTGCCTAAGGAGAATAGAATCAAAAGACAATTTTATCAAGTACTAAACGAATGACTGAGTCATGCAATTTTTCTACAGAAATGAGGGGTCTGTGATAGTGATACAGGACAAATTATTAACATATTAACATTCCTCTTAACATAAGAAATCACAGAAAAGCTATTCTTAAGATCCTTGAATTTATTGATCAAAGCAAATTTTGTGAGAAAATGTAGCAATTGTGCAATGTAACACTGAGTATTTTTTAAATGAGCCTATAAAGACATGATCCTGGCCAGGTGTGGAAGTATTAGCCTGTAATCCCAGTCACCAGGAGTACTGAAATTGGTAGATCTGGAAATTCTGAGTTGTAGTGGGTAAAGATGCTTGGGTGCCCACACTGTCTAGCATTAATATGGTGAGCTTCTGGCAGAACCACCAGGTTGCCTAAGGAGGAGCAAACTGGCCCAGTTCAGAAACAAAGCAAGTCAAACCTTCCATATTAATTGGAGTTGTACTGTACCCAGCAGTAGCCTCTACATTTCCATTCTGGGATGAGACAGGGCTACACACACACACACACAGACATACATATACACCACACACACGTGAATTGTATATCAAAAATTGCTGGACATCATACTAAAAGGCAATAAATGCCTTTATTATAAAGAATCTCCCCTCCCATCCCCTATTGTTATATACAAGATTTCAGTAAGGAAATTATGATAGAACAGGAACTTTATTGCATACAAACTTTTTGCCAATAATTACCTTAACAAATAATTAATCCATAAAAATTTAAGAACAATGTTTTAATGAATAATTATATAACAAATGTTTACAATCTTGAAGAATTAGGTAGAGCAGTAGATAGAGAGTTGGGCCTGAAGTTAGGAAGACTCAAGTACAGATTTGGCTTCATACACTTACTAGCTGTATAACCCTGGGCAAGTCACTTAACCTATTTGTCTCAGTTCCCTCAACTGCTAAATGGGGATAATAACAGTATCTATCTCCCTGGGATGTTGTGAGGATCAAATAAGATAATAATTGTAAAACATCACTTTGGCATAAAAATAGGTACTATATAAACACTTATTGGGGTAGCTAGGTGGCACAGTGGATAGAGAGCACTGGGTCTGGAGTCTGATAAACTCATCTTCTTGAGTTCAAATCTGACCTCAGACACTGTGTGACCCTAGACAAGTCACTTAATCTTGTTTGCCTCAGTTTCATCATCTGTTAAATGAGCTGGAGAAGGAAATAGCAAACCACTACAGTATCTCTGCCAAGAAAGCCCCAGATGGGGTCACCAAGAGTCAGACGTAATTGAAAAATAAATCAACCACAACAAAATAATGCTTATTCCTCCCATCTTTAAAATACATGAAATGAAAAGCTTTCAAAATAGAAGACCAAAAGGAAGAAATAAAAGCTATGTACAAATATGGTTGCAGAGCTAGTAAGTGTCAGAGCCAGACTAAGGATCCAAGTCTTCCTGAATTCATGTCCAGCCATGTACTTTCTAATCCACAGAGCATACCTGTTTCTTCTTCATAGATCTTTGTATATTAAAAGACAGTTATCATGCATATACTACAAATTGCCTTGCTGTTTTCTTGTCTGCAATCTAGACTGACATAACATAGCAATCTAAACAGAATCCAGAGGCACCCTGGAAAACATTTGGAAAGCAAACATAGCAGAAAGGTTTTCCCTGTTCTATAAAGTAAGCTTAGAGGCAGTGAAATTGGGGGTCGGTGAAGAGGAGGAATGTTGGAATATATATTGAAGTAGGAATCGACACCTGGGTTCCAGTCCTAATCCTCCCTCTCCTTAGCTATGTGACTTTGAGTAATCCATTTCCTCAGTCTAGCTCAGTTTCCACATCTTTGAAATGAACATATAATACTCATTTCCCAAAACTACAGGAAAGAGATGAGGTGATGAATGCAAAGTGCTTTGTAATCAAAATGTGACAGAAATGTTAGCTTTTTTTTTCAGTGCTCTGAACACAGTAGGTTAATAAATGTTAGTTGACTTGAATTGAATTGCAAGATAAACAGACTTCCAATTCTCTTCTGGACAGGGCCTCCTATCAGTGTTTATAAATCAAAGGGGAGAAAAAGATGGTTTCTGTGCTTTTCCTTTGAAGACCATAACTACATGAGTAGTTCATATTGAGTAATCTTTAGACTTGTTTATAGTTCTAGACCTGTAAAAGATCTTAGGAGGTTTTCTAGTTTTACCTTTTCATTTTTCAAATCAGGAAACTAAGGCCCCAGGAGCATAAATAATTTATCCAAGCTGATACATATAGTAAATAGCAAAGAAAGAATTAGAACCCAGACATTCTCCAACTATAAATTTTGTACGCTTTCCTTTGTATCACACTGATGTTTATAAAGTGTCTAATTCTTGCCAGTTTAGGGGGATTGGCTGGAATAGTATTGTTCCTAGTATTATGTAATATGTTAAAATGAAAAAGATCACTATTACAGTCACCTGCTAAATTAGCAGTTAGGAAGCTACATGGAAATGTTCTCATTTCTGAGTTGATCTCTTAGGGTCATTTCCTTTATCATTAAGCCCCCATACTTTGCAGAGAATGCTTGAGTGGTAGTTGTATCTGTGCCAATGTCCTCACCTTTCTCTTCTTTGTGATTTTAAAAGGATTTTTACCTTTTCATAGTGAAATAGGGAGAAAAGACTACAGGGAGAAGCCCAACTACTGAACATTAACTAATGATTTACTTTCAGCATTGCCATTAGTGCAGTAGCTTACCTTGATGCCGTTCATCCTCATTGAAGGCATTTGACAATATGGCTGAAAATATCACCCTAACAAGCATGGCAACAAGCATATAGCCTTGTTTCACTCTGTTGGTGACTGGGAAAGCATGAGAGCATTGTCCGTTATCCAGAGCCCAGGCAACATGCCATCATGAAATTCATGCACAATGTGGATGGACTGGCCACATTGTTTGAATGCAAAATGTACACTTGCCAAATCTACTATTTTAAGAACAGCTCACACAGGGCAACCACATGGTGGTCAAAAGAAGTGATACAAGGACACTCTCAAGGTCTTCTAAGAACTTTGGAATTGATTGTGTAACATGAAAGACACTGTCACAGAATTGCTCAGCATGGCATGCCCACATCAGAAAAGGTGCTGTGCTCTATGAGCGTGACAGAATTGGAATAGCTCAAAAGAAATGCAAGTTGCACAAATTTAGAGAATCCACCCCAAATGTTCACGTGGACTATATGTGCCCGACCTGTGGTATTGGTCTGATCAGCCATAGTCAGACACACTGTAACTTGACTCTAGCACAGTGATGCCATTTTGGTCCTCTTTGAGAACGAAGGACAAGAAGCAAGCAACCAACCAACTTTCAGCAATGGACAATTAATTAAGCCCACAATTAAATTAGAAGGGGAGCCAATATGGCAGCGTAAAAAGCAAGTCATTCTCACTTTCCCTTATTGACCTCTAAAAACCGAGAAAATATTGCCCCAGGAAAAAACATGGAACTGAGCCAATAGAAAGATGGTGTACAGCAGTCTTGCAGCCCAGGAAGCTTGGGGGATTAATGGGAAAGGTCCCTCTTGCTCTGGGGGAGGGGGAACAGTACAGGATGGGAGGCATCCCAGTGAGCGAGTAGCAAGTACCACCTCAGCAAACCAGGGGGAGATCCTGAGCCCCAGAGCGGTGGAGCAGGCAAGCGTCAACACCAGGATGCCCCAAGTGCCTGAACACAGTCAGGGGAACAAGTAACCACCAGCTCAGAAAAACACCACATGAGTGTCAGTGGGCAGGCTTTCTCCAACAGTCAATCCTCCCAGTATTTCAGCACAACTCCAGGAAGCACAACTTCAGGAGGGAGAACTCCAGGCTGGCAGACATCCATCCAGTGCTTTAAAAAAAACAAGGTGAGCAGGCATCCTACAGAGGCCAGACTTTTGATGCCCACCCTGAGAGCTCCAGTGTTACTGACCCCAGCTCAGAACCAGGCAAGCTGTCAGACCCTTACAGCCTCCAGCAGCCAGCACCTGAGGGCACAGTGCAAAAAGCCAGTGACCAGGTCCTGGGCTCCCAGAACAAGAAGCTTGGTTCAGTGCCCCCTGTGCTCCAGCAGGAGAGCTCAACTTTAAAAGCCAAGAAAGAGGCAAACACCATGAGGAAAAAAAAGAAATGGACAGTGACCATAGATTCTTATTAAGGTGACAGGGAAGATCAAAGCACAAATTTAAAAAAAGACAACATTATCAATATACCCACATCCAAAACCTCGAAAGGGAATATGAACTGGTCTCAAGCCCAAAAAGCCTTCTCAGAAAATCTCAAGAAGAATTTTTAAAGTCCAATAAGAGAAAATTTGGAAAAGAAATGTGAGATATGCAAGAAAGAGTCAATAACTTGGAAAAGGAAGGACAAAAATTGACTGTAAAAACAAATCCTTAAAAAATATAATTGAACAAATGGAAAAAAGTACACTGAAGAAAACAACTCCTTAAAAAGTAGAATTGACCAAATGGAAAAGAGGCACAAAAACTGCCTGAAGAGAAGAACTCCTTAAAAATGGGCCAAATGGAAAAGAAGGTACAAAATCTAACAGAAAAAAAATTGATAAAAATTAGAATTGGGCAAATGAAAACTAATGATTCTAGAAAATATCAAGAATCAGTCAAACAGAAACAAAATAATGAAAAAAAATAGAAGAAAACCTAAAATATCTCATTGGTAAAACAACTGACCTGGAAAATAGATTCAGGAGAGACAATTTAAAAATTATTGGTCTACCTGAAAGCCATGATGAAAAAAAGAGCCTTCACAGCATCTTTCAGGAAAACATCAATGAAAACTGCCCTGAGGTCCTAGAACCAAAGGATAAAATAGTCATCAAAAGAATCCACCCAGCTCCTCCTGAAAGAGATCCCAAATTGAAAACACCCAGGAGTATTGTAGCCAAATTCCAAAATAACCAGATAAAAGAGAAGGTACTGCAAGTAGCCAGAAAGAAACAATTTAAATATCTTGGAATCACAGTCAGGATTATGCAGGACCTTGCAGCTTCTACATTAAAAGACTTGAGAACATGGAATATAATATTTCATGCAAAGAAGCTTGTATTATAACCAAGGATCTACTACCCAGCAATACTGAGCATAATCTTTAGGGGGAGAAAATGGACATTCAATGAAATAAGAGACTTCCAATCCTTCCTGATGGAAAGACCAGAGCTCAACAGAAAATTTGATCTTCAAACACAAGACTCAAGAGAAGCATAAAAAAATAAACAAGAAAACAACAACATATTATTAATAAGGGCAAACTGTATACATCCGTACAAGGGAAGGTGATACTTGTAACTCTTGAGAACTATATCTTTATTACTATATTTAAAAGGTGTATACATAGACAGAGAGCATGGGTATAAGTTAACTTTGATGTGATAATAAGAAATCTAATTAAGTGGTCAAAAGGTATTGTACTGGGAGAAGATGAAAGGATGAGTCAGACAAGGGTAAATTACATCACATGAAAAGGCACAAAAACCTTTTACAATACAGGGAAAGAAGGGAGGGAGATGAGCATTGTTTCAACCTTACTCTCATTAGATTTGGCTCAAAGAGGGAATAACATAATCAGTAAGGTATAGAAATCTAACTTATCCTATAGGAAGTAGGAGAAGAAAATGGAAAGAAAAGGGAAGTGGTGGATAGGAGGGAAGTAAGAAGTAATAAGGGAAAAGACAAAGAACAGGGAGGGGGCTGAGAGAATAGAGAGCAGACTGAGAGATGTGGTGATCAGAAGCAAAACTCTAGTGGGGAGGGAAAGAGAGAAAGGAGAGAGAAAAGTATAACTGGGATGTGTGGGGGGAGGGAAGAGGATGGAGAGAGACATGCAGATAGTAATCATAACTGTAAATGTGAATGGGATGAACTCTCCCATTAAACAGAAGCAGATTGAGGAGTGGATTAAAAACCATAATACTACAATATGTTGTTTTACAAGAAACACATCTGAAGCAGAGGGATACATAGAGTAAAGGTAAAAGGCTGGAGCAGAATATATTATGCTTCAGCTGAAGTAAAAAAAAAAGCAGGAGCAGCAATCCTGATCTCAGACAAAGCAAAAGTAAAAATAGATCTAATTAAAAGAAATAAGGAAAGAAACTACATCCTGCTAAAAGGTACAATAGACAATGAAGCAATATCATTACTAAACATGTATCATCAAGTGGTATAGTATCAAAAATCTTAGAGGAGAAGTTAAGGGAGTTACAGAAAGAAATAGACAACAAAACTATACTAGTGGGGGACCTTAACCTCCCCCTCTCAGAACTAGGTAAATCCAGCCAACAAAATAAACAATAAAGAAGTTAAGGAAATGAATAGAATTTTAGAAAAGTTAGATATGGTTGACCTCTGGAGAAAATTAAATGGGGATAGAAAGAAACATACCTTTTTCTTGGTGGTTCATGGCATAAAAACCTCATTATCCCATGTAGAATGTCAGAAATATCCTTTTCAGATCATGATGCAATAAAAATTACATGTAATAAAGGCCTATGGAAAGACAGACTAAAATTAATTGGAAACTAAATAATCCAATCCTAAAGAATGAGTGGGTCAAACAACAAATCATAGAAACAATCAATAACTTCATCTGAAAGAATGACAATAACAAGACAATATACAAAAACTTAAGGAATGTAGCAAAAGTGGTTCTTAGGGGAAATTTTAAAAATCTAAATGCTTACATGAATAAAATAGAGAAAGAAGAGATCAATGAATTGGGTGTGTAACTAAAAAAGCTAGAAAAAGAACAAATTAAAAATCCCCAATTAAATACCTAATTAAAAATTCAGGAAACCAAATAAGAGATTAATAAAATTGAAATTAAGAAAACTGTTAAACTAATAAATAAAACTAAGAGCTGGTTTTATGGAAAAAAACAATAAAATAGATACACCTTTGGTTATTTTGATTTTTTAAAAAAGAAGAAAACCAAATTACCAGCATCAAAAATGAAAAGGGTGAATTCACCACCAATGAAGAGGAAAACAAAACAATAATTAGGAGCTATTTTGCCCAACTGTATGCCAATAAATTTGACAATCTTAATGAAATGGATAAATATTTACATAAATATAAATTGCCCAACTTAACAGAAGAGGAAATAAAATATTTAAATAACATCATTTCTCCAAAAGAAATTAAGCAAGCCTTCAACAAATTCCCTAAGAAAAAATATCCAGGCCCAAATGGATGTACAAGTGAATTCTATCAAATACTTAAAGAACAGTTAATTCTAATACTATATAAACTATTTGGGAAAATAGGTGAAGAAAGAGTCCTATCAAATTCTTTTTATGATACAAATATGGTGCTGATAACTAAACCAAGAAGAGCCAAAGCAGAGAAAGAAAACTATAGACCAATTTCCCTAATGAATATAGATTCAAAAATTTTAAATAAAATATTAGCAAAGAGATTACAGCAATTTATCTCAAGGATAATACACTATGACCAGATAGGATTTATACCAGGAATACAGGGCTGGTTCAATATTAGGAAAATTATCAGCATAATTGACCATATCAACAACAAAACTAATAGAAATCATAAGATTATAGATGCAGAAAAGGCATTTGACAAAATACAACACCTATTCCTATTAAAAAACACTGGAGAGCCTAGGAATAAATGGAGTCTTCCTTAAAATGATAGATAGCATCTATCTAAAACTATCAGCAAGCATTATATGTAATGGGGATAAGCTAAAATCATTTCCAATAAGATCTGGGGTGAAACAAGGAAGTACATTTTCACCACTATAATTCAATATTATACTGGAAATATTGGCTTTAGCCATAAGAGAAGAAAAAGAAATTGAAGGAATTAGAATAGGCAAAGAAGAAACAAAGTTATCACTGTTTGCAGATGATATGATGGTATACTTAGAGACACCTAGAGAATCAAGTAAAAAACTACTTGAAATAGTAAACAAATTTAGCAAAGTTTCAGGACATAACATAAACCCACATAAATCATCGGCAATACTAGCAAAGCCCGATAGCAAGGGGTAGAAAGATAAATTCCATTTAAAGTTATTGTAGATATTATAAAATATTTGGGAGTCTACCTACCAAAACAAACCCGGGAATTATGTGAACACAAAGTACTTTTCACACAAATGAAGTCAGATCTAAATAATTGGAAAAATATCAGTTACTTATGGATAGGCAAAGCTAATATAATAAAAATGACAATTCTATCTAAACTAATTTACTCATTCAGTGCCATAACAATAAAACTACCAAAGAATTATTCTATAGAGCTAGAAAAAAACATTAACAAAATTCATCTAGAAGGACAAAGTGTCCAGAATATCAATGGAATTAATGAAAAGAAATGCAAGGGAAGGTGGCCTAGTTGTACCAGATCTTAAATCATATTATAAAGCAAAATGAACAGTTAAATTAGAAGGAAGAGACTGGGATGGATTCCCTTCAGGAAATTATCAGACTTCCATTAATGACCCTAAACTTCCACTTGAAACAAAGGCTTATATTTTTAATATAAATATTTTTAATATACATATCTTACCAGAGTTGTGGAGAATCATGGGATAAAACAGAGAATAAAATGGAGAAACAGAGGCCAAGTGTAAGCAGACTAGAATTAAGGAATACATAATAGAAAAGGAAAATGAGCTGATCCTATGGTGAGAGCAAGGGACGTAAATAGTCAGTGTTTTCCTTGTGTCTTTCTGATGTCAGGGAAAAATGGTAAGAGAAGGAAAGAAGCATTTATTAACCACCAATTATGTACTGGGCAACATGCTAGTGCTTTACAAATATTATCTCATTTGATCGTTAAACAGCTTTGGGAGGAAGTTGATGTTATTCTTGCACTTTACAATTAAGGAAACTGAAACCGACAGAGTGTAAGTGATTTGACCAGAGTCACATAGCTAGTGAATATCTAAGACCTTATTTAAACCCATGTTTTCCTGACTGCAAGCCCAGCACTCTGATCTATTGTGCCACCCAGCTGCCTCTAAGTGGGGAAGGCCATATTGGGTGAACTCCTTCCGCTGAATTTATGGGAGGGCATGGACAAGAGTCACATAGGATAGGCAGGAAAAGATAGATTGTGGTTTACACCTTCTGAGGGATCACCAAGATTAATGAGATCAGAGATCCATTTAAGAATGTGAGCACTCATAGTGTGCTGAATGATATGTAAGTCATCTAAATATCACATATACTGCATGACAGTCAGTTCAGTTAGAAAGTACTAGATGAATAAATTCTGAGTATCTTTCTACTAGAAGAGACTTGATAGTTTATTCCAACTCCCTCATTTTATAGATGAAAAAATAAATTGGAACCCTAGAGAAATAAAGTGGCTTGTCATAGGTCACATGAGAAGTGGACAGTACAAGTCACAAAAAATAGGACCCATTACATCTTTCCATTAAAGTTTCCTGTGGTTGGAATAAATAGACTTCTAGATGCCTGCCCACCTAAATCTTAAATACTAGTATAACAAATCTGACATCTGAATATTTGCATTTCTTTGTGGGTCAGAGTCATTTAGGCCCATGAATGGCATTGGTGTAGGGGTAAAGGAAGATGCTGTATTGTTATAGTAATAGGAAGATAATAATAATAACTAATAACAGTAATAAGTAAGCTATGAAAGCTTAAAGCTACACTAAAACTTTTGGGACACCAAATTATAGACACAATCTCTCATTTGAGCTTTTAAAGAGTTTTGTGTGGTAATTACTACAGTATTATAGATAAGAAAGCTGAGTCTCATAGAAACTAAATGACTTGTATTGAAGAGGTGGCATTTGAACCCAGATCTTTCTGATTGAAAAAACAAAAAACAAAAGAAAACAAACAAAAAAAAATCTAATACTCTCTCTACTTTACCATACTGTTTCCCAGAGAAAACATGAGTCCCAAAACAGCAGACTATTCTAATGGTCATGGAATCACAGAATTCCAATCTAGAAAGTGTCACAAAAGTCTTCTAGGATAATCCCCATCTCATGCATGAAAACACTCTACAGAATACTGGAAAAACTACAAGGAGAGAGAATTTGCTATTTCACCAAGCATTCATTCCAACTTCTGGGCATTTTCACTGGCTGTCCCTCATGCCTGGAATTCTTTCCTTCCTCCTATCTGCTTCCTGGCTTACCTGGCTTCCTTCAAGTCCCCATTATACTCTCACCTTCCACAAAAAGTCTATTTTGACTTCCTCAGTGCTAGTGCCTTCCTTTGGTTGATTATCTCCAATTTATCCTGTATATATTTCTTTGTATGTACTTATTTCATGTCATCCCCTTCATTAGATTGTGAGATTCTTGAGAGCAGGGACTGTCTTTTGCCTTTCTTTGTATCTCCAGCTCTTAACACAGTGCCTTGCTTATAGAAGGTATCAAAGAAAGCAGGTAGGTGGTACAGTAGATAGAGCACTGGTCCTGGAGTCAGAAAGACCTGAGTTCAAATCCACCCTCACTTACTAGTTTTGTTACCTTGGGCAAGTCACTTGACTCCTGTTTGTCTTAGTTTCCTTATCTGTAAAATGGGGATAATAATAGCACCTACCATACAGGGTTATTGTGAGGATCAAATGAATTAATCATTTTAAATCACTTAGCACAATGCCTAGTGCCTAGAAAGTGCTGTATAAATGCTAGCTGTTTATTAGTTATTCTAAAATAAATGTTTATTGACTTGTAGACTGACTTCCGTCATTAGTTTTAGTTCTACATTTTAGAGACACATGAAGGAAGTTTTATCACATTTTATACAAGATACCCTCAGTTGAAGATGACTTCTATCTCTCTTAAATCTTTTCCTCCTTTTTAGGCTAAACATCCCTAATTCTTTATACTGTTCCAGAAATGAAATGGTTTTAAATGCCTCCCACCAACATCACTGCCATTCCGTTCACCCTCCCATGGCCATGCTCCAGCTCACCAATTTCTTTCTTTAACTCCAGTCCAAGGAGCATATGGCTTGTTTCCCTCAATCACCACAGATTTATGTTAAGCAGATTTTATAAAAGTCAAAGTGGGATGGAAAAAAATGAAGGGAAGCATTCTTGTAAGTGGAAAGAGCCCTCAACTTAAAGTCAGAAGACTTGGTTTAAAATCCTAGGCCTTCTCCTTAGTGATTACGTGATCTCGTTCAAATGGTCTCATTTATCTAGGCTCCAGCTCCAATATCTACAAAACAGGGTATATGTCTATGTATGTTTGTGTGTGTGTGTGTGTGTGTGTGTGTGTATGTGTGTGTGTGTGTGTGTTGGGATGGAGGGGCAGGGGATGGACTATTTTTAAGTGACCTTCCATCTCTAATATCCTGTGATTAATGTATTCACTCCCTCTCTCAGGGATACTGAAGTCAGACCACTGAGAAAGCCAACAGAGGTCAATGTGTCCTTCTGGTAGGTGGGGTTTTTGTTCTCCCATTCCACTGTATATTAACTACAATAGAAAGAAAAGTGCTGCTATTGGGGCTAGTCTCCCAAACAAATTGAACTGTGAGCTCAGTTGGAAGAAGAGAGGTAAGCACTCCATTGTGATTGTAGCCTGACTAACTTGTAAAACAGCATGCAAACCAGGACTAGTTACTTATCCTGTCTTTGGGGAGAACCCCAGTGGCAATGCACAAAACCAAGAGTGAAACATGAGTCTGTTCTTTGCAGCAGGCAAAGATAACATCTTTTACCAATTAAAATCTTCCTTCTGAGCAGATTGTGGGTCTCCAGCCTCATACATAGGACCTCACATCCTTTTTAGCTGAAAACATGTGTTCTTAAATTATTCCTCACATTCATATAGCACTTAAAGGTTTATGAACTATTTCCCTCCATAGCCCTAGGGGTGTAGGGGCTAGTGTAAGTATGATTATCATTGTTTTATAGATGAAGCAAGTGGGTCTCAGAGGCAAAATGACTTGTCTGAGGTCACATAGCTAGGAAGTGTCAGAACCAGTTGGTGAACACTAATCCCTTCACTCCCAGTTAGCCCTCTTTTTCTGCTGCCTCTCAGAAACTTTTGACACAGGTGGTGACCCAACTGGAATGGGATCAGGAACAATTGGCAGTAAGTCTCCACTGATTAAGCACTTATGAAAATAGTAGTAATTTAATTCAATGGTTTCTTATTAAGTACATATTGTGGATGGAACATTGTGCGTGAGAGCATTTGGGGGAGAAACAAAGACTAAATAAGATGTGGTCTCTGTCTAATTTACTACCTTAATTTCTAGGAATGTGAGGGAGATATGATTAAGATGAAAATGATTAAATATAATTAGAATAAAGTTCATGGGACAATTGTACAATTATTGGTGAGGTCAAATGGAAGGCACCATAATTTCTTACTGTTGGGGAATCAGGAAAGAATTCATAGAGGAGTTGGTATTTAAGCTAGGTCTTAAAGGAGAACTGGACAACAATAGCAACAAGAACAATGGTGGTGGTGGTGGTGGTGATGATGATGATGATGATGATGATGATGATGATGACAGACATCTGACAAATTATTTAACCATTCTCAACTTCAGTTTCCTTATTTGTAAAATGAGGGTGGTAACAATGAGGGTGGTACCTACCTTACGAGGTTATTGTGAGGATCAAATGAAATAACATACAAAGGGCTTTACAAAATTTAAAGCGCTGTATACATTAGAAGGAGAACATAGACATATTATTTTACCAAAATATGTCGTGTTTTACCAAATCCATCTCCTTTGCTTCTCATAAGAATACCCGTGTTACTCATCTAACCCCTATTTCCAAGCCCCAGATGACTTTTCCCAGTTCACAGTCAGTGTTAGAGCCAAGAGTCAAAACTTGGTCTTCTAATCCCAATTCCCATACTTTTAGTATTTCACCATGGTTTGATGGTCTATAGAAAATAAACATGAGATGTACTGGCCCAATGCCAAAACAACTGATTGAAAAGTGAAAAAAAGGTTTACTCAATTGTTTTGCGTACTTGATGCTAAACTGATTTGACTGATCTCCCTTTCCCCCAACACACACACACTGAATTAGCCGGTCCTCCAGTTGCATTGACAGGTTAATTCAGTCAAAACAATTGAACATTTTATATTCATGGCCACAGTCTAAATCTACTTCAGCATGTTAATAGTAAAACATGTGTGTAACAAAGTGTCTCTCTAAAGCTTTTCCATTTGTATTTAACTGCGTAACACATCCCAGAAAACTCAGAACCATGTTTTGAAGCAGTGAGTAGTAGATTTCAGCCCCACTATGCCACAGTAATACAGAAAAACCAGGAGAAAGGGCTTAGTGCCAATTAAAGGAGAAGCTAAGGCCTTCTTCCCTCCCCCACCCCACCCCCAAATGCAGACTTTCTCTTGGGACTGTTTTAGAGAAAAAAGGATCTTAGAGATTGTCAAATCTAACCTGTGTCCTATTTTGTGCATGAGGAAGCTGAGGCATAGAGATAAAGCAGCTTATCTAAGGCTACAAAGTTAATAAAATTCAGAAGTGACATGACATTTGAAGCCAAGTTCAGAGCCAATGATTCTTCCATTGTACCAGCAACAGCATTGTCTAATGAGAAAATCACAATTATGCTAAATATTGGGAGGCCTGGGTTCCAGTTCTGGCTCTAATACCTTTAATTGTGTGACCAGAGCAAGAAATTTAACCTCTCTGTGCCTCAGTTTCCTAATCTGTAGGTAGAGGTCATGATTAAAAGTGATTTGCAAACCTGAAGACACTCAAGAAATATAAACTGTTATTATAATAGGCGCTGAATGAATGCTTGTTGTATAAATGAATATTTCTCCTCTGCGCTTTGTATTTCAAAAGGCAACATAACGTGAATATTACCCAAATCCAATCCCTGCCACAGCACTCCAGCTCAGGAAGTAATTATGTGAAATCTTCTCCACAGAGAGACACTGAGGACTGTTGGACCAGGAGCAACTGAGCCTGTAATTTAACCCGTTTGCTTCTGCTTCCTTAATTCTCTCTCACTCATACCCTGAATAGTACTGCTATAACTTCAAAAGCTCCAAAGAAAAACAAACACTGAATCAGGTCTTGGAAGGAGTAATATGTAAGCCAGACATAGAGACCTTCACGTTCACACTATTTATTAGAAGGGGGAGAGAGGCAGGAGACATTGGTGATTTATTAGACTAAGAGGCCCAGGAAAGTTCATACACTTGCATTTGTCCCATAACCATGTGCCTGAGAGAACGAGCATAGATAAAATGAGGCTTTCATTTTTGGAGAAAAGGGAAACATTGATTACTTTTGCCATTACTGAGTCAAGAGACTTAAGATCTTCTTTTGGTATGTCCCATGGACTCACTATGTAAATTGTTCTGAAAAAATGAAAGAATTGAATTTTTGTTGTTTAGTTGTTTTTCAGTCATGTCCAACTCTTCATGACCTCTTTTGGGCTTTTCTTGGCAAAGATACTGGAGTGGTTTGCCATTTCCTTCTCCAGCTCATTCTACAGATGAGGAAACTGAGGCATACACGGTTAAGTGATTTGCCCAGGGTCACACATTTAGTATCTGAGACTCCAGGCCCACCACTTTGCCACCTAGCTGCCCAAGAATTAAACTAGACATTTAAAAAAATTATCAAAGACATTTTTTTCAATATCACCTTTATTTCCTAATATATCCTTCCCCCTTTTTCCATCCTGGGAGCCCTCCCCTGTAGCATCTTGTAATTATCTTGTACCTACATAGTTTTTTGCATGTTATCTATTAGAATGTGAGTTCTTTGAGGGAAGAAAGTCTGTTTTTGCTTTATATTGTATTCACAGAACTTTGCAAAGTACCTGGCACATAAGCCCTTAATACACATTTGTTGAATTGTCTTACAGTGGAGATGGGGAAAATCAGTTTGGTAAAACTAACCGAATGTATCAACTGAGTCTGGCAGTATACGTAATATTCCTTACCCAGTTTCCCGCCTCTGCACAGAAGAGGAGATGCATTTTCTCATCTCTTCTTCAGAAAAAGCTTGATCAATAAAATTATAAAGCATTCAATTTCTTTTTGGTTCTTTACATTTACATTGTTGGAGGCATTGTGTTTATTGTTTTCCTGATTCGGCTTACTTTACAATATTCCATAAAAGACTTTGCAAGCTCTTTTTTATATAGTCTTCATATTCAGTATTTCTAATGGAACAAAAATATTTTGTACCACAAATTGTTTAGTCATTATCTCATTAAAGGACAAGACTTTATCTCCAATTCTTTGCTACTGCAAAAAGTGTTGCCATCATATTTAGGTCTCTATGTGACCTTTCTGTTTCACCCTCTTGAAGTAAATGCCTGGCAGTAGGATCTCTAAGTCAAAGACTGTAGACATTTTCGACGAGGTCATTTCTAAGATCCTTTCAAGATTTAGATTTCTCTCTTCTACCAGAGAAAGTCTCAAGTTTTAGGTGTCCTTGATCTCTTCTCTTCCTACCTTCCCTGGTGAATTGCTCTCTTTTTCATCCACTGTCTCTCTCTCATTGTCAGTCTCTTGCTATTTACAGGTCCCTTCCTTCCTGCCTTCAAACATAGCTATTTCTCCTTATTCTTCACATACTTATACATACATACATACATACAAACATACATACATACATAAACAAACTTCGCTACACCATACTATCAGCAGGAAGCTGCTGTGCTATGTATTTCCTCCCTTCCTCAGCTGAACTCCTAGAGGAAGAAAATTTAAAAAAAATTAAAAATAAAAAAATTTCTACCCTTGCCTTTATTTATTTTCCTCTCACTCACTTTTCCACTCTTTGAAGTTTGCTTTTAAACTCATCACTCAGCCATAACAGTCCTTACTAAAGTTGTCAGTGATCTCTTAATTGCTAAATCCAAGGGCCTTTTTTCACATGCTTTCTCATCCTTTTTGATTTATCTGCTACATGTGAAACCATTTTTCACCCTCTCCTCCTATAAACTCTCTCTTCCCTGGGTTATTTTTGTTGCTGTTTGCACTTTCTTTCAAATCACCCTCTGCCCTTTTTTGGTTTTCTTTATCTCTAACTTCTCTTTCTCAATTCCCTTTGTTGGGGTAGCACATTAAATTTTCACTGGCTTCCTATTATGTAACAAATAAATTCTATTACCATTGAATGTCCACTACAACATGTCTCCCACCTGCCATTCTGGCTTGATTTTATGCCATCCCCTTTCATATGCTCTACGCTTTAACCACTCCAGTATCTTTGGCAAGAAAACCCCAAAAAAGGATCATGAGAGGTTGGACATGACTGAAAAATGACTAAGCAACAAAATGCTTTAACCAAATAGGGCTTCTTACTATTCAATGTCTTCTCACCTCCATTCTTTTTCTTAAGTTGTTGCTTAGGTCTTCAATGTCCTCATTTGTTGGCATCTTTCTTATTCTTTAAAACCCAGCTCAAATGCCTCCTATTTCATGAAGGCTTCCTGATTACCTATTTCAGAAATTCTTGCCACCTTGGCGCACACATAGAACTTTAGTCTAGCCTTTTTTATTTACCCATGTTCCTTTTTGGTAGTATAATTGTATACATGTCAATCCAACCTACCAAATTATCAACTCATTGAGCACAAGGAGTATGTTTTGGGAGCAGTATAATATAGTGGATAGACCACAGGACATAGTTTCAGATAACCCGGGTTTGAATCCTATCTCAAACCAGTTATGTGATCATGAACAAGTTACTAATCATTTTAGCTTCAGTTTCCTCCCCGGTAAAGTCTGACATGTTAATGGATCTCTGTTGTCGTTAACATAAATACTCTCTCCATCTGTGGAAATTATGATTCACTCATGTACTATTATCTAATGCAACTCTTTTCCATGTCTTTTTGTAACTCCTTCACAAGAGGTCTACTTAACGTGTCAGTGAACATCCTCTCTTCCTCTGATTATCTTTACAATGCATGTATGCCAGTGGAGCACAATGACTGTCTTTACATTGTCACTCTTGCCACGTGACTATTTCAGGTTTTTCACAGTTGTACAACTCCAGTGCCATTTCCCCCCACTTATCTAGCTATTACTAGTATCTATTTCCATTGACGAAACTGAGGCGTAAAAACATTAAGTGATTTGCCCACGAACACATAACTAGGAAGTGTCTGAGACTGGATTTGAACTTAGGTTTCCCTGACTCCAGGCTTGGTACTCTATTCACTGTGCCACCTCGTATGAAAATGTTATTATTGAAATGATGGTCTTTTATTTCAGGAAGAAGTTTGGGAATCATTAAAAGTGCAATACAGTTTCACAATGGAAACTAAACTGATTTTCTTCTTTTTCACTTCTGGGTCCAGCTCACTGTCCGTGAATAGTGAGTGTCTAACTGATGGGTGCAATGCACCAGCTCTATGGCTCGTTTTATGCAACTTAATATCATAGTCTGGACAAAAGATATTCTTCATCTACTTTGTTTGTTTGCTTGTTTTTCCCCAAATCTGGCTACTTCAACCAAATTCTCTGTAGTGATCATGAATTTTATTTTGGGATTATTATGTAATCTGCAGTATTCTAAGCTTGATATAATCAACACAATATCATCCCAGAATAGGAGCATCTGAAGAAGCTCAACTTTTATAGGGAATATACCTCTTCCACTTGTACTCTCTGCCAGATAAATATCATGGTGGCAAATTCATTTGGTGGGCATTTTTTTTCCATTTTTGTTCTTTGTTTGATATTAGTGATTAAGAGGTCATTTTAAAAAGTTCTCTCTGTTGCTATATATTTCAAGGACTTAGATATAACTGATAAATGCTTGTCAGATATTTCTTTGGGAAGATGATCCTTTAAGGCATGATTCATCTCTCCCGAATCAGATGCTTTTCTGTGGTCAGTCAGATGCTTTTTTATGGCTCCCAATGACAGCTTGTGTTCTATGTACCTTTAAGTAAATTTTGTGACCATATAGTTGTGCACTACACTATACAACATTGTTTGTGAAATGCTAATCTCATGCGATCCTCAAGGGTGACTGAAGCATGCATAGAATATTTTCACAAAACTTTTGACGCAATGAGAAAGCAGACATATGGGTTGGTAGTTCCTACTATTCTTAGTCATATTTTTGTTAATAGTGAAATCCAAGAATATCTTTCAAGCTTTTGGTATTCCCCCTCACTTCACATACCTGGAAAATCAACCTTCAAAATTTTATTGTCTAAATCATATATTCAGTCTATTCCAGCTGCTTTCCTCACCTTTGTTTTCTTTAGCACTATTCTACACGATCATGTAGTACTTTTGTATTATATTTGGCAATTAATGGTTGTAGAAGCAAATATGTTATATGTTTTGTTTACTTACTGAAGTAATAAACAAAAAACCAGAGGTCAAATCAATCAAGCTTTTATGAGTTTTTCCTAGATACTGAAGATATTAGAAAGGAGTTTGCATTCTAATGGAGAAAACAAGCAAATACTACAAACATAAAGAATGAATATAAAGGGAATGTAAATGAAGACAAAGGAATTAAATACAAAGTGATTTGGGAAAGGGAGCTAGAAATTACATTTGAATCATGGCTTGGCTTCTATTTGTCATTGTCTCCCACTGTGCACACCTTTACATTGATATTGTTTTAGTTCAGTCATTTTAGTCATATCTGACTCAGTGATCCCATTTGAAGATTCCTGTGCAATGACATTGGAGTGGTTTTCCATTTCCTTCCACAGATCATTTATGGATGAGAAAACTGAGGCAAACAGGGTTAAGTGACTTGCCCAGGGTCACATAGCTAGGAAGTATCTGAGGCCAGATTTGAACTCAAGTCTTCCTGACTCCTGGCCCAGAGCTCTATCTACTGAGACATCTTACATTCATATTGCTGTGTATTAAAACACATCTTGGCTTGAATTGAAGGATCTTATTGAATTCTCTTTAGGAGTTCTCTACTTCTTTAATCTCTGCAAGAGAAGTTAGTATATAACCTACAGATATTTTCATGGTAATCTTCTTACAAATATTTACTATGAGCACTTTAATCAATCAATAAACATTTATTAAGTACCAACTATGTGCCAGGCACTGTGCTAAGTCCTGAGGAGACCAAGAAAAAAAGCAAAAAGCAATTCCTGCTCTCAAGAAATATGCTGTCTAGTGGGGGAAACAACTTACAGATATATAAAAAGCAATATGATATGATCAAATGTCCCCTTTGAAATTATATTTCTTCTATTTTGGAGGCATATTAAAACCAACTCTGCCAATCCTTTTGTTTGCTTTGTGACATTACTTTCTCTTGCTTCCCCTCCTATATGTCTAACTACTCTATTTCATTTGCTGGTTGATGATGAGAATATACTATCTATCCTAGGTCCTTCTTTCTTCTCTAAACTTTCTCTTCATATTCTCATCATCAACTATGGGTTTAATTATCATCTCCTAGTAGGATATAAGCTCCTTAAGAGTTGAAATTGTTTCATTCTTTGTATTTGTATACCCAGTGCCTAGCACAGTGCCTGGCACATTGTAAGTACTTAATAAATGTTTCTTGAATTATTGTTCTCTATGCAGTTGACTCACAAATCCAAATGACCAGCTCAGGCTCTCCTCTGAGCTCCAGCCTCATATCATCATTTGCCTCTTAACAGGGGTATGCTGGAGCTAGCTCAAACCAGCTTGCAAGAGCTGATTGTTAAAATTTAACATAAGCATTTACACCTAGGAAATTGGCAAATGTTGTCTAATCTGGGCCAGATATATTGTTTTGTTGATTGTTTAGACTTTAAAAAGTGGTGGAGGAAAGGTTAACAACATAGATTGAACTTAAAGTATATAATACATTTATATACATTTTCTTTGGGGATCCAGTTGTTAAACTTTTACGAGCATATTCCTGTCTACTGAACGTTTTAATCTAGATGCTGTGGAGATGTCTTAAATGCAACCTATCTAAATGTGAACTCGTTACCTTTTTTCCCATCTATTCCTCTTCCAAACTTCCCTATTTCTTTTGAGGTCATCACTATCATTCTCCCAGGTTGATAACTTCAGCATTATTGTGGATTCCTCACTCAACTTTATCCATCAAGTCTAGTTACCCACCAAATATTGATGTTTCTGCCTCCCCAACCCTTTCTCCCTATTAATGCTGCTACCACTTTAGTTCAAGTTTTCATTACCCCTAACTTGGATTATTTCAACAGATTCCTATTTGGCCTTTTTGCCTCAAGTATGCCCCTCATGTAGAAGGATTGGCCTTGGCCAGAAGCACTATTTGATTATTGGATAAAGAGGGAAAGGAGAAGAGAGTGAGTGGAAGATGATGTCAACTGGATAAAGAGAATGGGAGAAGAAGGATCTCATGTCAAAAAGGGTCTCCCATTTAGGGTGCTAACAACTAAGCTAATATTTGAAGATGGTCCAAGATCCATATAACTCTTATCACCCCAAGCCCACTTTTACTTTGTTACTCTCGTTAAAGTAGCAGAAGCAAATTTCCCAGGATTGAGGACCATTTTATATTTTTCCTTTGTTTAATAGACAGTCCTAGGCAAATAATTTATCACAAAGTGATCAGCATGGTAAGCTCTCCATACCTAACTAGGCTGGTTTTCATAACACAAGCATAATCTCTGTTTGGGACAACACTATAAGCCCTCCCAGTATGGTTGAACCTGACACATCTTTCGTTTTGCTGCCATAGCATGTGAGAATGCTGCTGGGTCATCTCTATTCTATGATGAAATATCAGAGTAAGAATTTTGAAGGACTTTCATCTTCAGTAAAATGGAAATAATATTTTTTACTTTACTTACCTCACAGAGTTGTTATAAACAATGCACTAAAAGTGAGTTATTTATTTATTTATTGAGAGAGAGAGAGAGAGAGAGAGAGACAAAGAGAGACAGAGAGAGAGAGGGAGAGAGAGAAAGACAGAAACAGAGACAGCGACAGAGAGAGTATGTCATAATGCTTGGAGTAAGGAAGACCTGAGTTAAAGCCCATGCCTGTGACATATATTAGTTGTGTGAGTGTGGGCAACTCACTAAAACTCTCAGTGCCCCAGCAACTTTCCAAGGCTATACTACAAATGAGTTGCCAATCTTCATGTGTAGAGATAATTTACAAATTAGTATTTACTAAACTGATGGAATCACAAGTTTAGGCCTCTTAATTATAGGGGCTTTCTCATCATCACACACGGTCAGAAAGTTTTGGAGCAGGGACTCACATCCAAATCTTTTTATTCTATGTTGTGTGTGTGTGTGTGTGAGAGAGAGAGAAAGAGAGAGAGAGAGAGAGAGAGAGAGAGAGAGAGAGAATACATGATAGAGATAGGTAGAAATATATAGGTATATAAAGGACATCTATGTACCTGTGTGCTATGGATCTCTACTTCTAACTATATCCATGAAATTTACTATTATTGCCAAAATTTCAAGCACAGTTCTTCCTATACAATTTAAATGTTTATTCATTTAATTAATGGCCTCAAGATAGCTGGTGGACTTTACTGTCATTATCCTCCTTTGCCTCATCATGCTTCCCTGAGACAAACAAGAGGAAATAGGAGATCACACTGATTTCATATATAACAATCTTGAAGAACTGAGATAAGCATAGCATAATGGGAAGAACCTTGGACATAAAGCCAAAAGATCTGAGTTTGAGAGCCAGCTCCAACTAGATACATGACTGTGAGCAAATCTTTCCTCCCTGGGACCCAGTTTCCTAATTTGTAAAATGAGAAGGTTGATTTGCTGGCCTTCAAGGTCCCTTCCAGCTCTAGCATGCAAGTGATTCTATATCTCTTGAGATGTGTATCTCCTGATATACACTACAAACTGGTGGTAAAACCTAAGAATAGTTACCATCACTTGGTTCCTAGCCAAGTACCTCATGTTTACCATACCACACTCCAGTGGATGAGTGATTTTGCTATAGGAAATAAAACACCATAATTTATTCAGTAAAATGTTGCTCACAACTTAGGTCTTACAAATCCATTTTCTTTTCCTGGAGTAAGTTTGGCATTCAAACCATTGGACTTGGGGCAATTTATATGAAACCCCCATACTCCTTTACTTTCCCCTTCATTATTCTGGTTTCCAGAAACAAGCAGTTATGTTAGTTATACTAAGGGGCTTTATCATGTAATGTGACATAATTGGCAACTTATTGAAGATGTAGGAGTTGTGTTAGCTATGGAGTAAAAGTTCCTTATAATAAGAAACATATGTGAGGATTTTTTTCCCCTCCATGTCTAGACTTGGGAGGTTTCCCAGGAGAACTTCCAGGTGGTTATCTAAGCATAACAGCCCAAAAGAAAACCTATAAAAAGCTAGGAAACAAGGAATGGCATGACAAGTGCGTAAATGTGGCTGGACAGAATAATAATTCTAATGTGAGTTTGGTAACTAGAGAACCCCCTTTGCTGCTTATGTCCTGGGACTATTGGGTTCACTTTAATTAAAGGGTATATTCATTGACCTTTTTTACTAATGCCATTGTGCACAATCCACTTTTCTCACATTGATTCTTCCTTATCTTTTGCAAAATGCAAATTTCCAAGCCTAGCCTAACACAGAATATCATATGAACATCAGTCTTTCAAAAGCCAAACTTTTTAACATGCCTAATTTAATTACAATCAATCAGTGTCAAAGTAAAAACTCAACACCACCCACTAAGCTTTTGATTCAGAAAAAATTTTTACTACACCGGAGTCCCACAAATGCTGACTCAATATGGAAAGTTTGAGGCCAAAGTTCACTTTTCCTTCTCCAGTCAGCAAGCTAATTTTTGAAAGAAAAGCAGGAAAGAAATATGGCCAAGAATAAAACAACTAAATGAGAGACACCACAAACTCATTGTCTCTTAATCCCAGTTCGCCCAATAGTACCCTCTGAGTGTTTAATATATCCTAGGGTAAGAGAATACGGTTGGTCATCCCTGTATGAAGGATTTAGCAAATATTCTTCTGGAACTAGTTCAGCTTCTGAGTCATAATGAACATTTGAAGTTTAGATTCTGACTACACAATAGAAGACATAAAAGAAATATCATACCTCAGTGGAAGTTTACATAGAATGACTTTATCATCCAGACATAGGAGATAGAACTTCAAAGATTCAGCATTAGGTGCCTGAAGTGTTGTTGTGTCATGATCTGTATCAGCTTTTTTTTTCTTTACAATCAAGTTAGGTTGAAAATGATATATTGGGCTTTAGTAGCCAGGTGTGAGGTCCAACCTGTCATGAAAAAACACATACCAGACTCTATCTGTCAGGTAGCTTCAAATATTCTTAACTAAGTGTACAAAAGAGTCAAGTTTCAAGTAAAAACAAAAATTAGAAGTGCTATTCCTGAACATCCAGGGTTAGAAAAGTTGATTGAACTGAGCTTCTCCTAGGGAAAAAATAGTGAGATTTGCCCAATTATTTTATTTTATTTTACTTTATTTTATTTTTTGCTTTTTTTTTTTTTTGATGAGCAATCAAGGTTAAGTGACTTGCCCAGGGTCACACAGCTAGTAAGTGTCAAATGTCTGAGGCCAAATTTGAACTCAGGTCTTCCTGACTCCAAGGCCAGAGTTCTATCCACTGCACCACCTAGCTGCCCCCCAACTATTTTAAAAGCATATTGCCAAACTATGTTTTCTCCCAATGATCAAGATTATGTGATACTAGTATTAAGGAATTTCTCTCAAATGCTAATAAGCAATATATTTTTTGGCATTCTAGAACAAAAAAAGTCTTTAGGCAATTCTAATTTTTAATGAAAAACAAGTTCAATAAATATCAAACAAGATCAAATAGGGTGATATTTATAAAGTACTTAGTCTAATGCTTGGCACATAGTAGGAACTTAATGAATGTTTGTCCTCTTCCCTTCCCCATTTTCTAAATAGCAAGATCACACAATAAGAATTTACTTATAAATAGTGGCAGGTGCAGGGTGATTCAGCTCCATTTTTAAAAATGATCTTTCACCTCTAACTTGTAACTTATGTATTCATAAGAACCCACTTACGAATTAGTGTTATGTGCCCATGTGGTTTTATATTCCACAGTTGAAAACCAGGGAAAAAATCTGTGCAAATATTTGAACTTCTATAGTCTAGTGGAATTTTCAGATCTATATATTCTAGTCAAATTCACGTGCAAGCACTCTCAGGTAATGGTTTTCAGGTCCATGCATAATTAACGAGAACTAGAAAACTCTATGGAAATTTAAGTCCTTTAAAACAGGAACTTCCAGATACGGTTAAGCACCTTCTTTGTAAAATAATGACCTATGTCTATACTTCAAGAACCTCTAATTTTGTTGTAGAGGGTACTCCCACCATCAACACAGATTGCACCTACTTTATGATTTGGCAAGTGGTCTTTGGAATTTCTGTGGCTGAAAAAGTCACCACCCTTCAGATAACTTGGTGATGCACAAATCTGAGCTTAGCTAAGCTGGTTATCAGATGACAGAGTTATGTTCTGTTAGGAGGCCCAAATTCAAAGGCTTTTTAGTTTCTATTAGAGCTGGTACTATACTGGTAAAGATCCTAGTGTCATCTCTAGACCATCATAAAGCACCAGAGTATAACATTTTTAAGGGCCAGTGCCAAATATGAAAGCTATCAACTTCTAATTTGAGCCTTTTTAATTCTTCATATAGAAGCTTTAAACAGTCTCCCCATAAGGACATAGAATTTTAAGCTACAGATTTAGAGATAGAGGAGACCTTGAAGATCAATTGTCTCATTTTATAGATAACAGTGATGAGGCCCAGGGAAGCTGTGGTATACCCAAAATCCCACAAGTAGAAAGTGGCATCATCAGAACTGAAGCTCCAATCAAGTGCTCTGCCCACTCACACTGCTGTTCCTCTCCCAGGTTTGAAATCAACTTGTAGTAAATTGTGTAAACAGGATAACTCTGCACCCCTTAAGGCAATTCGTTTTTAGGGAGTGAAGAAAAACACAAAACTTTCCCCACCAAAGTACGATGTATATTTATGTAGGTGAAAACCCAACCCTTTTGTTATTATGATTGGCCATGGGCCAGGGAGACCAGTCAGAACAGGGCCTGGGGAAGCAAAGCACATTTTCACTATGCAAAGGTCTGGGCAGTGATGAATTAGAGGTTAGGAAGAAATAGAAATCAGAAATACATAAATACCGTATGACAGAGGAAAAAGAAAGAGGTCTTTGCTCAACTGCAAAGAGTTAGCAATTGAGAAATCTACAAGAGTTGAATGGGCAGAGTAAAGTGGTGGGTCAAATTGCCTGTCAGTGGACAAGTACTTATTAAATGCTAACTATGCACCAGAAACTTGAGCTAAGCACAGAAGATACAAAGAAAGGCAAAAGCAGTCCTTACCTTCAAGGAGCTCATATTCTAAGGAGGGGGAAAGCATGTAAAGGACTAGATACGCACACATATATATGGAGTAGATGGAAGGTAATTTAAGAGAGGAAGGCATTATTAGCTAGAGGACTAGGCCACATCTCTTGCAGGTGGTACCTGAGCTTGAAGTAAACTAAGGAAATTAAGAAGCAAACAAGAGGGAGCAGGGTGTCCCCAGTACAGGGGAAAGCCTGAATACAAAGATGCTGAGATTGGAGATAAAGTACTACCTTTGAGGAATTCCAAGTAGTACAGTGAGGTTGAAACAAAGATTGTATGAAAGCAAGTTGCCTGTACAACCAACAACTTGAAGGTTCATAGGAACTAAGGGAATAAAGAGAAGGTGGGCAGCAAAAGAGTAAGCCAGGATCATGTCTGTCTTGATATGAAGGCAGTTTGATGACAGTTTCAAAATTGTACTCCTTTCAGTCTAGTGAAAACCGGTTGTGACTGAACCTGTCCTGAAAGCTTATTGGTGATGATAACTGTGAGCAGTCGGGTAGTTGAATGGTCACTTTAGATAGGGGAAGAGAAATGGACACTATTTTCAGGCAATTGAACTCCCTATTGTGTCTTCTGACTATAGATGCAGAAATGAAACTAGTAAGGGGGAGGATAAGGAGTGGGAAATCACATCTCTAAAAGTCAGTGAGCTACCTAATTTATTAATATTTCTTTCCTTTGACAAATTTTAATTGAGTAGATTTAGAACATTGATAAATACTGCCATAATTTGTTTAGAAAAATGTTTCAATTGTTACATAAGACCTGAGACATGAATTTTAGGGAGTTCTCTCTATACTTTTAAAGAAGAAAAACTATGACTTCCTTCTCTAGAAACTGGGGGTTTTCACTTCTTGTTTTAACGAATAAAGATTTCTCTTTCATGACATAATCTTTCCATCTGCCAGCATTTTACTTGGCAAATTTTTGCTAATAAAAACTTTTATTCTGTAGTGATATGGTATGTTTTTACAGTAGAAGGAACATTGGATTTGGAGTTGGAAGACCTGAATTGGAAATCTATTTCTGTTATATTTTGATCTTGGGCAAGATGGCACTTAATTTCTAAGGGCCTTAATTTCCCTATCTGTAAAATGAGTTGGTTGGACTATATGATCACAAAAGTCCCTTTCACATTTTTCAATACTTCGCTTCAAATGATCTGTGATTTCATCAATGGTACTCTACTCCAACCATGGTCAAAATTCATCCGCACCTTCTCATCCTGTGTAACTTGTTCACATCTTCCAATAAATTTTCAAAAAAGGATCCACCAAACACATTAGAGGCTCTCCTCCAAGTCCTTTAAGATCATGTGGGTACCAATACAGTACTTGGGCTGTGAACTTTCATTCTCATTAACTGCCTGGCTTATTTCCTTTTTTAATCACTTTGCTGGCTTATACCTTTTTTTTTAAACTTCTTGCACACAAATCATCATTGGT
Source organism: Vombatus ursinus (assembly GCF_900497805.2). NCBI lineage: Eukaryota > Metazoa > Chordata > Mammalia > Diprotodontia > Vombatidae > Vombatus > Vombatus ursinus. The sequence continues at coordinate 24,676,868 of NW_020948983.1, forward strand.
AATATGCTGCAGTCTATTAGTGACCACCATATGTCTCTCCATTGCCCTTTGTGTCACTCACAATTTTGATTCCTGGGACACTGTGGTTTTGTATAATTTGCGGCCTTAGAATTACACCAGAATATTGCTGTTAAAAGGTAAGTATTTTTTTTGTTTGTTTTGTTTTGCTTTTGCTTCATGGAGAAAACTGGGATCATAAAAGTGATACACAATTTCCCAAACATATTTAAACCTATTTTATTCTTCCTGTTTGATTCTGTGCTCAATGCGTGATTCCATGAATTTTCAGTATATATTTAATAAACCTAAGACAGATAGTACTAACATAAAAGACCTAATGAGATATGAATAAATATTAAATAACTATAATAGAATATGCAATAAAAGAAGAAAATACAGTTAAAGGGTTAGTTAATGGAAAGGGAACTCCTGGTGAACATAATTCACAAATGTGTATTAAACATCTTCTTTGTGCCAAGAACTATGCTAGTGGCTGGAGAATAAAACCAAACAAAAAACAAAAAACAGCCACAGTCCCTGCCTTCAGGGAGCTTACATTCTTTCAAAACAAATTACAGGTATGTATATAAGTATATACAAAATATATACTGAGTTTTGAAAGTAAGAAGGGCTCCAAAGAGACAAAAGCAAAAAGAAAATGTGTTTCCGGCATGGGGATAGGCAGTGCAAAGGAAAAGATATAGGAGGCGATATATCATGCGTGAGGAACAGCGAGAAGGATGATTTGTCTGAATCACAAAATATGTTCACTATAACAAATAGTAAACATGGAAGGGTAGGTTGGAGATAAGTTGGAAATGGCAAATATAGAAGTTTATATGTGATCCTAAAGATAGCACTGGATCTTAATGAGTACTCAGTCAACCAGAATTTATTGAAATTTTATGTGTCAGAGACTATACTAAGTGCCGGGGATGTACAGACAGACCAAATCAGTTCCTGCCTTCAAGGAGATTAACTTATAATGAGGGAGACAGTTCATGAATACTTAAGTACATTTAGGATATAGACAGAGTAGATAAAAGGTAAGCTGAGAGACATGATATGGGAGCTGGGGTGACAGGAAAGGCTTCCTACAGAAGTTGGAAGGTGAACTGAGTTTTAAAGAAAGCCAGAGAAATCAAGAGGTAGAGGTGAAAGGCCAAGGAATTCCGGGCATGGCAAACAGCAAGCATAAAGGCACGGAGGTGGAGGGCCCTGTTAGAGGAACCGAAAGCAGGTTAGTATTGATGGATAGTTGATTTAATGGAAGGGGGTGAAGTGTAAGGAGAAAGAAAAGGTAAAGAGAAGCCAGGTTATCAAGGGCTTATTTAATTTAATTCATTTATTTGCCAAGTAAAAAAGTTTATATTTAATCCTATAGGTAATAAGGAACCCCTGAAACACAGTGTATATGTGGGAGGATAGTGAGAGGAAGTGGAAGAAGTGCGGTGACATGACCCGATCTATGCTTTAGACAAATTACCTTGGTAGCTGAGTAGAGGATGGATCGGAGTGGGGCACTTTAGTGGGACACCAATTATAAGGCTATTGGAAAAGTCTAAGCAGGATGTGATAAGGACCTAAACTACCGTAGTGGCTATGGAAGAAGGGATTTATATGAGGAATGAGATAGAAATGAAAAATAAGTCAATGGATTAAATATTTAAGGTTAGTAAAAGTGAGAAGCCTGGATGTGTGTAAGGTGGTGACACGCTGGACAGAAATAGGGAAGTCTAAAAGAGGGAAGAGTATGGGGGAAAGATGATAAATTGTATTTTGCTATATCTATGGGACATTCAGTTCAATGTGTCTAAAAGACAGTTAAGTGATTGGCGCTGGAGTTCATGAGAAACACCGGGCCTGGATATATAGACTTATGCATCATCTTCACAGAGATGATAATTGAACCCATGGAAACTGATGAGATCACCCAGGGAGAGACTGCAGAGCAAAAAGAGAAGAGGGTCCAGGACGAACCTCAAGGACATCTTCTTTTAGTGGGCATAACAGGGGTAAGGAATTAGCAAAGGAGACTGAGAAGGAATGATCAGAGAGATGGGAGGAGGACCAGGAGAAAACAGTATCACTAAGAACCAAAGGGAAGACAAGATTCAGGAGGAGCAGGTGATAAATAGCATCACATTCCATAGAAAGGTCAAGAAGATTGTGGATTAAGAAGAAAAAAAATGGGCTTGGAAGCTAATAGATTACTGGTAACTTTGGAGAGGGCAGATTCAGTGACTAATGAAGTTAAAAGCCAAATTACAGCCAATTTAGACAAGAATGAAAGGATAGGAAATAGGCCATTTCCATTAGGCCGGAGAAGCCTGATTGCAGAAAATAGTGTTTCAGTGTTCAATGAGAGGGAATGATCATGGTGAGTAGGAAGCCATAGGGCATTCCAGACAAAGTAAAAAGAACACACAGGATATGGGGGGATTTTGATGGAGGTAATAGAAGCTATTTGACTGAAAACAGTCAAGAAAAAGAAAGAGTCTCCCCCCACCAAAAAAAAAAAAAACAAAAAGCATCTTAATATCATCATACCCAGCAGCACACTTTGAGAATAAGGCAATGAGGGAAGTTAAAGAGCCCATGACACCCTGAAGAAAGAACTTTACAGAAAACTTTGATAATCTTAGACCTATCCTATGGTTATTTTAGCATTGAAAGAAGAGAAAAGCAGTTGAACTATGGGGACAGGAAGTTACTGGCAGTAGTTACTGGGAATATCCCTGAGGAACGCGTTAGCCTTTCCTCCACACTGGAATTTCCTGTAGTCAGCATATAAAATTTACCAGAAGAAGCAAGAGTTCACTGTGTTTGAGGCTATCCTTCATGGCATTGACTGTGCAGAACATCACAATATTGGAGGATGAAGGAGGTGACAAAACACAATTTTCTAGCAGCACAGCAGTGTGACTGTGGAGTTCAGGTCTTCTGGAATGTATTTTTCCTGGTAGATCTGTGTCTGCTCACCTTTTCCTGTGTTCCTGTGGTAGGCATCATTTTGATCCTGTTGGTGGTTTACCAGAACTGTGGTACAGAGATGATTTTCAGTCTTGCAGAAAGCAGAACGCATGTGAATACATATTTACACACAAATACATAAGCAGAGAAAAGGCAGACATTGATATTGGATCTCCTTACACTAATGGCTAAGCTCCTAATAGAGGGAAAGTATGCCTTGGATGTGGGACAGATAGTGAAAATGCCTAGAACTGAGAGCATCAGAATCCTAGTCTTCTGAGGACGTCACCCTCTGGACCAGGGATGGAGAGTCACAGATATGGAGATGCATATGTTAGGGGAAAAAAAGTGATTACCATTCTTTCTTAATAACACATTTATACATGTATAAATAATTCTATCTCTGGATGCTCAGTCACATATATGTATACATGAATAATACATATACATGTGTGCATATTATATGTGCATATACAATATGTGCTTGCATATACAATGTATATGTATATAAAATGTGTACATAAATATATACATATATGTGTATAGTACCGTCTTTGCTTAAATCCCTATCAAACTATGCAGTGATAGAGCTGGGGAGAACCTAAGAAATCATATTTGAGATTGAATCCAACAAAGAAGTGTCTGCCCAGAGTCCAGTGACAGAGACACTTTCGAAACCAAGGATGGTGGAAATACTGCTGGATTTGGAGACCTAGGTTCAAATATTGATTCTGCATTTATTAGCTGTGAGACCAGAGTCTGGCACAACCCATCTGTGCTTTATGTGTAGCTATGAGTATGACCTTGAGCAAGTAATTTAACCTCCCCAGGTCATAATTTCCTCACCTTTAAAGTGAGGATGATAATTGTGCTATCAGTCTCACAGGGTTGATATGAGACTCTAACGAATGGATTGATGTGAAGCACTTTTGAACTGAAGCTCCCTCTCTGGGCTCACTCTCACTCCCACCACTCTATACAGATTCAGTCCCCAGAGGCTCAGCTTACAACTCTTACCCACAGGGTTCTAGAGATCCTGAGGGGGTCAGCATTTCTTATACTATCATTGACATGGCTCGATCCAGTTTGTTCTTCCAATTTTAGTTTACCAGATGAAGTCAATTAGGTTTTATAAAAGGCTATTTAGTTGGAAGTTAAATCAAGTACAAAAAAATCCTCCAAATGGTAGGGGGGCGGTGCACTGTCCTCTCTGCACACATTCAGAACCTGGGGAGAATGGACTCATTTGAAGCACAACGTTAGTGAAATATACCTCTAGGGAGCATCTAGGTACCAAAGCAAACTTCCTGACCCTGGAAACTCTTTTCACACTTCACAGAGGTTCCACCAAGTTCATTTTTGGGTGTGGCATAACATAAGGATAAATCACTTCCTTGCTCAGCTGCCCTGTATCCTTCCTGTGCTGGATAAAGGAGGTCACCCAGCTGCTGCGCAGTCTCTTTATCAATCTCCTCACTAGACTAAGCTACTGAAACTGCCAACTGGCTCTATCACCGGCTCTAACTGTCGGATCCCTGCTCCATCTTCTGACCTTTGGAAGCTCATAAGGTCATAGCCTAATTGAATCTGTCTCTAGCTACTCAGTCACTTACAATCAGGATAGAGTAAACACAATAAAAAATAAATAAACAAATAAATAAATAAATAAAAGAAACTGAAGCACTATGTATTCCTGTCTGAGTACATCCAGATGGTGAAGGGGCTCCCCACCTAACAAATCTTAGTAAACAATCTTCCTCAATCAAAAGCCCTGAAGGAAGAGACTGAGAGATCATCTGCTTGAACCTTTTGTATGCATACTCAGTTCTGACTCAGCAACCAATTAAAGGACTTTTCATTACTATGTAATATACCCAGAGGAAAGGGACTACCAGGGCCTGCTTTGAAGTGAAATGAAGGCTCCTCAATTATATATGCCAAGAAACAGGCTCACCAAGGCTCTAGATGTTGAATTGGCAGCAAGCAGAATATGTCACCCATGCTCTGTACAAACGAGAAGAAAGGGCACATCTGCATGTGCTCCGAGGACTGAGCCCTCACTGGCCAATCCCCTATTCCAAAGTCATAAAATGTAAAGACCAAGCTTCAACATTTTCATCATATCCGTTGTTATTGCTACTTCCTTCTTTAATAATCTGTAAATCTGCAGATAAGTTCAGCAATACAAACAACTAATAAAATTGAGATGCAGTATATTAAAGTCCAAGGTCAAATATTAAATGACTAATTCCTTCTTCATAGCATATCCCAAGTCAAAAAAAAGGATCAATGTTACTAAAGGACAAAGGCATGGCCAGCAGCAGCCATTCGAACCTTATGAAGCAGTCCTGGTAAAAAGTTGGAAAAATGGCTCTCCTTCCCTTAGTTGCAAAGGTGGTGGTTTCATTTATATAATACTGCATAAAATGCCAGATATTGTTGATATGTTAATGTGGGGCTTGTTTAGCTAAGTTACTTCCCTGGAAAGGAGGGTTTTCAGGGTGGAGGTGAGACAGCAAACCTGCTTTCCTATCCTGCCAAATACTAGTGGCGGAATACAAGAGGGAACCCTCTTCCTCCATTTGTTTCTTGGGGTCTAAGTGTTTGGGGTGTTCAGGGAGGACAAGCACCTCTGGTGGAAGAGCTTGCTAAGCCCTTTTCAGGGTTGCTCATCCTTTGATTTCCACTCGGCCCCCAACTCTCCTTAGCTGTAATGTCAAGAAGCTGTAGCACACATAGTGGCCATACTCCAGTAAATTGTCTCAGCAGATGGGTAACCCAGGTTGAGGGTAACTGGCAGGCATCAAATCTGTTGGTGGGTTGGGGGAGTGTCTATCCCAAACAGATGACTCTCCCAGGCAGAATGGGTGGATAAGAATAAATTAAATCAAACAGCATGAAGCAGGCGCTGTGGAGTGCTTGTAGGGGTGGGGAACCTGTGGCCTCAAGGTCACATGTGGCCTGGCTAGAGCTTGGTCAGACATCAAAGATGCTAAAATCATTCACTGCATACTCGACTGTTGATGATCGTCTTGACTTTTCTCTTTCCACTGGATTTCGATGGCTTTGGAAGAAAGAGTGAGGCTGATGACTTTGTGCAACTCTGCCTCATTTAAATCCAATGCACAAATGAGTCAAGACACCATTTTGTGATGTCATTGATTCTCTTCAAAATGAAGGACAAACAGCAGGGTCTGGGATACTCTAAATCAGTCTGAAGTTGATCACCCTAAATATGAAACCACTTGAATCACCACCACCGTTTTTTAGGGTCCTGTTTCTCTGAGTAATTGTTCCAACTCAACTTTTCTTCCCCATTTCATTCTTTCCTCTTCAGCTCCCCAACATCAGTGGGCCTGCCCATCTTTGGGAAACAACCCCATGCACAGGAGATAGAGATGATACCTGATGTCATTGGACCTGATCTTAATCTACTTTTTAATGCTGAGAACTCTAAAGTTCTCTTGATCCACCTGAGATTCTTATGAATGATCCACACAAAGCCTGGCCTACCGCAAGATTAAACAGACAACAGCCGCTGAGCACTTTCTTTGTCTCACAAACTCAAACTGTTTTGACTTAGTTTTGTTTTTTCCCCCTCTGAGTGCTTTATTTTCTTTCTGAAACTCCCAATTTAACTTGATGATGTTAAAAATAATTGAAATAAGTCTGAAAGTATATGGGTAGGCAAACCTGGCAGGACACTGAGCTTTCCTAGTTTAATTTCATTTGCTCTAAAATATATTCATTGCTTCATGCTCCACTAGCTTGCTAAGTACCCTCAGAAGTGCAATCAAATATTTTATTGTGCAGAAAGTGGCAGGTCACTTCAGTGCCAGATTCCTGGGAGAGGATGTTAATGATATGCCAGTAAGGGTAAGCCAAGTTGTAGAATGTTAGAGCTAGAAGGGCCCTTAGAGATTGCTTCGTCCAACCCTTTCATTTTATAGAAAAAATAAAGAGAAAATTCAGGCCCAGAGATGGGAGTGACTGGTTCAAGATCACATAGCCACAGAGTAGCAGCACCAGACTAAGAAGTCATTTCTCTGTCCTAGCTTGGTCCACACAGAGGTGGAGAATCTGTAGCCTCAAGGCCATATATGGCCTTCTAGGTCCTCAGGTGTGGCCCTTTGACTGAATCCAAACTTCACAGAACAAATCCCAAGGATTTAGTCAAAGAGCCACACTTGAGGACCTAGAGGGCCACCTGAGGCCTTGAGGCCACAGGTTTCCCACCCCATGATGCTCTTTCCACTATACATCTTGTCTTCACTGTACTTCTCTGTTTCACAGTCATCTACATGCATAGATCTGAATTTATCAATTGAAAAGAAATGCTTATATTCTCTCTGCTTCCTAACAGGGAGATTAGGAAGGAGTGGGAATAGATGGAAGACTGAAGGGATGGAGTTGATGAATGCAGGGTAGTCCAATGCAAATTTGCCAAATATATAATAAAACAGGGAAAGGATATATCTTAAAAAATTTATTAACATGATTCTATTTCTTTTTATTTTCATATGTTAATATTTTATATGTATTTATGCAATCCTACTTTATCTAATATTTATTTATATTTTATAATTACATAATTTATATAATATATAATCTTTTATCTCATATATAATATTAGGAGATGAATGAAAGCTAAAAAAGAGAGTGAAGGGAAGCCCACATGCCCATTAGATTAGCAATTCATTGAGTCCTCAGTGGAATGAAAAGAACAATGAGCTGGAAGTTGGAAAACCAGGGTCCTAGTGCTGGACTGGTCACTTCTTGCTTGTATGACCTTGGGAAAATCTCTTCATCTCTTTAAGTCTCAGTTTCTTTATACGTAAAATAATGGGTTTTTGCTACATGGTCTCAAGGCCTTTTTCAATTCAAAAGCAATTGCTTTTCTCTTGATGCTACCAAATGTTTTTTCCATGTACCTTGGACAGAAAAGTAGAAGGCAATATTTCAAAAGATTTATTATATTCAAGGATATTTGTAAAAAATGTCATTTAAGTTTGCCCTTAGGATCACGGCTGGGTCTCATTTTTTTTTAACCTTTCAGGTTTTCTCTGTGCCCAAATGCTTTAGGATTTGGGGAATGATTTATTCACCATTCAGCCAATCAAAAATATTTATTAAGTACTTAGTAAACTTCACAATTTTCTACAGCACTAGTTAAGGTGGCTACAAAGCAATATAAACTATGATCTGTATCCCCAAGGAACAGATTCTTATTGGGAAGATGACACATGAAATACAAGAAGACTATATGTTAATATTTATTAAATTCTATGGTGCTGGTTCCAAAGATTAGGATCTTTAAACATAGGAGAATGAGATATTGATGGAGGCTTAGGTAATCCTGAAAGGCTGCCTGGAGGAAATAGAAGTTGAGCTTAAAGAATAGCCAGGATTTGGATGGCATGGGAAGGATAGGGCATAGCATGAACAAAGGTAGAAAAGTGAATAATGTAATGATGTGTGAAGTAGGAAAGAGAACTGATCATAATCTTGTCCTGACTTCATGGAAGGGTACACATTGGAGAATAGTGGGGAGTAAGGTTGGATATCTAAGCAGGACCAGACTGGATTCCAGGAAGAGATATTTGTTGATAGAAAGATATTTTCAATCAACATTTATTGTGTCTACTATGTTCCAGGCTACACGCTAAGTGCTAAGGATACAAAAAAAGCAAAAGACAGTCCCTGCCCTCAAGAAGCTTATAATCTAATGGAGGAGACAGCATGCAAACAAATATATGCAAACCAATCAATATATAGGATAAAAAGGAATTAATTAACACAGGGAAGGCACTAGATGAGATCTGGAAAGACTTTCTATAAAAGGTGGGATTTTAGTGCTTCACACCTTCTTAGTTCTAGCCAAATTATCTTACTTGCTTTTCTCTGACTTGGGTCTTCTATCTCCACACCTTTGCCTAGGCCCTTCTCCTACTCCACCCTACCACATGCCTAGAAAACACTCCCTGCTAACTTTAATCTCACCTGCTTTGAAGCTCAGTTCAGGTGACATCTCCAATATGAATTCTTCCCTGATTCTTCCTATTTGTCAATGCTTTCTCCCTCCACAAATTATGATTTATTTACTTATTTGTGTTTATGTTTAATTCCCCAGTAGAATGACCAATCCCTGGTGGCAAGAGCTGTTTAGTTTTTCTTTCATCTTCATCTTTGTATCTCTAGCAACTAGAACACTACTTGTCTCATACATATATTTTGGTCACACCTGTGACTTCCATGATATACACAACTCCTAATACAGAAACTCCATCAACCCATGGAGATTACATTTCCTATCTAACTTATATCCTTTGAGAGTTGCCTTGGGGGACTTAGAAATTAAATGTCTTACTCATGATCTCATAACTAATATGAAGACTTAAAACGAGGTCTTCCTGAGTTTCAGTCTTATTGCCATTGTACCAAAGATGGCCCTCTATTCACTACGTCATACTTTTTCTCTGCCTTTTACATAGCAGGTGCTGAATAAATGCTTGTTGAGTTAAGGTGAGACAATATAATTAAATGGACAGCTCCTCTCTGGAACCTCCATTTAAGGAATGACCTATACCAACCATGCTCATTTCTAGTTCAGATTAGCCTTAAACTTCTCATACTACTTTTCTACATTGTCCCATACAGGTCCCTCCCTCTCCTCATCGACCTAATTTTCAACTCCTTTTTATGTGTTGTTGTCTCTCACTAGAATGTAAGCTCCTTGCCCCAGTGCTTCCTGTAGGAGAGCAGGGGACCTGATCACAGTTCCAGGGCCAAGAGGAACACTAGCACTTGTGGCTGCAGAGGAGCAGGAGCCCTTCCTGGATAAAGACCAGAGCATAAACCACAAGAGAAGTGAATAGAACACACCCTTTTTGAAGCACAAGAAATTTGTAGACTCCCAGAACCACTTCTGAAAACAGCAGCACAAAAATGCCTGAAGCTTGAGAAAGTGTCTACTCACTCCCAGGTGAGCAGAGCCCACCTTCGACATAAAGTTCAAAGTTAAAAAAAATAAGCTGGAAAAATGAACAAACAATAAAAAAGAACTTGACCATAAAAAGCTCCTACAGTTTTAGGGAAGACCAAGATATAAGTTCAGAAGACAACAATGTGAAAATAGCTACAAGCAAAGTCTCAAAGAAAAATGCTAATTTGACCCAAGCCAAACAAGAATTTCTTGAAGCATTGGGAAAAAAAAAGTGTGGTAGAGGAAAAGATGGGAAAATAAATGAGAATGATGTGAGAAAATTATGAAAAGAAAATTAATAGCTTGGTAAAAGAGGCACAAAAATGCACTGAAGAAAAGAACTGCTTAAAAAGCAGAATTGGCCAAATGGAAAAAGAGGTACAAAAGCTCACTGAAGAAAATAATTCCTTAAAAATTAGAACTGAGTAGCTGGAAACTAATGACTCCATGAGATATTAAGGAACAATAAAGCAAAATCAAACAAAAAATAAGAAAATATGAAATATCTCATTAGAAAAACAATTGACCTATAAAATAAATCAAAGAGAGGTAATTTGCTGGACTACCTGAAAGCCACAATAAAAAAAAAAGAGCCTCACATTTCAAGAAATCATCAAGGAAAATTGCCCTGATATCTTAGGGCAATCATATTTTACCAGAGGGTAAAATAGAAATTGAAAAAAAAAATACACCAATTATCTCCTGAAAGAGACCAGAAAATGAAAACTCTGAGGAATATTATGGAAAAATTCTGGAGCTTCCAAGTCAAGGAGAAAATGTTTCAAGTGTTCACAAAGAAACAATTCAAATATTATGGAGCCACAGCCAGGATCACAAAAGACTGAGCAACTTCCACACTAAAGAAGCAGAAGGTTTTGAATATGGTGTTCTGGAAGGCAAAGGAACTAGCATTATAACTAAGAATAACCTACCCAGAAAGATTGAGTATAATGCTTTGGGGGGGGGATGGATAATTAATTAAATAGAGGGCTTGCAAGCATTCTGGATGAAAAAATGAATAGAAAATTTGATATTTAAACACCAGATTCAAGAGAAGCATAAAAAGGTAAACAGAAAAAGATTAATCACAATAAGGTTCAACTATTTACATTCTTGTATGAGAAGATGGTACATGCAACTCCTAAAAACTTTATCATTAGGGCAGTTAGACAGAGTCTACATAGACAGAGGACTCGAGTACAAGTTGATTATGTTGGAATGATCTAAAAAAATGAAGAGGTGAGAAAGAAGGATGCACTGGAAGACTGGAAGAAGGAGGTTGGGAGAGGTACAGTGGAAAATTTTTTCTCATTTAAGAAAAGGCACATAATGGAAAACTTTTATAATGGAGAGGAAAATGGTGGAATGGACAATTTTGGAGCATCGTTCACATCAGAATTGGTTCAAAGAAGGAAGTAGATAGATAGATAGATAGATAGATAGATAGATAGATATACATTGATTGAGTGATAGATTGATAGATGTGTGTGTGTGTGTGTGTGTGTGTGTGTGTGTGGAGAGAGAGAGAATTTACACACACAGTTGCATATAGAAATCTATCTTATCAAACAGGGAAATAAGGTGGTAAGAGGATAAGAGATATGGGGGGAGGGAAAATAAAAAAGAGGAGGGTAGATTAAGGGAGGCAATAGAAGCAAAAGAGAGAAAGAAGGATAAATAGAGGAAAATGGGATGGAGGGAAATACACAATTAGTAATCATAACTGTGAATATGAATGGTATGAGCTCTCCCATAAAATGGAAGCAGATAGAAGAATGGATTAGAAATCAGAATCTAATGATATGTTGTTTACAAGAGACACACTTGAAATAGAAAGACACACAGAGAGGAAATAAAAGGGCTAGAGCAGAATATATTGTACTTCAGCTAACATAGAAAAAAAAGAGACAGGGTAGCAATCAAGATCTCAGACAAAGCAAAAGCAAAAATAGATCTAATTAAATGAGATATTCAGGGAACTACATTTTGCTGAAAGGTATTATAGACAATGAAGTAATATCAAAAAATTTAAGTGCATGTTTCTCTGATAAAGAAGTCATTTTTCAAATACATAGGGAACTGATTCAAACTGATAAAAATAAGAGCTGTTCCCCAATTGATAAATGGTCAACAGATATGAACAGATAGTTTTCAGAAGAAAAAAAATCAAAGCTATCTATAATCATATGAAAAAGTGTTCTAAATACTATTGATTAGAGAAAGGCAAATTAAAATAACTCTGAGGTACCACCTCACACATATCAATAATGACAAATACCTCGAGGGGATGAGGAAAAATAGGTACACCAATAAATTGTTTGTGTGTTGTGTGGGTGAACTAGTCTAAACATTCTGGAGAACAATTTATAACTATGCCAAAAGGATTATAAAACTGTACCTACCCTTTGACTCAGCAATAACACAGTTAGGTCTATACTCCTGAAGAGATCAGAGAAAAAGAAAAAGGACTTATATGTACAAAAATATTTATAGCAGTCTTTTTGTGATGGCAAAGAACTGGAAATAAAGGCTATGCCCAATAGCTGGGGAATGGTTGAACAAATTATGACATATGATTGCAATGGAGTACTATTGTGCTGTAAGAAATGAAAAGGGGGATGGTTTCGGAGAAAAATACAGCAAGACCTATATGAACTAATACAAAGTGAAGTGAGATGTGTAAGATCGTTTTGCACAGTAACAGCAATGTTGTAATGATGATCAACTGTGAAAGACTTGGCTGCTCTGATCAATACAATGATCTAAGACATTCTAAAGGACTCATAATGAGAAAATGCTATCCATATCCAAAGAACACTGATGAACTCTGAATACAAACTGAAGTGCAAATCTTTTCATTTTCTTTATTTTTTTTTTTGCTTTTTTGATGAGTAATATGGAAATATGCTTTTTCATGGTTTCACAAGTATAACTGATGTAAATGTGCTTACCTTCTCAATGAGTGGGAAAAAGGTGGAAAGGAGGAATAGAATTTGAAACTCAAAATTTTAAAAGAAAAGAATGTTAAAAATAAGTAATTTCAAAATAATGACAGCTTTTTGAGTTCAGAAACTGTTTTTGCTTGTATTTGTATTTCTAGTGCTTAACACAATGCTTCACATTAGTGCTTGACAGTGTATGTCTATTCATCCATCCATTCATCCATCCACCCAATCGTCTGTTCGTTCGTCCGTCTGTCTTTCCGTCTGACTGTCTACTAAAGGCATTAGGGAGTTTTAAATGTTTTGAGAGAAATATGGAAATAATGTGACGCAGTGGTAGAAAAGCTGGATTAGTAGTCAGAAGATTTAAAACTTGAGTTTTGGTTCAACTTGCTAGCTATGTACCACTAGACAAGTTATATCATCTCTCTAAGCCTCAGTTTCCTCATTTGCAAAATGAGGATATTAACATCTGCACTATCTATATCAAAAGATTATGTGGATAAACTAAGGTAAAATGTTTTTCAACCTTGAAGGGCTGTATAAATGCTAGGTTTCCTTTTTGAGCACAAAGCTAACAAGATGAAAATAGTCTGTCACTAAGTTTAGTCTGATATCCACTTTCAGAATAAGCTGCAGGAATGAAATATGGAATAAAAAAGATCAGCTCGAAGACCATTTCAACAATTCATTTATTGAATAGTGAGCATCTGATTGAAGGCTGTGGAAGTAAGAATCAATAGGAGAAAACAAATTTGAAAGATATTTAAAAGGAAAAGTTGATCACCTGATAACAAACTGGATAAAGGGAGAGGCAAGAAGACGTGATTTCTCCATCCTTAGAGAATGGTAGGGGCTTTAATAAAAATTAGGCCCACAGAGGTTAGATGGCCTATAAGGTGATTGTTTTAGAGATAGAATGAATTACAGAGGCCATTTAGGTCAACCCTCCTGAGGCAGCTAGCTGGTACAGTGGATAGAGTGGTAGGTCTAGAGTCAGGAAGACCCGAGTTCAAATCTAGATTCAGATTCTAGATTCTAGATTCAAATCTAGATTCTAGCTATGTGACCCTGGGCAAGCCCCTTAACTTCTGACTGGCTTTATTTTTTTTCAATAGTAAAATGGAGAGAATAATAACACCTACCTTCCAGGGTTATTTTAAGGATCAAAGGAGATATTTGTAAATCACTTAGTACAGTGCCTTGTACACATAGTAGGTGCTTAGTATGTTTATTGTCTTGTTCTTCACTCTATTATTTAGAAATGTGGAAATGATACCCAGAGACATTAGGTGACTTAGCCAACATCATCTTGCTAGTGAATAGCAGAAGCAAGGTCTGACTGACCTTCCACGCCAGGCCCAATGGTCTTTCCACTCCCTTCTGATATGATGTGAAATGAATATGTTGGGGGAAACATGGCTGTTAGCATTAGTTGCTTCACAAGCAAAATGTAAATCAAATGTGTAGCTAGTTTAGGAAGCGAATATGGCAAGTTTGGCTCCATGTGTGTTTGTGATGATGGAGAGATATTGAAAGACTGATTTCTTGTAGCAGCTTTAAGACTTAAGCAGGTCTTCCTGCCTTCTTTTGCATTCCATAAAAGATGGTTGTTCAGGGTTAATGGTTAAGGAGTTTCCAAATGGCTTTGGGATAAAAGAGAGGATCTTTTGCAAAGTTTTGGCCTGAAGGCAAATGATGCTACTGTTTCTTGTTGTTTTTTCCTTTGCCTTCCCTTAGACATTAACTAAACCTAGTGGTAGGGGTAGAGACTGGATTGGTTGATTTCTCACATTAATTTTTCTAGGTTAAAGAAAGGCATCTGGAATTTCAGTAGCAGCTACAGCCTCAAAGTGATATTTTTTTTTTAAGTGGAAAGACATAAATGAATTCCCTGAACCCACATTTGGTACCTAATTCAGCCTCTCATAGATATACTTTAGAAGTTCACTGTAATCTAGTGGGAGTAAATTGTGTATATAAAATTTGCTGAAATTATATGATCTCCTTGGCATATCAAAGCACTTTACTCAAGCAGTTCCAATTTAAAAAATAGAAAAAAAAATGCTTTTTATTTTTTATGACTCTAAGTAACAGCTGCCTACTGTGTTATTTTTGGATTTGTTGCAGATTAATTTTCCGTTAACCAAACCTCTCCCTTCTCTGAACTCTTAGCCCTTATTGTCTCTCCCTCCTTGCACATTTAATCTTATATGGACTTGTAACATTTCTCATGTGGGTTTTTAACTCTTGCATAATTGTGAAATCTTTCCTGTGCACATGTCTTGTCTGTCCAGCCTGATTATAAGATCTTCAAGGACAGGTGCCATACATAATTCATCTTTGCTTTCCCCTGCAATGTACCACATCAGTCAACTAGTCAGTCAACTGGCATTTATTAAGGGCCTACTATATGCTAAGCTCTTTATTGAGTGCTAGAGATGCAGTGAAAATTAAAAAAAGATAGATAGATAGATAGATAGATAGATAGATAAATAGATAGATAGACAGAGAAGAATGACATAGAACACACACCTTAATAATAAGATAGAGCTAATCTCAGAAGTAAAACACAGAGGTTAAGGATGACCAGAGAAAACTTCTTGTAGTAGCTTGGTATTTAGCTAAGACCTAAAAGAAGCCATGTAAGCTAAGGACCTTATGAATGACTTTGTAAGTCAAACAGAGGATTTTTATTTGATCCTGGAAGTAATAGGTTCTGCTGGAGTTTTTTAAGTAGTTGAGTATTATGGTCAGAACTGTGTTTTAGGGAGCTCAATTTGACAGCTGAGTGTAGAATGAACTAGAGTGGGGAGACACAAGGTAGGGAGACCAATCAGCAGATTAAGGCAATAGGCCAGACATGAGGTAATGAGAGCCTATAACAAAATTGTTGTGAGTGATCAATGCATATTTATTGAATTAAAAACAAACTTTCTATATTCACAGGAATCCCCCCAAAAATCAAAACAATATAAAAGAAATCTTAAGGGAAGACATCCAAGATAATTATAGTCATTTGAAGAAATATTTCAAATCATTAATAATGAGAAAAGTACAAATGAAAGCAACCTTGAGGTTCCATTTCGTATTAGTAAAGCTAACTCCTGTCACCCCCCAAAAAAAGAGATAAATATTGGAGTAGCTAGAGGAAAACAACCACACTGATGCACTGTTGGTAATGTTGTGAATTAGCCTAGTCATTCTGCAAAATAATTTGGAATTCTGCCCCAAAAGTTTCTAAAGTATTTATGCCCTTTATCCTATTGATTCCACTGCTAAGTCTATATTACTAAAGACAATTTAAAAAGAGATAAAGGTTATATATGTCAAAAATATTCATAGCCGGTCCTTTTGAAATGGTGGCAAATAACTGGAAACTAAAAGCATGTTCATCAAATGAGGAGAGGTTGGACAAATTATGGTATATGACCATGGTGGAACACCATTATGTTATAAGAAATGAAGAGATGGTTTCAGAGAAACTAGCAAAGATTTATAAGAACTGTTGGAGAGTGAAGTGAGCAGAACCAAGAGGATAATTTATGCTACAACTTCAATATTGTATAAATAAACAATTCTGAAAGACTTAAGAATACTGCTCAACCCAATGACCAATGATGATTCCAGAGGACTGATGATGTAATGAATGCTGTCCACCTCATGACAGAAAAGTGATGGACAATTATGCACAACGGAATTCAGCTTTTGGGAAGTGATCAGTGTAGGACATGGTTTTGCTTAACTATGCATATCTATACATATATGCATATTATATATTACAAGAATATTGTTTTTGTTTCTTCTCTCCATCCCACTGCACAGTGATAAGGGAGAGAAAATCAGTGCTTGAAAACTAGGGGAATGCATTTTAAAAAGAAAATTTATGAGAAAGTACTTCTCACTTTTTGTAGAAGTAAGGGTTGGGCACCTAGAATTGTGGAACACTGCATATAATGTCAGACTTTTTAAATATGTTGGTTAGTTCTGTTGAACTATTTCATCCCCTTTTATTTTTATTATATTAATAATTATTTTTACTATGGCTATCTATTTAATTGTTGTAAAATATGTAATTGTTGTAAAAAATATAACAACAAAACATATTTTTAAAAAAGTAAGAAAATCAGGCAATAGGCCTAAGAGATGCCATCTGGTCTTTATATTTCCCTTTGGTTTGTTCACAGTCAAATAAATGTTTCTCAACATCCAAGTTACTTAGTTGTATGTCTTGGTCACCTTTGGTTCAGCAGCAGCATGTTTCCTCCAAATGCTTAAGAGTTATGGGAAGGGACCCAAGAGGTCATCTAGTCCTTTATTTTCCAGATGAGAAAACTTATCCCCTTTTACATTACGTGATTTGTGAAGGTCACACAAATTGGACATGGCAGAACTGGATTCTTACTGAGGTCTTGTAATTCTAAGTTGTATACTTTCCATTGTACCATGATGCCTCCACTAATAGCCTAATTACCTCTGACATCTTACTTCATACCAAATCATATTTTAAATCAGAGTTCAAATCTTTACTTAGACATCGTGTTATCTGTGTAACCATGGGCCAAGTAACTTAATCAGTTTCCTCATTTTGTGAATCCATAAAATGAGGAAGTTGGATTAGATGATCTATAAAGTTCCTTCTAGCTTTAAATTATAAATCTATGAAATCAACCAATGTTGTGCATATATCATGTCTGATTTTTAGGACAATTTGAAAGGCAACAGTTGAACCACAAGTGTGTCTGCAGTACTGAGGAATGCTTGCAATTCAAAGAGGCTGTACTTTGACACTTTTTTTTAAAAATATGAGAGTCAACAATAAGCCCAATTGATGTTTGATCCCTAAGCCAAGAACCATAATTCTACTATCAAAGTGAAAAGAAGGAGAAAGATGGTGCAAGGAAAGATTTTCAATGCTGCATGGTTCATAAGAAATGACAAATATGAGAAATGTTAGAAAACTCAGGGGAGTCACCAATCAATGAGAAATTCCCATAATCTTCCTTTCTCCCAATACTCAACTCCTTTATGCCTGCTTTAACTGATGCAGAGCAAAGTAAGGGCATTCAAGAGAATAATACACACAATGACTACAATAATGTAGTGAAACTAACGCTATACCATACAAACTCAAAATAATTGCAATGAGTTACCTTGATCCTAAAGAGCGAATGAGAAAATATACTTCTACCTGTTATAAAGCGGTGGAGGATTATGAAAGTGGAATGCTGCGTATGCTGTCAGTTGCAATCATTTTGTAAGTCAGTTGCTTGATTTTTTTTTTCATTAGGAAGGAATAAGTGTTGGGAAATTGCTGCATTGTTAAAAGCAAAAGGCACGAACAAACTTTTTTTTTAAGAGTTTCATTGTTTTGGGTTCACAGATCTCTTCGCTTTGTATTTATGGTTCTTGTTAGAGTTCTCTCTCCCAATCTCAATCAAATTCATGAACAGTAACTGAAATATGTCTTATATGCATCCATTGAGAATATCTGGTATATCCTTGGCCATATCAGGAAGCTTCCTAGAGGTCTTAGTGTGTAGAGACACCAACAGGAAACTGTTTAGTAGTAATATAATGCAACTTACTTGAACTTTGCAACCTACATGAACTGACATTTCTGATACCTTCTCTTTTATTGTTCATAACAACAGTCCCATATGCCCCTTAACTGGTAGGATTTGTTAAAGCATTTAATCAAGAATTATCTGTTCTTTCACATCATATTTGTCATAAGTGCCAAAGGAATTTTGGGAATTATGTGACTGTTACAATGAAAGAACCTTATAAACTTTAAAATGTTATATCAGTAAGAGAATATTTAAGTTTTGAAAAAAGATACATTCATTCTTTTAGGCAAACAGTGTGGTGGAGCAATGAAAGGAGGAGGCAAAAAAAAGTGGGATGAACAAGTGACTTGAAAAAGTGGGATGAGGAAGGGATAGTAACAAAGCAGGACATAATGGAAATGTGACCCAATAGAATTGAACAAATGAATTCTGAAAGCTATTTGCTAGATCATAATGTATGTCATTTGCAGGGGGACCTTGATATTTCTACTTTCTTACGTTTTTAATATTTCTTAGTACATGTTCTATTTTTATATTGGGCTGAAAGATATATTTTTTCTCTATGTTCCCATTTAGAAGATGTCATAAGTCTTCTATATTTAACTTCCAACAGTTTCTTCATTTCTATATTTCCTTTTTTGATTATATTTTTATCAATACATGACTCTAAGAAAATATTAAAAACTCCCACAATTACTATCTTACTATGTATGTCTTTTTGGAATTCAGATAACTGCTTTTTAGATGCTATGACATTTGTTACATAAATGTTTCAACTTGATATTGTTTCATTATCTATGTTTCCTGAAAATAAAATGTAGCTTCCCCATTTATCTCTATTGACATCATGAATTTTTATTTTTGTTTTTTTTCTGATAGTATGATTACAACCTCTGTTTTTGGGGTAATCACATGTTAAATAGGAAATTTTATTCTGACCTCTCATGTTCATTCTGAATGGGGTTCTATTTTTAGATGTGTTTCTTATATGAAGAAAATTGTTGGGTTTTGTTTTTCACTTTTTTATCTATTTTGCAATTCAACCTAAAACCCAAAATAAAATAAACTCTAGAGTTAAGCCTAATCATGAGCCCAATGAACAAGATTGACCTTGAACCAAAAATAGTCATTTAAGGCAAACAAAAATAAAAACAATAGCAAAGGAGGTCAGAATGATATTAGATTTGTAAACAACCCAAAGATAAAGAGAAAATATTAAATAATGAAGTCATAAGAGAGAGACAGAAGGAGGGAGAGAGAGACAGAGACACACATAGATAGAGAGAGAGAGAGAGAGAGAGAGAGAGAGAGAGAGAGAGGGAGAGAGAGAGATCATAAGATCATAAGGTAGGTCTTGGAATCTTGCCCTGATAGACCAATGAAATTGTGCCACTAAAGAACATGGAGGTGGGTGGAATGAAGGTTTTCTAGGATAAGGAAACGGGTGTCTTATTACAGGCTTCAACTTCTCTCAGGAAGTATTCTATTTCTCAGGATTTCATCAGGTCTCAGAAGAAGCAATGCATGAGTCCCTAGGGGCAGCCAACACTGAGGAACATAGTGAGAAGGAGTACAACCAGAAATAAAATAACCTTTGTCCTAAAAGGGGTGAGTAATCATAGTAAGAGAGGAGTTCAGGACCAGTGACCTCGGGAGACAGAGTGACCTCCATTCCATGACAACATTTGTTACCAACACTGTCAAGGGGAAAAATTTATGTGTGTGTGTGTTCATGCATGCATGCATATGTTCATGTATATGTATGATATGTACATGTATGTATAATACATCGCATATTATATACATGTGTGTTGTATGTATATGCACATGTATGTGTGTGCGCACATATGTGTGTATGTGTATATGTGCATGTTTTCCTTATTGCCCATGTCAACCCTCCAAGTACTTGAAGACAGTTATCATGTTCCCTGAGTCTTCTCTGGAGTGAAAAATGCTAGTCCTTTCAACTGAACCCTGTGTGACAAAGATCCAAAGCCTTTCTTCATCTTGGTTGTCTTCCTATGGACATTTTTAATTTTGTTAATGTCCTTCTTAGATGATGGCATCCAGAGCTGAATATACCACTCAAGGTGTGGTCTGGACAAAGCAGAGAACAGAGGGACTATCGTCTCCTTATTCCTGGAAGCTGTGTCAACACCCTGTTGACTCATGAGTTCATTAAAATGTGGCTTGGGTTAGGAAAGTATAGTTTGTGGTTACATGAATGGGTAAATGAGAGCAAATGCTAGCCTTACTTCATTTTTATGTTTTGCCATGCTTTTATTAACTCAAATGTTTATTCCAACTGTGCATTGAGGCTTGAACAATTAGGAAAAATGTTGGCGAAAGGACAAGTGGAAGAAGTTTCCAACTCCTAGGCAGGTGAGAACAGTTATGTCTCACAGAAAGGGACAGAACCTAAGAGTGAATGGTAGCCTGCTCTTAGAGAGCCAGAGAGAGACTTAGAGACCTTGGTGGCTATCCTAACATTCACTCTTCTATTGGGTAGTCATTCAATCAATAGACATTTAGTAAGTGCTTACTATGTTCCAGGTTCTCGATGGCAGAACATGCTCTGGTCCTAACTGTTAATTAGACCCAGACTTAGGCCACAGAACTGCTTCATCTTCCACCTTCCCCATGGCATCACACATTTAAGAAGATAATTCTAACAATAATAGGAACACTGTTTTTGAAGGAAGAGAGTAGAGGCAGTGCACTAAGTTAGAAAACCATTGCCAAAATCCAGGCAGGTGGTAATGAGGCTCAAAGATGTTGTGACTTGCCCTAAGGCCACATGTTTAGCAAGTGTCAGAGCCCAGACTTGAACACAAGTTTGCCAGCCATCAAGTCTGCTATTCTTTGCCCTACACCCCACTGTCAATAAGATATCTAACATCTGCTGACATTTTGTGAGGCTTTTTTTTTTTTTTTGCTTTAAATACCAGGATAGCTTGGATCTGAGGTCTGATTGTTTGAGAGACTTGATGCCCCCATGGCCCTTAATCATTGCAGCACTCAATAAACTTGGCAATTTGGTTTGCAAAGAGGTATTCTTTATTAAAAGGTTTTTATTTGTTGCTGTTGCTGTTGTTGTTCTTGTTGTTTTTTAGGCAGCACTTGGAAGGAACTAGGGTGAATGGTTAAAGGAATTGTTTGTATATGATTTAAAATTACGGTGATTTATAAGCAGGCTGGGATAGTATGATATATAGCAGCAGGTTGGGTATACATTTTCTAGGAAAGAAATAGATTGTGATCTAATTTCAAAGTAGGTAGTGTGATTCCTTGTAATCTAGTTAATAGTTTGCTCTGTGTGTGTGTGTGTGTGTGTGCACGGTGAGGAAAAGATAGGGGGAGGATGGGGAGCAGTCAAAATGATTCACAGATTACCCCTCTTCTGTTACAGAAGAAGAAATTGAGGTCCTAAGAGGCACTATGATTTGCACCAGGTGAAATAGCTAACTGAACTAGGGGCACGTTAAATTTATCTTTGCCATCCTAAGACTCTCTCCACCTTGTTACCATTCCCTAATCTTTCTTTTCCCCAGTGCTAATTCCACAGTGCGGCAGGAAGCACCGCTGTGTTACATCTGTCATTGTGAATTTATTCTTAGATGGATTCTTAAATCTTGGTCTTGATGGCCCTCTGAGTTTGGGGCTTTCATAAGTGCTCTCCAGCTAAACATCAACTAGTGAAAGGGCCTTATTGAAGCCATTTTCTCCCTGAACTGGATGGGTCATAGATACATGCCATGAATCTTGAGGGCAGTGGCCTTCTTGTTGGTGAAGTAGAGCTGTAAAATCTAATTTACTGCCACATCAAAGGAGGGACTTACCAAGCTTTTCCAGGGGGGAAAAAAAGCAGGTACACAAACAAGCTTGTTTTCATCTAATTTTATTGTCATTCTCCCCCCCACACACACAAGTTTCAAATCATGTTTGGTGCTCAGGTAAGTCTTTTCTGACTGATTCTTGGCCCACGGCATCCAGTACAACAAAAGTTGTCTTATTTGCTTTGATAGACAAGGTTGTCTTTCCTCTTATCAATCAGAAAGGGGACAAGTTAGCATTGTTTTCTTTGCCAGTGGCCAAGAAAAGTTTACATGTGTATCTATGTGAAAGAATCTTCTTTTGTCCTTCATTGTCCGTTTTGGGGGATAATGTGTAAAGTGTTTATTGTGCTATGTTGGAAGGTGGACAACTAGAGAGGACTGCCTTTTTTCATTGCCTTGAGTATTTTTGGGGGGAAGGGTAAGTGCTTCCCTCTAAACATCATTGTGTCTTTCTTTAGCTTTTAGAGTCATTTCTGCGGTGTTGTTTGAAGTTGCATTTCATGTTGAATTCAGCAGCTTTCGTAGTGATTAGCAAAACTCTGCTTCCCCCTGATTATATAAATCTCTTCAGAGCCCAAAGCAGAATGAAGTATATCTGTAACAAATCTTTTAACAGAGCTCAGGGAAACCTGTCTAAACCTGATGTATTAAAGCTCTAACCCCAGTCACCAGAATCATGTGAGGGAAGACTGTGCAGGGTCAGATAGAGTTTTCATGTCTCTCAAATACCCAGCAGTGTAACTCAGCTTCACAGGGGCCTGCATGGACACATGGGTGTAAGATGGCTGTTCACTTGAAGGAATTATTGCTAATAACACTGCTTCCTCCAACTCAAGGAAAATCAAATATCAACCACTAGGTGTTGAGTAAATTGTGAATGGTTTACCTTGAAGTGAGTTTGGGAGCAACCTTGCTATATGACAATAGGAGTATTGAGGGAGATATCAAAAGAAATAAACCATGTTCTTTGCCCTCATTCAACTTACAACTCAGAGATCATGTAGGGTTGGGAGGAGGGAAAAGGAGAAGCATCTAATTTCTATGTAGAATTACATGCTATAACACTATTCAAAAAGGTGAAGGATATGTGATTTCCCCATCAGTGGGAACTTTTGCTTAAGAAAGTTCCCACCACCAACCAACCTAACTTAGTAAATAAGTCCTAAAAAGTTGCCTAAAGTACTGAGACATTAGGTGTCTTGCCAAGGGTGGCAGTTTATAAGTGTCAGAAGCTATCTTCATGTCTTTCATTCCTCCAGTAGTCTAGGCTGCTTTCCTACATTAAGACATTTATGTCAGATTAAGGCGAGAAAAGAGGAAGCCAAGTGGTAGTAGTAGGTTAATCTCCAAATAAAATGTATAGGTTACTTGTTCTCAAACTATAGGATGTGGACCCCCTTGGAGCCATGGAATTATTGTTAGGTTTTTGAAAATGCCCATGCACACAAAGAATAACTTATTTTTATCTTTATCTAGCTGTAAGTTATACTGGGCATCCCTAAAGTCTTAGTTTAAACCTATTAAAGTTTAACATTGCATTTCAGGACATTCTGTGTACACATTCACTCAATCAAATAAGAAAACATTACTTCCATAGACTGAGTAAATATGGTTAGTTTTTTTTTTTCAGCCAAAGACAAGGTTTATTAGAACATCGGTCATATTGGACAGACTCTTAAGGAGTCTGAACATTAGTAAACTATTGACTAGATTGTAAGACTCTAAATACCATAATGGTGACAAGATGGACCTTATATACAGAAAGACTGTGGGAGGAATCTAGGAGTGGCCAAGTAGTTTGGGGTGACTGGAGGAGGGGTCTAAGGAGGATCTGGATGGGAGTGGCCAGTAAACTAGAGTGAATAGAATTCCTGGGACCTGGGCCAGGTGGGAGAATGGAGCCTAGCTAGGATTAAGGGTGGGAAATGGCCAGGGGCCATAGGGAGGTAGGACAATGAAGGGGAGATCAGGTATGGCCACAAAGAAAGGCCAATTGATAGGATTATAGCCTCAGGGGAATGCCAGAGATTTGGCCATGTGGGAAAGTCCAGGGTTTTTCCTTTTTGGGGTCTAGATCCCATCCTCATCATTCCCCCATCAAACAAATGGGACCCAATTCTTTTGGTATAAGGGGCAAAGGTCTCAGCTTCTGAAACTGCTTCCTGCTGGCAAGGGGCATAAAGCTGTCCCTGACTGGAGGGGGTCCCAAAGAGGACGTTGATTGGAACTGAGTACAAGCTGCATCCAGGGAACAATAGAGAGACTTTGACTGGTACCTGCTTTTCACTACCAACTGTAGGTGAATGGCCTGTAGTCTGGAAGGCACAAATCTGACAGAAAAAAAAAAAACAAACAAACCTGTAGGGCCCAGATGTGACGGGATAAAACATCCTTAGCTCTGTCAGATAATTCAGTTTTCCAACCATGCAGTATCAAATCCACCTCATAGCCAAACTCAGGAATAGCCAGGTGGGTAACATTCCCTTTCAAAGAAACATAATGGAGAAACTGAGCCAGGAGAATCCCACCTTAGACTGAGGCTAAAATTGTCCTCTCAGCTTTTCCCAATGCTGACTTCCCACCAGTATCACATTATCTGAATAGCTTGTGGCATTTCTCTCAGATGGTGGATTATTGATTATCGATGGATTATGATCCATCAGACAACTCAAAATAAAATCCTATGAGCTTTTACCTCACACAGCAAGTTTCACTAATCACAGCTTAGGGAAAACTTTTCCCAGGATTTACATCTCAAACTTAAATTTGTACTGGTATAAAAAGCCAATCATTAGCGATTTCTATACACTTGCAAATTCTCAGCAAGCCATACATAACCCAAACAAGCTTTTTGGCTAGCTTACACATTAAAACAATAACCAAACAATAGCCAAATTATTTTAGCAGTAACCAAATTATGAAAAGTTGATTGACATAACTGATACAAAAAGTTCACCACTTTGAAACAATTTGAAGCAAACCCATTACCAATCAGGTGACTTCAATTTTGTTAAATGCGTTTCCAAATTACTTTACACAGAGAATCAACATCTCATCATTAACAGTTAAAAATACAAATTTGAAAGGGCATGCTTACCCAAGTTCAGAGGCCAGCTTCTTTACCTTGAGCAGGATGTGGTGAACTTGGGTGATGCTTCCAGGCAAAGGTTGTCCCAGGACCCAACGCCATTGCCAATGGGACCCAGGCTATAGCTCCTGCCCCTCCCCACTCCTTCCTTTCCCAGGTGGGGTAGAGTGAAATCAAAGGTGAGGGATAAAGAATGAAACTCCCTTCTCCAGTGAGAGGGGTTAACATACCCTCTTGACTCAAAGGAAGGGAGTGACCAGGGTTGTAAAGAGGAGTTTCGAAACTCCTTAATGATCAGTCACAAAACCTCCAAAATCTGCCAAGATATTTTTAGCTGTTCTAATTTTTCCCTATAACCTCCATGAAGAAGGATTCAGGGGCGCGGAGGGAAAGGAGTAAGTAAGCCTCAGGGAACCAAAAAGCAACTGCATTTTTCCCCAATTCTCTAGCACTGAGAGAATTAACAGAATTGGGCATACACTTCCAGATAGGGCATCTGTCTTTGTCCTCTATGCTGTGGAAAGTGTACCCAGGTCCATGGCCTCAAACCAACCCAGTGGACTGAGAGCCTGAGAGCATCAGACCAAGTGCAAGAGAGCCTCCTAACTAACTGCCCAAAAAGCACCTCCAGGCCTTGGTGCTTGGAGAGCAACCCCAACTGCAGAAAAAGAAAGGAGGGGAAGGGGGAGCCTTACATACCTGCCAGACTTGATTAAAGAAGAACTTGGGGTTAGGCAGTTTCCCTGTACAGGCCACCAAAATGATGCAGTTTAGAGGTTCAGGGGTGCTGAGACCCCAATATCACAATATGTGCATCCTGCCTGAAAGAATTCGACCCAAACCCTCTTTCAGCCAAAGACAAGATTTATTAGAACATCCGTCATATTGGACAGATTCTTAAGGAGTCTGAATATGAGTAAGCTATTGGCTAGATTATAGGAATCTGAGCCTGAATAAATATGTTTTACACATATATGTCTAGGAGTCACCACTGGCCACTTGCCTGATATGGCTCCAAAATAAGGACCAGGAACTGGCAAGCCACACTTAACCCAGGGGTTATGCCTTCCATCCCACACCAAAAAACTCTTAGGGGAATATCAAATCCTCTTTGGTTATTTCTATGTCCTAGCTATCCTAATTCTGCCCCATTCTGGATGACAGAGCTCTTCTAGTTAGTCTAGGGGATATGATCCAGGTGGCTTTATCAAGTTAGTGTCTTGGATCAATCACTACCTGTTGGGAATAACATCCTCTTCCCTCCCTCCCTGTATTTCAATAGATCTTAAGCCCATGAAAAAGACATAACGGCAGAGCTCAAACAAGCATGTGTTAAATCTATAGTTCCTTATCCATAACAAAAGAAGCAAAAGGGAGAAAATCAAGAATATTAAAGCAATTTCTATATAGTTATTTTAGTGCCCAGTGAGTTTTCTCTGACTAGCTATTGTATGAGGGATGATGAGTTGTAAACACATGAATAAAGACCAAAATTATGATAAAAATTAGATGGTCCCAATCTGATATGATGTGATCTGGGAGGTAAACTGATCAGAAGACTATCTTGAAATATAACAACAGCTGTCTCTGAAGCCATTGGAGGGATAGTACACTTGATGAAATGAAGTATTTTTTTAACTGTTTACTATCACCAATATTAGGTCATTTTGTTGGGATAGCAGCAATTCTGTAATGGAGTTAATTATTATTGCTATATAAGAATTCTAAGAAGTTGATGATGATTTTAAGAGTCTAGGATGGAAGTGGTTTTCTTTACAAGGTCCTTCAATCAGGCATTAAGTGACTGTAGGTATCAGCTAACATAACGTCAATTGCGAAGTCATCAGAATTCATGAGCATTGTTATGAAATGCTTGAATTAATTCCAATGTGCCCTACAATCAATCATGTTCAGTAGTTACCTCCCACTGAATATCTCCAAGGGCTACTTATACTTTTGATCAGAAATGGAACAGCCCACCCATCACTCACTGTACTGATGGGTTCCTCTTGCTTGAATGATAGACAGTTGGGTTTGAGCCCATGCATTCTACCCCTGATGTCCATTTATTGAGATGATGGGGCTGAATGATTACAACATTCCCAGGCTGCAATATTGGTATCCTGGGTGACTTGAAGGATAAAGGAGAGCATACTTTGGTTTCCAAGAAAATGCATTTGCTTGCTGATTATAGAAACAGGCATGACAGTGTGGATTTGATTACTGTCACCAAAGCTGGAGGTGAAAGGGCCTGGGGGACAAGGAAGGAATTGTTATCTGTGTAGTACTGAAGCATTACCACAGGAGATAAGGGTGAATCCGGATAGTTATTTTTTTTAAAGGTTTGTTGACATGTTTTGTTTTTACATTGCAAATGTTTCCAGATTACCCTACCCCACTGATCACTCTCTTGTAACAAAGTAATTAAGAAAAACTAACTATACAGTTACCTCATCTGAAAATGTGTACAGTGTTCTATATTTGTAGCCCCACTTAACTTCTTTATTTTTAGTTTTCTGTTTGTGTTTTTTAATTAACAAAAATCTATTTTCTCTCCTTACCATCCCACTGGTGGGGGGGGAGGGGCAGGGCAGCGCAAGGGAAAATGAAAAAGAAACCCCTGGTAATACATGTATAATCAAGCAAAAAATATTCTCTCATTGGCTGTATACCAAAAATATTTATGACTTATTCATTCTGTACCTTAAAATTAATCACCTCCATCAAGGTGAAGAGAGTGCTTCCTCTTCTGTTCTCTGGACACAAGCATGGTCATTTCATTGATCGTAGTTCTGACTGCTTTCAAAGTGGTTTGTCTTTATGGTATTGTAGATATTGTATAAATTGTTCTCCTGGTTCTGCTTATTTCATTTTTCATCAGTTTACAAAAATCTTCACAGTTGTTTGTTTTTATAATATTGATGCTAACGTATCAATTTCTCTCTGCAATGCTTCATACAAGGCTCTCCATGTCTCTTTGAAATCATCTATTTCCTCATTTCTTACAGCACAGCAATCAATCAATAAGCATTTATAAAGTACCTACTATGTTCCAGACTCTGGGCTGAGCACTGGATATAAAATACCCCATCATATTCACATACTGCAGTTTATTCAGGTATTCCTCAATTTAGTTGTCAGGTGTTGTTGTCATTGTTAAAACATCACAAAAAGAACTGCTTTAAAGGTTTTTGTTTATATGAAACCTTTTTCTACTTCTCTGATCACTCTTGGGTATAGGCCTAGCAGTAACACAGCTGGGTCAAATGCACTGTTTAGTAACATTTTTTTTTTTTGCATAATTGCTTTCCAGAATGTTTATACCCATCCATAGGTTCACTAATAGTACATTAATACGCCTGTTTCCCCACAATCCTTCTAACTTTTATAAATTTTCCTTTTTTGGCATCTTTGCCAATCTAATGGGTATGAGATGGAATCTTAAAAATACTTTACTTTGTATTTCTTTATTTAGTAGTGATTTAAAGTGATTTTTTCACATGACTATAAGTAGCCTGGGTTTCTTCTCTTAAGAACTACCTGATCACATCCTCAGATCATTTTTCAATTGATAATTTATCATATTCTTATAAATCTGAATCTTTTTTTTTACATATCTTGGAAATTAGACCTGTATCTGAGAAACTTGCTACAAAGATTTTTCCCCCTAGTTAATTGTTTCCGTTTTAATCTCACCTTTATTAGATTTTTGTATGCAAGAACTTTTTAATTATGAAGAACTCTTACCAACTGGAAGTTTGAAGGCACAGTCAAGAGTGCTAAGATTAAGGAACATGGGACATGGGCAAAAATAAAAGGGAACAACAGCAATGTGGAGGTAGGAGGAGAAAGATCCTAGAGTGGTCTTGAATTAGCTAGAAAAAAAAATGCTCTCCTTTTCTGTTGCTAGTTTAATTCTCTGGCATGTTTGAGATGTTCTGGATTCTTATAGTACAGCTGGACCACTATAGACAATTGGACCTCCTTCAAGTGATAATACTAAGGCTCGAACACTTCCTTAGCATCTAGTAGTATTTGCCATCACCAATTACATAATTATCTTTGGTTGCTGATAATTTCTATTGAAAAAAATATGCAAAGATTAGAAGAACCTTTGAGGAAGTGCCAGCCTTTGATAGTATAACCCATTCACAGCCATTTACAAATTCTGAAGATCTGGCTATTTCAGCACCAGAGAAATAGTAGATTGTCATTTCAACTCTCTGTTTCAGCAGTGGAAGTCCAGCAAAAGGTCTTTGGGTGCCTGTATAGATATTTAATGAATGTCAAACCTGAAAAACATGAGACTAAGGGGTTTTTGTAGTCCACAAATCTCACAAATCCTCATAAAATCTTTGGTTGTTGTAGGTATATCATCTCTGCCATTTGTACTTCCACTATAAACTATTGTATGCCCCAAGAATTCTAGCTCCTCTTTCCCAAATTGGCATTTCCCTATATCCATGAACAGATAGTTATGGTGCTGGTGACAGAAAGGAGTTTTTTTTACCAAGGTTGGCTATAATCCCATAAATCTATCAAAGCATCTTAATAATAAAGGTAAGCCAGGAAAAAGATATTAAGAACTCATGATGTGGGAGGCACTGTGCTAAGCACTGGGGATATAAACTCAAACAAAAAGAAAGACACTTATGACCCTCAAGAGCTTACATTTTAACTTGGAAAGACAACACACAGAAAGAAGAAGAAAAGGTGGGGATAGAAGGAAGGAAGTATGGGGAATGAATGCCAAAGGAAAAGAATGTGTATGGGGGCATGATGATAAAATACAAAAAGTCAGGAGACCCAGGAAGGGAATGAAGTCTGACTAGCTCTCTACCCAAAATGGAGGCCCCAGGAGGAACTCACCAATGGAAGAAAAACAGCATGGAAGAAAGATACCCCAGCATGTAAAGGCCACGAAGAAAGATAGGTGGTTCAGGGTAAGGAGGGTGCAGGTGCTAAAGGAAATTGCAGGCTAAGACTGTACCTGAGGCTTTGTGGCCAAGTCTTATTCTGGAAAGATTACCTGACATATATCCTGTCATATCTTCCTCTCCTCCAAATCTGTTGGTGACATTTAAAGTTAAATACCAAGTAATGCCCTTAATATGCTGAGCCAGCCACACAATCCCACAATAGTAGAAGAAATCTAGAAGATTGTATTGTGGACAGAGTGAGGTAATCCCATATTCTTCCCCAACCCTTTCACCCCTGAGACTACAAAAGTTGAGTTTCTCAGGTCAAGGTAGGGAATTGATGGATTTCTACCATTAGTTTTGCTCAGTGCTCTACTAGTGAAGGCCAGTTCCTTGTGCAAAACGTACCTTGAGCTCACCAAAGCCTAGATCTGGAGTCCTTTCTGGAAATAGCCTACATTGACAACAACAAAAGGGAAGATTACACTATAGGTTGGAAAAGAATAGAGAAAGGTTTTTTGTTTTGTTTTGTTTCTAATGAAGGCCACTCCACCAAGGATAACTTGTTTTCTTGCTTTCTGATGAGTAGTGAACCAGTAGACTACATTACAAACACACATCCTTTTGTGATGCAGGTGGCTTCTTCAGCTGGAGTCAATCTGGTCTAGGTCACCTTCAGCTGGATTAGTTTAGCTTGAGTCATAGGCCTAGGGAATTTGGAGGTAGAGGGAGATATGATGAATGATAGGTCTGTTGTTGTCAAAACCACATTCTGAGGTTGGTCTCTTTTTCTGTATGCTGCTAAAAGACACCCATCAGATCTGTTGATGCCTCAACTCTTGCCAGCTCGTCATAGATGAGACATGCCAAGACTTCAACCAATTGGTCCATCAAGGTTAACTTGTGTCATGTGCTAAACTAATATAAGAAAGATTCTGGCATAATCCCCAGTGAAGCCTTCTGGAAATCCACTAACTGTCCTATTCAGTGCTAAGATTAGATATTTCATGGAGTTTCTGTAGGACTTCTGAAGTCCATTAGTGAACAGTGTTCACTCATTACATTGGAGATAATCACATGGGCTGTTTGCTCCCAACCATCAAGAGATCAGGAACTCTATTTTAGCATGCAGAAGGCAGAAATCCAAAAGGTGAAAGTTTGAAAAAATAGCTTCATCTGGGCAATGAATGCAGGAAGATCTATGTCTTGGGGTGGTAACTTTCCAGAGCTGCTTACTTAGCTACAAAGTAGCAGAAAATAAAGTTAGTCAATGGAGTAGAAACAGATTATGAATGGACTAAAAGCCAAGAAGATTTTGGGCTCTATGTAGTAGAAAATAGGGAACTTCAGTCAGCTTTTGATCCGCATAGTGAAGGAATGAAACAGTGTTTTAGAGAAGTTTGGCAGTGATGTGCAGGATAGACTGGAGAGGTGAGAAGAGGTTGTAGAGATAGGGAATAGGCGTTGCTGTTCGTCTTTTATATTTGAAGAGGACCGGTGACATCATGATGTCAGAGTCAAGGCAGAGTGTGTCTGACTGTGGCTGATCAGTCCAATATGAGCTTGGAAGGTTCTCCCACAGGTCAGGCACAAATAATCCATTTGAACATTTGGGATGGAGATGTTGAGATTTGCACATCTCACATTTTCTTTGTGCTACTGCGATTCTGCTTTGTTCGTAAAGCACAGTCTTCTTTAATGTGGGCACATCTTGGTGGACAGTCCCTTACAATGTCTCCCGTGTTTCACAATCAATTCCAAGGTTCTTCAGACAAACCTTGAGAGTGTCCTTGTACTGCTTCTTCATGTGAGGGCTTGCCTTGTGCAAGTCCTCCATAAAATACTCTTTTAGGTAAATGCACATTTGGCATTTGAATACTGTGGCCAATCCATCAGACTTGCGCTCTCTGCAGAATTTGAATGGTTAGCAGTTCAGCCTAAGAAAAGATTTCAGTGTCTAGTAGCTTATCTTATGAGATAATCTTTTATTTTTTTGAGCCAATCAAAAAGGGTAAGTATCAGGGATAAGTGACTTGCCCAGGGTCACACAGGTGGTAAGTGTTTGAGGCCAAATTTGAACTTAGGTCTTTCTGACTCTAGGGCCAGTGCTCTATCTACTGCACCACCTAACTGCCCCCTTGCCAGGTAATCTTCAGAATCTTCCTAAGACAATTTAAATGGTAGTGATTCAATTTTATGGCATGGCAGTAGTAGACGGCCCAAGTTTCACAGGCATACAACAGTGAAATCAGCACAACAGCTCTGTAGACCTTCAGTTTGATATGCAGTCTAATAACTCTTCTTCCCCACACTTTCTAGTGAAACCTCTCAAAGGCTGAACTAGTTCTGGCAATACGTGCATCAACCTCATGATGTATGTGGACATCTCAAGAAAGTATACTCAGGAAAGTAAGTAAACTTATCTACAGCATTTGAAATTTTTCCATTTGCTGTAATTGATGGTTCTCTGTACGGATGGTGCAGTGAGAACCTCTGTTTTCTTGGTGTTAAATGTCAGGCCAAAATTAGCATAAGCAGCAGAGAACTGGTCCATACCCTGTTGCATTTTAACCTAGGAGGCTGCATTGAGTGCACAACCATTTGCAAACAAAAAAAGTTGTGCACTAACTCTACCTCCACTTCATTCTTGGCTTGTAGCCTTTTCAAATTCAATAGTTTACCATCAGTGCAGTAGCTGGCCTTAATGCTAAAATGCATGGGAGCAGGCATACAGTACTGCTTCACTACATTGGTGACTGGGAAAGTTTGAGATCATTGTCCTTTATCCAGAGCCCATGCAAGCATGTCATCATGAAAGTGGCATACAATCCTGAGCTTCTCCTGGCAACCAAATGTCATAATGATCTTCCACAAGTGTTCACAACTGACAGTATCAAAGGCCTTGGTCAGATTGATGAATACTGTGTACAGACCTCTTTTCTGCTCCTGGCGTTTCTCCTGGAGTTGCCAGACAGCAAACACCAAATCAATCATTCCTTGGCCCTTTCTGAAACCACATTGGCTCAAATGTAGATGACCATCTTCCAGGTGAAGGATCAACTTATTAAGGAGTAATCTGGCAAGAATCTTGCCAGTACTGGTAGTTCTGGGAGCCAAGATGATGGAATAAGTAGTAAATTACTGTAACTCTCCCATATTCATCCCCAAACAATCATAAAAATAGCACTCCAGGGTAAGTCCTGGACTGATAGAACCAGCAAAAAGATTGGGTGAAACAATCTTTTTGTCCTAGAGACTTGAAAAACTGGCAGGAGCAGTCCATCTCACTCAGGTGGGAGGGGAGCCCATTCCAGGACAGGAGGTGCCCCAGCAGGCAAGAGACAGGCCCCACCTCACAAAATAGTGGGAGATTCTCTGTGGTGAAGCAGGCAAATGCCAACACCAGGACTACCCCACTTTCTTTGGCATAGCCTGGGGAACATGGAGACTCAAACTCCAAGAACCACCATGTACTGCAGTGTATTCCTGGGCAGACAGCATCCTCCAGTGGCCAGACTTCCATGTGCTTCATTATAGCCCTAGAGAAATGCAGAAACACTCCACTGGACCTTAGCACATGCCAGATACCACCACTAGGACCCCACTTCAGCAACAGGTAAGCTGCCAGACCATTAAGGCCTCTAGCATCACCAGCCACCCTTACCATACCCCCTCAGCATAGCATCAGACATGAAGGTCCCCCCGGAGCCCCAGGGCAACATCAGTGCAGCACCAGGTAAATAGCCAGGGCCTGCGGTCACTGGCACAAGAAGCTGGAGATAGGGCTTCTTCCACCTTGGGTGCAGAGCTCAAATTTAAAAGAAAGGAAAAAGTACCCCCAACCACCCAAAAAAGAAAAGATGAGCAAAACAACAACAACAAAAAATATTATCTGTCCATAGAAAATTATTATGGTGACAAGGAAGACCAAGACACAGACTTAAAAGAGGACAACAACGTTAAAACACCTATGGACAAAACCCCAAAGGAAAAACAAGAAGTGGTCTCAAGCTCAGAAAGAACTCATGGGAGAGCTCAAAAAGTAGCTTAAAAATCATATAAGAAAAAAATCATATAAGAAAGGTAGAAGAAAAGATGGGAAAAGAATTATGAAAAAAAATCAACACCTTAGAAAACTATTTAAAAAGTAGAATTGGCCAAATGGAAAAGGAGAAACAAAAATCCACTGAAGAAAACAATGCCTTAAAGAGTACAGTTGGCCAAATGGAAAAGAAAGTGCAAAATCTAATTGAGGAAAACAGTTCCTGAAAAGTGAGAATTGGGCCAGTGGAAGATAATGACTCTGTGAGACATCAAGAATCAATCATATTCAAAAGAATGAAAAAATTGAAGAAAATGCAAAATACCTCATGGGAAAACAACTCATCTGGAAAATAGATCTGGAAGAGATGTCAGAATCATTGGACTACCTGAAAGCCATAATCAAAAAGAGGACCTGGACAGCATCTTTCAAGAAATTATCAAGGAAAACTGCTTTGATGTCCTGGAATCAGAGAGTAAAATAGGCATTGAAAAAATCCACCAATCACCTCATGAAAGAGATCCCAAAATAAAAATTCCAAGGAACATTATAACCAAATTCCAGAAACTGTCAAGTCAAGGGAAAAACACTACAAGTAGACAGAAAGAAACAATTCAAATATTGGGGAGTCACAATCAAGATTACACAGGACTTGGCAGTTGCAACATTAAAGGATCAGAGGTCATGGAAAATAAAAGAATTTCAAGCTTTCATGAGGAGAAGACCAGAACTAAACAAAAATTTTGACCTGTAATACCAAGACCCAAGAGAAGCATAAACAGGGGGAAAGGGAGGGGAAAAAAAAGATTCAATAGAACCAAACTGTTTACATCCCTATATGGGAAGATGATACTTATAATTCTTAAAAATTGTATCACTAATTGTACAGATAAAAGGAATATACATAGACAGAGGATCAAGTATAAAGTGAATTTGAGGTAATGATAACAAAAAAAAACTAAGGGATGAGAAAGAAGAGAACAATGTGTGTAGAAAAAAGGGAGAAGTAGAATGGGGTAAATTATTTCACGTGAAGAGATGGGAAAGACCTATTACAGGGGAGGGAAAGATGGGAGGGTGGGTGACAAGCATCGTTTGAACCTTACTCTCATCAGTTTTGGCTCAAAGAGGAAATCATATACACAATCAGTTGTACACAGTTACCCAACAGGGAGGTAGGAAGAAGGAGGTCAGGTAAAAGGGGTGGGGTGGGGACCTTCACTGATAAGAGGCATAAACCGTTCTTTGGTCAGGGATACACGAGTAGCTGCACTTCCCTAATAGAACAAGCTCCCAAGGTCCATTTATAGGAGAACGTAGGGTAGTCAAACTTACAAGACTGCAGACACATCCAAGGCATGGGAGCTCAAGGGAAGAGATGACAGAAGCTTCAAGGGAAGGGAGGACAGCTCAAGGGATATGGTAGACAAAAGTAAAATACTGGTGAGGAGGGAAAGTGTGAAATGAGAAAGAGGACAAACAAAGAAGAAGAATAATATGGAATATACACGGGTAGTAATCATAACTGCGATGTGAGTGGGATGAATTCTCCCATAAAACAGAAGCAGATAGGGTGGATTAAAAACCAGAATCCTATAATATGTTGTTTACAAGAAACATACTTGAAGCAGAGAGACACTTTATTGTTGTTGTTGCTATATTAATTATATTACTATGTTTCAACTGAAGTAAAAAAAGGAGGGGTAGCAATTCTGATCTCAGACAAAGTAAATGCAAAAATAAACCTAATTAAAAGAGATAAGGAAGGAGACAATACCTTGCTAAAAGATACCATAGATGATGATAATATTAATACTAAACATATATACACTAAGTGGTATAGCATCAGAATTATTAAAGGAAAAGGTAAGTGAGTTAAAGGAAGAAATAGACAGCAAAACTGCTGTTATTTGGTCTTCATTTTTGAAGAGGGCCATAACATCAGGGAGGTGATACCAAGACAAGCAATTTAATTGGATTTAAGTGAGGGAGGGCTATGTAAAATCAACAGCCTCACTTTCTGCTCCAGAGCCATCTGGGTCCAGTGGCAAGATATAGATCAGGAGAATTAGAGATGGGCCTGGATGCAGTGGGAGACCTTGGCCTTTTTTAGCTAAGGTATTTAAGTGGTCTCAGTTTGACTGAGGCAATCCTTTCAGTGATTCAGGCAAAGTAAGAAATGAGGCAGAGAATGGCCTCTTTACCTAGTGAAAAAAAAAAATCAATCTGGGAGGTAAAGACCCTCAGGGTTTCTGGGCAAAACAGAAACAATTGCTATTTACATACACTCTGAGAAGATCAGGACCCAAACAATGACCAAGTGGGGCTTGGCCTGAGACCTTGGTCAATCAATGAGAGCCAGAGTGATTTGGGTTTGAGGCAAGGTCCTTGAGAAAAAAAAAGTTTCAGTAATCAAAATTTACATTCTTTGGACCAAGGGAATGGCAAACAAGGAAGGAAGAAAGAAAGAAAGAAAGAAAGAAAGAAAGAAAGAAAGAAAGAAAGAAAGAAAGAAAGAAAGAAAGAAAGAAAGAAAAAAAGAAAGAAAGAAAGAAGAAAGAAAGAAAGAAAAAGAAAGAAGAAAGAAAGAAAGAAAGAAAGAAAGAAAGAGAAAGAAAGAAAGAGAAAGAAAGAAAAAGAAAGAAAGAAAAAGAAAGAAAGAAAGAGAAAGAAAGAAAGAAAGAAAGAGAAAAGGAAGAAGGAAGGAAGGAAGGAAGAAGAGAGAGAGAGAGAGAGAGAGAGAGAGAAAGAGTTGTGTTGCCCAACTGGGCAGTTCCAGTAGGGTCCTCAGTGGGGCAGCTTCTATTTTGTACTCACAAAGGTTGTTGTTTGTTCTTCATTCCTGAAAAGGACCATGACATCTGGGAGATGATGCCATGACTTGCAAGTGAATTGGATTTAAGTGAAGGCAGTCTGTGCAAAGTCACCAGCCTCACTTTCTCCTCCTCAGCCAGCTGGGTCAGGGGTGAGAAATGGATCAGGACACTGGAGATGGCCCTGGATGCAGTGGAAGACCTTTGCCTTTCCTCAACTGTCCCCTCTCAGAACTCAATAAATCCAACCTAAAAATTACCAAGAAAAAAATGAAGGAGGTAAATAGAATATGAGAAAAGTTAAATGTAACAGACGTTTGGCATGATTTAGACATAAAGGGTGACACCATAAGCAAATTAGAAGAGCAAGGAATAGTCTACCTGTCAGATCTATGGGGAGGGGAAGAATCTATGAACAAACAGAAGATAGAGAGCATTACAAAATGTAAAATAGATAATTATGATCATGTTATATTAAACAGCTTGTACAAACAAAACCAATGCAACCAAGATTAGAATCTTTATACCAAGTGTCTCTGATAAAAAGCCTCATTTCTAAATTCATAGAGAACTGAGTCAAATGTACAATAATATAAGTAATTGTTCAATTGATATGTGGTCAAAGGATATGAACAGGCAGTTTTTAGATGAAGAAATAAAAGCCGTCTATAGGCATATGAATAAGAGCTCTAAATCACTTTTGATTAGAGAAATACAAATTAAAACAACTCTGAGGTACCACTTCACACCTATCAGATTGACTAATATGACAAAAAAGGAAAACTATAATACTGGAGAGGATGTGGGAAAATTGGGACACTAATACACTGTTGGTGGAATTATGAACTGATCCAACCATTCTGAAGAGCAATTTGGAACCATGCCCTAAGGGCAATCAAACTGTGCCTACTCTTTGATACCCTTTGACTAATAGTAGTGCATACCACTACTAGGTCTGTATCCCAAAGAGGTCATAAAAAAAGGAAAAGGACCTACATATGCAAAAATAGGCCTATTCATGGTGGTGAAATATTAGAAACTGAGGGGATGAGATGCTCATCAACAGAGAATGACTGAACAAGCTGAGGTATATGAATGTAATGAAATACTATTGTGCAATAAGAAATGATGAACAAGCAGATTTCATAAAAATCCTGGAAAAACTTATATGAACTAATACAAAGTGAAATAAGCAGAACCAGGAAAGCCCTGTATGTACTATCAGTAACATTGTGATGATCAACCATGAATGACTCAGCTCATCTCAGCAACACAATGATCCAAGACAAGTACAAAGGACTCACTAAAGACAATGTTCTCCATATCCAAATAAAGAACTGATGGAATTTGAATGCAGATCAAAGTATATTTTTTCACTTACTTTATTCTTTCTCATGTTTTTTTTTCTTTTGATCTGTTTCTTCATTCACAACTATGACTACTATGGAAATATTTTTACATGATAGTATACGTATAAACTATATCAAACTGCCTACCATTTTCAGAAGAGGGGGGAAGAGGAAGGGACAAAAATTTGGAACTCAAAATCTTGTAAAAATGAATGCTAAAAACTTTCTTGACATGTAACTAGGGGAAAAATAAAATACTATTAAATTTTTTTTAAAAAAAGAATATTGCAGCAATAACTGAGAGAGATCCCCCCCTCCATGATTTTCACAAGACAACCTATTTCCTTTTCCTTTATAGAGATGGACAATGGAGGCATCTTCATACCTCTGAGGGACAACCTTCTCTTGCATATAACCTGAAAGATTTCAGTTAACTTCCATATGAGCAGTGGATCCCCTGCCTTGTAGATCTCTGCTGGAATGGAATCAGTACCTGGTGCTTTGCCACATGAGAGGAACCTAATGGCATTCAATACCTCTTCCTCAGTTGGAAGTTCATCTAGAGAGGGATTGATTTAAACTTGAGGTATACTGTCAATGACTTCAGCATTGGTTGAAATGGCCTGTTGAGAACATTATGGAAGTGTTAAGTTTACCTCTTAAGGATAATGTCCTTATCACTGATCAATGTGGCCCCATCAATGCTTTTGAGTAGTTGAGATGCACCAGAGGTCTTTGACCCTAACAATCTTCAGGGCATCACAGAAATGCTTTGGATTGCTGTTATTGGACCATAGGGAATAGATAGGAGGCTGTTGAAGCAATCAAGATTATCAAGCAATGTGGGCCTGGATTAGCATGGTAGCACTAGAATTGGAAAGAAGTAGGAGAATCCAATAGACAATCTGAAGGAAGAAATAGTAATCTCTGGTGACATCTGGAAGAAAGGAGATAAAAAAATCAAAAACAATTCCAAGAGTCTGAGCCTGAGAGATGAAAAGATCGAAGACACCACTAATTTAATTGGAGAAGTTGGGGAAAGAAATGCCTGGCAAAATGAAAACGTATCTTTTGTACACATAAAGAGAATGGGGAAGTTTGTGAAGGCTAAAATGAAGCACAAGGTCACTGGTAGATATATATAATTCAGCTCTGTCCTAATGGGTGTGAATAATGAATCTCCTGAAGTGGTCACACTATTCAACTCTGCACTGCACATTTCTATTAGGCTGAAACAAATTGCTATACTTTACATAATTATAACTTCAATAGTGTGAACTTGAATACATGCAACCTGTGAATTCAAATACATGCAACCACTTTGGGGGATTCATTATTCACACTAATTTGGTCCTAGATGTAAAGGCAGGCATTTGCATGAAGGATAGAGGCCAATAATGCTGTCTGGGTCAACAAGACCTTTGTTCTTGCCCAATTCATTTATTTACCAATCAGAGAGGAAACTGGGATTGAGGAGAACATCTTTAACCCAGCTGCTATAAAACTTCTATGGATTTAGGGCAGGGGAGGGGAGTCCCTGAAATGTGTTTTGAGGGGTATATATTCACATGTATGTATAATAAGACATAAAAAGAATTTTCTAACACCCAGTAAGATAATCCCAAGAATAAAGACCTCAAATCATCACCAGGAGAAAATCATTTACAAAAAATACTTAATTTTAGTTTGGCAGATTCTGCTGGCTTTTTGTTTTAGTTGTCTTACTGGGTATAATGGGTCATAGCCCTGAGCTACATTCTATAATGTTCAAAGCTCTCTCAATCAAAAAGTAGATTTCTAGCTATTGCACCCAAGCAGCAGAGACAACAGCCCCAATATCGAGTGGGTATGTAACACTTAAGAGAGAAACAAAGAGCATCATGATGATAGCACTAGAGGATGTTGGCAGTTTTGCAGTGGTGAAGGTATGTGTTAGATGCTTCAGCTATGTGTGTTCCCTGGCCATGTGGCCCTATTTGTGTAGCATTACCTCAATGTATGTGCCCTGACCTCTTAGACAATTGGCATGTGACATTTCATGCATGTTCTCTGGTTGCATGCATTCTTTCTCTGTAGCCATTCTTCATTAATGATGTGGTAACTTGTGGGAGAGTATATCCCACATGTGCATGGGGATGGATCTTTTCTTTACTTGCTATGCTATTTGACTTTATATCTTTTGCTTTGAACTAATGTGTCTTCTGGTTGACTGGTAAAAGTAAGCACATTGGACCTCATGATCAGTGGTTTTGGGTAGATGTAGACCAACAGAGTGCGTAAAACTGGGGGCAGCTTTTCTGGCTTCCCAAATAAGGTGGAGGGGGCATTCTAGTTGTACATGTATGGTAAAAATGCATATGGTGGAAGTGGTGAATGAGACATCCTTTTTGGCTTGTAGGAGCATCTGGTATAAAACAACCAGCCTTGTTTTTCCCTAAGTCAAATGTCTGCACATATCCTATGCTTCACAATGAGCAAATCACTGAACACTGAGTTTGAACATAGTCTTGATCATAACAAATAGCAGAAAAATCTAATTGTTTCTTATTGGCCAATTATTTGTTTATCTACTTGGTTGTTCGTTCATTTGTTTGTTAGTTCATTCATTCATTCATTCACTCAATAAGTATTTGCTGAGCATCTACTGCATGCAATTGCTGAGGTTTGTAATTTTCTCGGTGTGGCCACTCCTTCCACCAAAGTAGATTTTGATACTGACTGCACTTGACATCCATCCTGATATGCCATACTTTCACTAGGGTAACTTCTTGAGTTGTGCTAGGCTGGATTTGAAACCTGTTCAGCTTGGTAACACCTACTAGACTTTATACTCCACTGGCATAGCTTTTGAGAACTCATGGTTACCTCCATGACAAATGAGGAATCAGAGTGGGACTTGGACAGAAGCTGAGGAATGTGAAGAGATAAACAGGATAGCCCTTCATAATCTGGCCCCTTCTTATCTTACCATTCTTCTTCTACTTTATACTCCTCCCCTTCCCCACATGCCAAAAGATCCAGTGACTTTGCCCTCATTGCTGTTCCTTGGATGTGACACTATCAGCTCTGGGCATTTTCACTAGCTGCCTCCCATGCCTGGGGTGCTCTCCCTCCTATTCTCCATCTCCTGGCATTCTTTACTTTCTTCAAGTCCCAGCTAAAATCCCATCTTCTACAGATAGCCTTTCCCAGTCCTCCTTAACCTTAGTACCTTCCCTCTGTTGATAATCTCTAATTTATCTTGAATATATCTTATTTGTACAAAATTGTTTGCATATTGTTCCTCTCATTAGCTGTGAGCTCCTCAAGAATAGGGACTTTGTTTTTGTTTTTGTTTTTGTTTTTTTTTGTTTGTTTGTTTGTTTTTGCCTTTCTTGGTATACCCAGTACTTAGCACAGTGCCTGGCATATAACAGGTACTTAATGAATACTTGTTTACTTGGCTCAACATGGTCATTGACCAAAGAATCTGTTAAGGGGCAATGGAACATATACACAAATAAATGGATTGCAAATTAGAGTTTGGTAAATGAATGAAAGAATAAAGTGCTATGAGATCATTTGACAGAGAAATCACTTCAGAGACACAATGAAGTCCCACTCCAACAATCTGGAAATCAATAGCTGGGATCTTAAAAAGCTAATTTGGGGCACTAACACTGACTCAAAAGGCTAATAGACAAAATCCCTTATTCAGCAATTGCAGAGTCTGGAGCCTGCAAAGTTACTGCTGCAACATGTCAAATAATCCCAGAAATTCATTTATTCCCCAAGGGCTTTTGAATTTGATTCTTCTTAGTTGTGCTATGTGTGGAGGTGGTCTGAGGTGGGATGATTTGATGCTTGAAGTAAATAAGGATCACAAAGGAATAATGAAGCTATTGGTGAAAGCACATTTGTTAGGTACCTACTATGTTCTAGGCATAGGTTCCACCTTTGAAATGGAAGCCTCATGTTCAAGAAGATGCCATTCTGGTTACCCAAAGAGCATCTCTGCATCCTTTGTGATTGCCATAGTCCCCTTATTACTGGAGGGAATGGTAGGAAACAAACTCAAAAAGCCTCACCATTAAGTGCCTAACATTTCAAGAAAATGACCAACTTTGAAGTTGGACAGTAGAGCCCAACTAGTATCTGGTTGAAATCCTAGCTGCTTTCTGGTTGGGAGAACATAACGTCATTGATTCCAGAAAGCTTTCAAACCTTGAAATGAGAGAGGGAGACGATGCATGCTTTTCTCCACTAAAAGGTTGGATTTCCAAAAGGAACTTTTAAAAGCACATGCTTAGTGTTGCTGTTTGACCACGGACCAGTTAAAAGC
The DNA here is from genome assembly GCF_900497805.2 of Vombatus ursinus. NCBI lineage: Eukaryota > Metazoa > Chordata > Mammalia > Diprotodontia > Vombatidae > Vombatus > Vombatus ursinus. The sequence goes on from NW_020948983.1 coordinate 24,719,703, forward strand.
TTTAATAAAGGGAGTTAAGCTTTGGAAGGTTAGCTTAGCCATACAACACATGGTTCCCCATTGAGATCAGGATAGATGTCAAGTGCAGTCAGTATACAAGAGCCAGACTGTATGAGCAAATCCGTCTACATCGATCTCTTGGCAGCATTCCATTATTGTTATGATGGGCAGAGTGCCATGAGCGTAATCACTCCTAGGAGTGTTGGGCCAGGGCTCTGTTCCAAAACTCATCAAACTCCTTCCATTTCTAATCATTTTAGCATGGTTTCTTTCATCTATAAGCCTGGCCTCCTTGGTAAACTGTCAGGCTTACCTGCCAAAGGCAAACAGCATGAAAAAAAAAATTAGATCCCCAACTCTGGTTGAAACACACCTTCCTCTCAGGGTTAGTTCACATTTCCTTCCTGGGCATGGAGCCACAGTCCTAAAATCTCTTTTCATCTTGAAAGGAGGCCATGCTGACTGATGGTTAGAGGCAATCTTCTGGATCTCTGTCAACACATACCAAGCAGTTTGATTCAATTCAGGGAAAGAAAAAAAAGGGTTGGGTTTGTAAAATAAATTTAAATTTAATTTTTCTTTTACTTTTGGCTTCCATGATGACACTTAGTTTTGACTGAAATTTTCACTTTTAAACCATTTGTTTTTAAGTTTTGTGAACTCAGCCAGAATATCCCTGTTCTGTCCCCAGATTTTCCAGTAATTCCCCACATTTCTGCAAATGCATCACTGGCCTCCCAGGCTTGTTTTCACCCATCTGTCAAATGTAAGCATGGAGGCCTCCCCACTTCCCACCTTCCGGAAATGATATGACAAAGAATGAGATCATGTCTCTAAAGCAACTATGTTCTGAAAGAGATAAGGAGTGGTATAGAAACACAACCCCCATCCATCCTGCCTGTGTATTCCCATTGAGGCATGTAGTTCATGCAGTGGAGAGAGTGCTTAAACCTGGAATCAAGATCTAAACTTAAAATCTGGCCTTAGACATTATTAGCTATGGGACCCTAGGCAAATCATTTAACCATTCTGTCCACCTTAGTTTTCCCATCAGTAAAACTGGGGTAATAATAGCACCTCCCTCCCTGGCTTGGGGCAACTAAGTGGCACAATGGATAGAGTATTAGTCCTGAAGTCAGGAAGACTCATCTTCCAGAGTTTAAATCTGGCCTCAGACACTTACTAGCTGTGTGATGCTGAGCAAGTCACAACTCTGCTGGCCTCAGTTTCCTCATCTGTATAATAAACCAGAGAAGGAAATGGCAAACTGCTCCAGTATCTCTGCCAAGAAAACCCCAAATGGAGTCACAAAGCTTTGGACATGACTGAAACAACTCCCTGGATGAATGAAATGAAATGAAATAACACCTCCCTGGATTACTCTGAGGGTAAAATATGACATTCATAAAGCACTTAGCAAACCTTAAAATCATATGTAATACCAGCTATTATTATTTTTATTTATTATTATTGACATCTCCTCATCTTTGGCTACTTTCTTTCCTTGACTTCTGTCTATGGCTTTCTATTTCTGGTGAAGAAGAACACTACCATGTTAAATATTCATAAATAACTGTATGGTGCTTTACATCTTGTATCAGTTTCAAGAACACACTTCGTCTCTATGCCAAGAAGACTAGTTGAAGTACAGGTTATGCGATCCACATACTGCTACAGATGACCAATTTTGTTTCTACAATTGGTTTCCCTTTTCACACTAACATAAGCTCTGTGAGGAGGACCAGAAAGACTTCTTACAGTAGGTGGGATTTTAGCTGAGGATTGGAAAAAACAAAAAACAAAAACCAGGTTACGTGAATAATAAATAGCAGAGCTCAGATTTGATAATGTCAGCATCTACATACTATTAACAACACTACATAGAAACCAGCTAGAACAACCATGGAATGGAAGCATTACATTTGAAGTTAGGAAGACCAAAGTAGAATTGTTCTTCAACCATTAGCTAGCTATGTGATCTTGTTCAAGTTATTAGTTTCTTTATCTACAAAATGCACCTACCTCCCAGGGTTGTTATGAAAATTAAATAAGGTAACATGTGTAAAAGCACTTTGCACATTTTAAAGCACTGTTTAAATGCTAGTTATAATAACACTTATAATAATAATAATTATCATTATTATTATCATCATAACTGCAGAGTTAGACGATATCTCAAAGGTCATTTAGACCAGTGGCATCAAACACAAATAAAAACAGGGCCACTAAACCATAGTAAGGATTCCTATGGGCTACATATTGACTTAGAAAACCATACATTGACGTTATCTATGTTCTATTGTATTTTTATTTATTTTGTTAAATATTTCCCAGGTTCCAAGTTGTATTTGGCAACTATGGCCACCTGCCTAACACCTGTTATCTTGTTCAATATAATATTTAGTTATACTAATGAGTCAAAGTTCATAGACTCAGGACATAAAAGAAATTGTAAAGAAATAAAAAGAAATCAGGACGTGGTCAAATGGGCATTTTTTTCTAAAACAATAATTACAACCAAAAGAATTAGCAATGTAATCCATCAGAATTGCCATTAGCAAGAGATAATCCAGAAAAGGCAATATACCATTTATAGACTGAGAACCAGGGATTTGTTAGCCTCTTTACAAAGGCTTAATGGAGTCAGTGCAGGCATAAGGAAATCTATTATTTTGTGATACCTAATTTAATAAGAAAAGAGGTTAGATGTCCCTTTTATAATTTAGAGCAGCATGATACATATACCACAGAAAGCATTAGACTTGAAGGTCAGAAAAATCTGATTTCAAGATTGTCCTACCGTGTCCTAGCTATGCAACCATGGACAAGTCGCTGAACATCACTAAGCCTCAGGTTTTCTTACCTGCAAAATGGAGATAATAACACTTGTCTGAACTACCTCACAGAGTTATTGTGATACTCAAATGAGATGATGCATGGTAACTATAAGGTGCTACATAAATGTAAGCTATAATTGTTTCCTATCTAATATGTCCTCCAAATAAAACTCACCAACCAAAGGTACTTCAAGTTAACAAAATAATTAAATAAAAAAAATAAATAGAAATACTGATCTTCACATATGCAAATACAATAATTGATATAGAATTATTTCCTTTAATTAATCTCTAAGTGACATGAATTTGAGGCCTTTCTCTGTCCTTGTCCCGTTTTTCTGGCTGCTCTCTTACTTATCCATCTCTCAAAAACATGCTGCCCAGAAATGAATACAATGCTAAAAATATAATCTGATCACCGGCAAAATACTGTGGAACTCAGACACCTTTATTCTTGGATGCTCTCCCGCTCTTAAAGCAACTCAAGATTGCTTTCTTTGGAACATTACAGGAGTAAGGGATGCTGACTTATGCTATTGACTCAAGATGAGCTTGTACCATTTCTTAGCCCTTTCCTTCAAGATCAAGACCTTTGCAGTAAGAGATCAGGAAAGTGGTAGCTTGGGAATTTGGCTCCCATATACCTCTGAGATGAAATACAAAATCCTCAGTTTACCATTTATAGCCTTACATAATTCCAGTGCCAATTGACCTTTCCAGGCTTTCGTTAACAGCCTTCACACATTCCATATTCCAGTCAAAGTAGTTTACTTTTTAGTCCAAAAACTGAATGTTCTCTCTCTCACGTCACAGATTGAGCCCCCTACCCCATAACTACAATCTCTTCCAGCTTTTAAAATCTCTGATTTACTTCAAAGCTCTGCTTCTGTGCCTCCTTCTTTCAGAGCTCATTCCTGGTCCCTCCTAATTTATATTGTCCTCCCTCTTTTCATACTATCTTGTACTTACTTATCTGTGAAAAACATTCTCTCAGGAGAATGTAAATATCTTGAAGGAAGGGACTGGTTCATTTTTACCTTTATATTCGCAGGTCTAACATAGTGTCCCGTACATAGTAGGCTTTTAATAACTGCTAATGGGATTAGATCAAATATAAGAAAATGGCAGCAGAAATACTTTAAAAAATGTTTTAAGAGTGCTGAAAGTTTTTTTAAAAAGTCTGCTTAGGCCTATCTTATTTAGAAGACACAGTAACAGTGAGAGTTGACTAAACAGTTAGCAAGAAAAGTCCAAGAAGGCCCCAAGGAGAGGCAGATTAACTTTCTCTTCTGAATTTTCCATGTAGAAATCCATGGGTGTTTAGGAAGAATGAATAATTACACAAGCAAACTTATGCCCAAGTGAACACAAACGCTTGCATTGTGCTTTGAGATTCTAGTAATAATAATCACCATCCTCCTCCTGACTCCCAGGATTTGATAGCTACTGGGTTTATTTAGTCGCCACCTCAGCCAATTGAGCTCAGATCTCGGATCGGGAGCCTCTGAAAGTTGTCACTATGACTGATTGCTTGTGGAAAATTAGTCTGGCTTTTGGTGGTAGGATCCGGAAAGAGGGCTTGCTTTGGTTTTAAGTCTTGAACAGTGAAGTTTTCCATTTCCTGGGGCTTTGATGGAAGCAGGACTCAGTGTGCCTCATTTTTTGATACTAGCTTGGATCGAGCAGAATTGCTTGGCTCTGCTGCAGTGGTATCCCAATAGCCTGGAAGTGAACAAAAAGCTCAACTCTCACTTAATGTGTTTGGGAATAAAAATAAAAGCATGAGGATGCCATGATGCTACAAGGCCAATAAAGAAAGCATTGTGGAAAAACCTTAAAGGATGAAATGGAATAAGAGAAATTTCCTCCCAAGACTCTTTTTCTGTCCCCAGCCTCCTGCTTGGGTATTTGAAGAACTCTTTCTGCTGCTCAGCAACTTCTCAAGAAGATAGGAAGAAGGGATCCTAGGGCTTACAGCTGGAAGAGACCTCCCAGATAGTCTTGTCCACCCACATCATTTTATAAAGGAAGAAACTGAAACCCAGAGAAGTGATACAACCTGGCCAAGGTCATTCTGACAGTTAGTTGTGAGGCCAGGATCAAAGCCCAGTCTTCTGATTTAAAGTAAATCAAAACAAAACCAAATAAAAAATAATGTTTTTTTTTTCACTCCAGCATCCTACTACATGAAGATATTTCTGTATGTATGTATGCTCTTAGGACCTAAATTCAGAATAACCTAAACCAGGAGGCTGTCCTTCCCTGTCTTCTGTGACCAGGTTATGGAATATATGATAATATGGTGTTGAATGGAGGCAATTCTCTCTGGAGAAAAAGCAGAACAGTTCTACCAGTCTGGTCCTGATTTATTCACTCTAAATTGTTTTTATCTGTGTGGATCATGGTGAAATGATTGGCTTATGTCATGCCAAAAGAAGGGGAGAAAGATGGCATGAATGCAAGCTCTGATTCAGGCAAATGCTGGTCTGGCCCCACTGGCAACACTAGCCGTAAACCACTTGCCCCATCAAAACACTTACTTGTGGGGTGAGAAGGGTCACATTCACATCCATATTCAGAATACCAAACCAAGTATGCTATGTCCATTGATACTGAATGTGCAAAACTGGGAAGAGATTCACAAATGCTTTATCTAATCAGTATTGAACCTAATGGAACAATTTAACTTATTCATTGTCAGAGAGGACACCCTTGTGAATTTTCCTTGGCCAATTCTTCATTTCAGTTCAGCTACTTGCTAGATTTCAAATGTTTCCCATATGGGTAACCAAAACAAAAGTTGGCAATATGAACAATTGTCAGAGGCAGCCAGCAAATGGATGTGTCTTTAGGAGCAGACAAAGCCAAAAAACAGAGCTAAACATTTTTGGTCCAGAACATACATCTGTTAGTAACAAGGGTTTTTTGCATGGCAGTCATTGTCTAGTAGTGCTGTGTACTACACAGGACTTCATAAATTTATCCTGCAGGTTCTAAGACTTACCTGTCTACAAATACTCTTGACCCCATCCCTTCCAACCTCCTTCTATTATTTTCTCTCTTGACAGAATCTTTAGCCTTTCCTCAAATGACCCCTTTTCATCCATCTTCAGACATGTGCACGTTTCTGCTATCTTGAAGAAATCATCACGTGACCCCCAGCTTCCCTTCTAGGATAGTTCTGCTTCCTTCTTTTCAGTGCCAAACAGTTAGAATAAGTGCTCTATACTTTCCATCACTACTTTTCACCTATTAGCTCCCTTCTTACAATTTATCTTTCTATCCCCAAAATTTTACTGAGCATGCTCTCTCAGTGGTCACCAATGAGAAAATCTATTAGGTGTTTGTGGAGAGAAAACCCTGAACAGTTATTATTGGGGAGGAAAGTAAGAATATATTGAGAATGCAAAAGTTTGTTATTATTACATCATGTTTTCAGAATCCATTCCATTCCCTAAAAAGAAGGAGTCCAATTGGCATCTGTAACTCTTGACCTAAAGATAGGTAATTGAATACTACATGAGGACCATGAAAAAATTTTATTCCCAATCTGACTGCAAACTACTTTTCTACATTTATTGCACATTAGTTCCCTTCAAACAAAGGACGCCCTAGCCAAACAATTTTCAAAGACCCTTTCTGGAGATATATGAGGTCAAAATTATTTTCATCATGATACTAAGATTTTTAAATTTCTAATAGGGTAAATATTGATGGATTTAACTGAGATAAACCAAAACTCTTTGGGGTCCTAAATAGTTTTTAACAGTTTAAAGGGGTCCTGTGATAAAAACAAAGAAGTTTGAGAATCCAAAGCCCCAAAAGCTTGAGTTTTATCCAAACTGTATAACTTGCAGTTCCTTGTATGTGACATTCCATCCCCTGTCTCTGATTAGTGTACATAATGAATCCCATAAAGTAGTCACATGTATTTGAATTTGCACTATTTGAAATCATAATTATGTAAAAGTGCTAAGTGGTTCCAGCCCAATGGAAACACATAGTGTGAATTCAAATAACACGGACACTTCACAGGATTCATTATTCACTCTAAATAGACTTAGCTGGAATCTGTCTGTCATGCATGGAATACTCTCTCTTCACCTTTGCCTCATGGACTCTCTAACACCTTCTCCATGAGGCTTTTCTGATCCCCTCAGTAGTTGGGGCCCCCTCTTTCAATTACTTGGCATTCACTTTGTATATAATTTTTATTTTTTTAATCTATGTACATGTTAAATCCATGCCCCAGTTCCCACCCCCATCCCACAGCTCTACCTAGTAGAACAGAAGATCTTTGAGAACAAGGACACTTTAATTTTGTCTTTGTAATTCTTTACCTAGCAAAATGCTCTGCATATATTGGGCCCATAATCAATGTTTGTTAAAAAAAATGAATTTAGTTCTTTGTATTACTACTTAATTTTTAGATTTTATGTATTCGCTCACTTGTTTATTCTCTATCTTCCCACCTATATTGCAAGTGCCTTCAATTCAATTAAATTAATTCATTAGACACCTACTTATAAAGTGGGCAGCTAAGTGGCACAGTAGATAAAGTGCCAGACCTGGAGTCATCTCCCAGAGTTCAAATCTGGCTTCAGACACTTACTAGCTGTGTAACCCTGGGCAAGTCACTTAACCTTGTTTGCCTCAGTTTCCTCATCCATAAAATGAGCTGGAAAAGGAAATGGCAAACCATTCCAGTTTCTTTGCCAAGAAAACCCCAAATGGGGTCACAAAGTGTCAGACACAACTGAAATGACTGAACAATAACAACTTATTTAGATAATATTTCACTAGGGCAAGGATTCTTAACCTGGATTATAGACCCTCAAAGAGTCCATGTCTAGATTTCAAAGTCTGTGAACTTGGATGTGAAAACATACACAAACACACACACGCACACACACACATCTTTTTTCACTAACCTCTAATTGAAATCTACTGTTTCTTTTAATTATGAATGTAGTCAACAAATTATGTATGTCAATATATGGCAAACCACTCCAGTCTCTTTGCCAAGAAAACTCTACATGAGATCATGAATCATTGGACATGACTGAAACAAATGAACAACCAAAAAGGCAACAAAATATTTTTCTAAGGAGGAATCTATAAGGCTTCACTAAACTGCCAAAAGGGTCCATGACACAAAAAAAGTTAAGAACTCCTTGATTTGGGGATGGTGAGGGGAAGCACGATACAAAGTTCAACTATACCATGTTTGCTACCTTTGTGGAATTTATAGTCTAGTAAGAGGTTACAACACATACAAAAGTATTATGTAATACATTAGAGAGGCCTAAGCAGTATAGGGTAGTAAAGGTCATTACCAACTGGTCTATGGAAAAAAATGGGTGATGAATTAGTCCTTAAAGAATAGGTAAAAAATATATCAGGAAGAGTGTAAACTAAATGCATGGCAAGTATATGGAACTGTATCATTGCAGCTATAGAGGCAGTCAAATGTGTGAGAGTCAATTTATTATGTGTAATTCTAATGCATCTTTGTAATTCTCACCATGCTTGGCACACAGCCTTGAAGGCAGTAGGTACTTAATGTTTCGTAATTGACAGTAAAATCTCACATTACCGAGAAATAACAGTGAGGACAGAATCTGGGGAAGTGTATGTGTATGTGTGTGTGTGCATGTGTATGTGTGTGTATAGATAGATAGATATAGCTATATATGCATGTATAGATACACACATAAACACACATATTCTGAGATGGGGACCTTGTTAAGTTGTCCCTTTAAGAATCTTGAGTTTCTAATTTGGGAGGAAGAGAGGAAGTATAGGAGAAGAGAAGAGGGATAGAGGGATATAAAATTTTATAGGGTTAACTGAATGGTACTGATGGGAAAAAACAACAGCAACAGCAACAACAACCTCAGGGTATGTAGAACAAACCAAAGCCAGAACATATAGAAAATCAGATGCCTGAAATAACTAATCAATGGGAATGGCTGAAAACCAAAACAATGGAAACTGTCCTGTTTTTAATTAGTTGGAGCCTGGTAATACAATTTATTGATGATCTAAGCAGTGAGTTTCTTTCTTTCCCATCTGTATGCTCGCCTCAGTGATTAGCACCTCCACTAGATAATAGAGAGAATAAGAGAAAATAGTGACAAGAGCTGTGTCATGCTTATTGGTAGCTCTATCATCACCATTAGTGTAAAGGATATGAAGGAAAAAAAATAGAGATGGTGCTAATGCTGCCCTAACTTATTTTCTTCCTGGTAAGCTGGAATGGAAGGGTGAAGAATGGAAGCATGAAGACCAATGAGGAGGATAGTACAACAATCAGGTCATGAGGTTTCATGTATTCATTGGTTTTAGAGCTGGAAGGGATCTAAACTATCATCAGTTATCACTCTTTCATTTAACAAATGAGGAAACCGAGGCCCAGAGAGATTAGGTGACTTGCTCAAGGTCACATAAGTAGTAATAATTAATTTTTTGGGGGGGAACTCTTGTCTTCTATCAATACATCTAGTGTTCTTTAAATTACACTGTAAGGACCCTATGATATAAACATTCAGAAAGAGGAGACCATTGTGGCCTCCCTAAAGGTAATGTCTGGCATCTAGTAAATAATAAATGTTTGTTAACCAATTAGTTGATTGATAAGTTGGATTTTTGAATGTTTGGGGAAGGAAAAAAATCTGAGGAAGAGGTTGGGGAAAGACTGGGGAAAGATATTGAGATAAAATTTAATTCCAACATGATCAAAAATGCTTTGTAGCTGGAGCATGAGGAATGCCCCTGGATCAGCCTATGGACTATTGGGCCCAGGAGCAGTGGAATAGGGGGAAGCATTAAGGGGCAGGCTATCTTCCCTGAATCTAATCTCAAGTAGTTAGGGACATGACCTCACATAGCCCCAAGTTTGGTTAATAACATTTACAGACTAGCTATTCATGAATTTATCAAAATCTTATTAAATCTATTTATAAGTTTAGCCTCTACCACCCTGGGGTAATTATTTCCATATTAAGAACCCACCATATAAACAAATAGTTCTTTTTATTTGTCCCTAAACTAATGCTTCCAAGTTTTAATGAATGTCCTTCAAAGATTCCTTTAGCACCTCGTTCTTGGCAAATATATTCTGTGTTCCATTGTTACTGGTCATTTTTGTGAACTTAAATTTTTCTAGTTGTACTGGAAGAAATGAAAGACAGTGACAGATGCTAGAGATTTTTTCATAGGAAAACTTGACAGGACCTTTTGCTTGACTGCCTATAGAGCAGGAAACAGAGAAAGAAGAATGAAAGTTGTCTCTTATATTTTGAGGCTTGGAGCCTGGGAGAATTATGTCTCATTTATATAAATAGGGAAGGCAGCAAAAACAGCTGGTCTTGGGGAAAGGGGAAGAATACAAAGACAAAGCTTATATTGGATTGAAATGTCTTGCAGGCAAGTAAAAATATGGTACTTACTGGATCTCAGGAGAGGGATCAAGATGATAGTTTGGGAGTCATTACATAGAAGCAATAGCAGAATCCACAAACAAGAACGAGATTTGCTAGAGAGAGATTATAGAATGAAAAAAAAGTAGAGGACCAAGGATTGAACCTTGGGCAATGCCCACATTTATGTAGCATCTAAAGGAGGAAGAGCCAGAGAAGGGATAGAGGTGGGGTTGTTAGTGAGATAATTCTGAGGGAGGAAAAGAAAAAGGTCAGTTTAGAGTACTCCTCCTTCAGACCAAGTATTCCTAGCAACTTCAGGGAGTCGTAAAATGATCCAGAAACCCTCAGGACTTCTCTTACAATGCCTAATCCATCTACCCCAACTATCCAAGAAGAGAGTTTTTCATACTGCATCTGTCTCTCCCTCAAGACAGTTTAAATGAAGGTTGGCACAAGACCCCACCTTTTCCCTTTTCTCAGCCTGAAATTTAGAGTAATCCCAGGGTCACCTAAAGCAACTAGGGTGGGGTGGGAAGGTGACTGGTGGCCAGCATTCTTAAGTAGCTGCCTTGGGCTAAATCAGCTGTGTTGAAAAGCTTTTTAACCGACCTTTCTATGGCAAAGGGTTCCATGTATTTGTCTATATGTGACAAGTCTAGCCAAAGTCATTTAGCTAATGCTATCCCACCAATCCAAGCTCTTCAGAAGAAGAAGAAATGGAGAAAGGAGAAAAGAAAAGAAGACAGGAGATGTTAGAGAGAGGAGGTTATTTCCCCCCACCCCCACTTAGAAGTTAAAGGCAGAGAAATGGAATGACTGGGAGGGAAACTGAAGTTTTTCCTTTCCCCCTTCATCTATCCCTCACTCTCTTTCAAGAAACTCTTGAAGTGTGGATCCATGCTTGTTTGTTTTTTCTTTCCACCGCTAGCATTATGTATTAACATGGATGATTGAGGGTTATTAAGTGTGTTAATGTACAAATCTATTGTCTTGGAGTTGAGTTTACTTCTTAATATGCAAATGGTGCCCTCTGCTGGGACAGGACTAGTGTAGCATTACAAAATCTACCAATTCAGGTGTTCAATTAAAAAAAAAAAGTTTCTATTATATGGAGAATACTATACTATGCTGGGGTGTTATGGATAAGAATGACAGTGCTTGCCTTCAACGAGATTGAAGTCTACTCATTGGACAAGTATAAACATTAATAAGTACAATACAAAGTATAGTGTGATGGGATAGAGGAGAGAAGAAAATAGCACTCTAGAAAACGTTAAAGTAGTAGCATAAATATGACTGATCTTCTTCTATTCTTCTTTCTCCTTCTCTTCTTCCTCCTCTTACTACTCGGACCTGAAATTTCATCAGCTTAGGGAACTCCTGGTATGAGAACTCCTTTCACAGATGCACATTGACAACTCTTATTAGAGAATTGCTTAGGTCACTGAGAAATTGTCATTTGCCCACAATCACGCACATAGTATGCTTTATAAGGACTTAAACCCAGGCCTGCTTGACTCCAACGCTATACCTCAATCCACTGTACTGTGGTGCCTTTCTCTATTGCTACTACTACAACTACTAATGATGACAATAATAATGATAATGTTTTATCATTATTATTACTCCCTTTATAGTATTTTAATGTTTGCAGCTTAAGTGGAACAATGGATAGAGTCCCAGAAATGGAGTCAGGAAGACTCATTTTCCTAAGTTCAAATCTGGCCTCAGAAACTTACTAGCTGTGTGACCCTGGGCAAGTCACTTACCCTGTTTGCTGGAGAAGGAAACAGCAAACCACGCCAGTATCTTTGCCAAGAAAACCCCAGATGGGGTCGTGAAGAGTTGGACACAACAGAAACAACTTCCCTCACAACAAAAACACTTTAAGGTAAGGAGTTCAACTACTATTATTAAAACGTCAAACCCAAATGAACTTTCAATATCATCTTGACCAATCTCCACATTATACAGATCAAGAAATTGAGGCCTAGACATGTGAAATGACTCTCATGAGTGCTCTGAGCTGTTTCACAGTGGGTTGAAAACCACTATCAAAGATCATCAAGTGTTATTTTCCCAGGGATAGTGGTACTTAATCCATAGATGTCTCTTGTTATTTGAAATTTTTACTGTAATCACCTACAAGAATAAACAGCATGGCATAGTGGATGGAGAAATTAAATATTAGCAACTATCACCCCTCCTTGTTTGACAAATGAGGAAAGTGAAGCCCATAGAGATTAAGTGGATTGCCCAAGACCACACAGGTAGTAAGAAGTAATTCTTTTTTTTTTTTTTTTTGAGAATCCTTACGTCCAATCTCTCATCATTGTGCCTTGGATCAGGCTATACTACATGCCTAAACTCCTCAAAGCCAAGATGACTTGAGTTTGAATCCTACTGACAAAAAGCTGGCCCTATTTCCCTGGGAAAATTATTGAACCTTCAAATGCTCTAGAAAAGTATCTAAGACTATCTAAGTTGCAAAGAAGATACTGATCTGCATTAATAGAAGGCCTTTCCTTATTTAGAGTTCCCTATGCAAATGAGATCCCAATCTACCTGAAGCTCAAGATAATCTCAGGAAAATTCTGTCCTATTTACAAATTCTAGCATATTTTCTAATCTGAGACAAGTCACTAGCCTCCATTTCTGATCTCTAAAATGAGGAGTTTGGATTTGATGGTTTCTCAGGCCTCTTCCAACTCTAAAATCTATGATCCCAGGTCATGTCAGGTACTACCAAGCTAGAAAGATTTAAATCACCAATGAATGATGAACTCCATCTATGTGGTTTGACAAAAACTGAAAGAATTCATTCAATGGGTTGGCTAGAGGAAGATAAATTTTTCTGTGACAGGAAATTCTAGATGACCATATACTAAGTTATAGACTGGTTGGAATTTGTGATGGTATCATATAACCACACTGATGCATCCAGTTCAATTCAAGAAGCATTTGTTAAGTGTATAAGATATGCAAAACAATGCACTTACATGGTAGAAGTACAAAAAAAAGATAAAAATAAAATAAAAAGCTGACCCTACCCTTAGGGAGCTTACATTCTACTTGGAGAAAACAATATGTGAACCAATAAATCAGTGCAAGATAATTTGAGGAGGAAATGGACACTGACCTAGGGGGAATCAGCAAAGGCTTCCTATAGGAGGTGACATTGATCTGAGCCTTAAAGAAAGTTAAGGATTCTAAGACAGAAGTGAGCAGGGGGAGGATTTTAGGCATGCAGGACAACCCATGCCAAGATATAGTGGTGGGAGAAGGGATGCCAAGTTTGGAGAATAGCAAGTAGGTCACTTTGCCTGGCACATTGTATGCCTAAAGGGTAGCATGTAAAATGCAAAATGCCTGGAAAGGGAGTCTAGAGATAGTTTATGAAGGACTTTAAATGCCAAACTCAGGGGTTGTTGTAGTTATTGTTGTTTTCTCCTAGAAACAATAGGGATGCACCGAAGCTTCTTAAGAAGAGGAGTGCCATGGTCAGATTGGAGCTTTAGGGAAATCCCTTTGGCAGATGGGTGGAGGATGGATGGGAAAGTGAGAAAATGGAAGCAGAGAGATGAGTCATTAGGAAGTTATTGCAACAGTCATGGGAGAGATGTAAGGTGACATAAGAGACATGGCAGAGATCAACTTATTTTTTAAATTTATTTTTATTCTGAACTTCGTAAACAAAATAAAGTAGATCTTTCCACCTAGATAATAAAACAGAAAAAGAAGACTGTACATGAAGTTGCAGAACCTTATGATGTACAGCTTGCTTTTCTTTTTTGAGTATATATAAGTTCAACCTGTAGTTTTCAAGGCTTATCTGTGGTTATCTGTGCTTCTTTCTGACCTTTCTTCAGTTCTTTTTTCTGTATTAAAATGTTAAAAGGCATGGAGTAGAATTAATAAGACTTGGCAATGAAGTGGATATGAGGTCAGAGGGATGAAGGAAAGTGCGGGATAGGAAATGATGAAGGAAAAATAGCTCCAACAATACTATTGTACTGGAACAATGATGAAGGGAATGGTTTCACAGAAACAGAGAAAGACTTCTATGAACTGATGCAGAGTGAGTAAAAAGAGCATAACCAGGAGAACAGCTTACGCAGTAACAATAATATTGTAAAGACAAATAACTTTGAAAGACTTTAGAATTTGATCAATACCAGCCACCATTCTATTCCAGAGGATTCATGATGAAACATTTCTCCTCCTGACAGGGAGATGATGAACTCAAGGAACAGACACACACACACACACATACACACACACACACACACACACACACACACACACACACACATTTTAGAGATGTGTGTAAGTGCATGTATGTAAATATATACAGACATAAACATATACATATACATACGTATGTGTATATACATATACATACATACATATATATATATATATATACACATATGACATGGTCAACATGAGAATTTGTTTGCTAGACTATACACATTTGGCATGAGAGTTTTGTTTTTCTTTCTTTTTCAATGCTGGAGGAAGAGAGTCAGAGGAAGAGAAGGTAAATTTTTGTTAATTAAAAAAAAATAAAATTATCTTTTTAAAATGGCTCCAACACTCTTGGAGTGTCCTAGCATCAAACAGACATGGTAGCAGTTGTCTGGTCCTCTTTTCCTGCAGATCAAAATTACTTAAGTCTAAATGACTTCAATAAACATACTATAAAGTTTACAGAAGGCAAATAAAAGAAAGGAATGGTTAATGCATTGAATAATCACTGAGATTCAAAAAGATCTCAACAGGTGAAAATTATGGGCCAAATAAAGTAACATAAAAATAATAAGAATAGATACAGAATTCTGCACTTCAGCTAAAAATATCAATTTTATATATAAACATTTCCAAAAAAGAGATTAAGGGTTTTTAGTGGACAACAAGCTCAATACACTATGATATGAATTTAAAAAAAAAAGTTAATGTAATTTTAGGCTTCATTAAGTGTCCAGAATGAGGGAGCTGATTTTTTTATAACTGTACTCTGTCCTGGTCAGATAATTTCTCCAATTCTAAAAATCTGTGATTCTTATTATAAACTTCAGCTGTCAATCATATGAAAATTCTCTTTTCTTTCCAATTAAATCAATTTTTTCCTGCTAAGCAATGAAACATTACTGACAAGGCAATCTAGATTCCAATTAATTTTATGCCTGGTAATGATGTGAGCCTTGAGAAAACTTACTTAGTGAACAGGGATGAGAACCACAATGATTAGTAAACTTGACCAGGGCCACAACCCAAACATTTCCCTAATGCTACTGCCCTTGTTTCAACAACTAGTGACCCTATTTAAGAAACTGTTGTCCATCCTTCATTTTTGAATGCCAAACATGTTTGACTAAAAGACTGTTTTATGGAGCACTCACACAAGGCAAGTGCTCACCCATTGGTCAGAAGAAGCAACACAAGGTCACTTTCAAGATCTCTCTAAAGAACTTTGGAATCAATTGTGAAACATGGGAAACACTGGCTTAGCACTGCCCAGTATGGTGTGCCCATATCAAAGAAGGTGCTCTACAAGCAAAGCAGAATTGCAGTAGCTCAAAAGAAATGTGTGATGTACAAATTTAGAGACATCTCCACTCCAAATGTTCATATGGACCATTTATGCCTAACTTTTGATGTAATCTTTCACGCTCATATTGGTCTGGTCAGCCATAGTCTGACACACCGTACCTTGACACCAACATAGTGATGTCATTTTGGTCCTCTTTAAAAACAAGAGAAGAAGGACAACAACCAACCACCTCTCACCCAACTGTCACCTGTAGCTCCCAGAAGCTGTAGCATGTGTAGTAGTCACACCCCAGTAAAACCATCTAGGCAGACAGGCTAACCCAGGTTGAGGGTAATTGACAGACCTCAAAGCTGTTGGTGAATTAGGGGTATGTCTCCCATGCGACAACTTCCTCTGGTGTAATGGACAGAAGAGAACAATTTGTTCCAAAGGCCATGAAGGTGGCTGAAGCATGCTCTGTAGTATGCTTAAAGCTTGGCCAGACATTGAAGCCGCCAAGGTCATGGTGTACAGTTTGGCATTCAAACAATGTGACCAGCCCATCAGAGTTGCACTCTCTGCAGTAGAGTTTAATTACATGGCAGTTTACCTTGAGAAAGGACCTCAAAGTATGGTACCTTGTCTTGCTAGGTGATCTTCAGAATCTTCCTAAGACAATTCAAATGGAAGCAATTCAGTTTCCTGACATGGTGCCGATATACTGTCCAGGATTCATAGGCATACAATAATGAGGTCAGCACAATGTTTCTGTAGACCTTCTGTTTGGTAAGCAGTCTAATACCTCTTCTTTCTCACACTTTCCTTTGGAACCTCCTAGACAATGATCTAGCTCTGGCAATATGTGCATCAACCTAATCATGTACATTGACATCCCAGGAAAGCATATTGCCAAGGTAAATGAACTTATCCAAAGCATTCAAATTTCTCCATTTGCTGTAACTTGTGGTTCTATGTAGGGTTAGTGCAGGGCTGACTGGTGGAGAACTCCTGTTTTCTTGGTGTTAATTATTAGGCCAAAATTATCACAAGCAGCAGAGAATCAATACATACTGTGTTGCATCTCAGCCTCAGAGGCTGCATTGAGTGCTCTATCATCTGTGAACAAAAAGCCATGCATTAACTCTTCTTCCATTTTAGTCTTGGTTTGTGACCTTTTCAAATTAAATAATTTACCCTCAGTGTAACAGCTGGCCTTAATGCCATTTTCATCCTAGTTGAAGGTGTCCCACAACATTACTGAACACATCATGCTAAAAAGCATGGGAGCAAGCACACAGACCTGCTTCATTCCATTGGTGACTGAGAAAGCACAAGACCATTATCCAGAACCCAGGCAAGCTTTCCATCATGAAACTGACATGTAACACTGATGAACAACCTTGAGCAACCACATTTTGCCATATTCTCCCACAAGCCCTCGTGACTGACAGTATCAAAAGCCTTGGCCAGGTTGTCAAATGTATACAGACCTCCGTTCTGCTCTTGACATTTCTCCTGGAATTGTTGGGCAGCAAATACCGTATCAATCATTCCTCAGTCCTTTCTGAAGCCACACTAGCTCTCAGGTAGATGACCATCTTCCAGGTAAAGGATCAGCCTATTAAAGAGGACCCTGGCAAGAATCTTGAAATCAATGACTAAGAGACAGATACCCCTATTGTGATTGTCACAGGATAACCTATTTCATGCTTGAACTTCTGGGGATCATAAAAGTGCTTTGGATTGTTACTATCAGTGTAAAACTGAATTTTATCTGCCTTCTTACTAAGCCAACAATACTACATCATTTTAAGCTTTGCTTGTACTTTAGTTTTGATGGCGTTAAATGCTGCCTTCTTAAAGATGGACAAACTACCCTGCTAGTAAACCCTATGGAGTTCTCATTTTTCATTTTAGCAGCTTCTGAGTTTTCTCATCATTTTTGTCAAGCCAGTCTTGACGTTTGCAAGTTTTCTGTCCCAGATGAGTAAATGTGGTGCTGTACACTGAATCTCTTAAACCTGTCCACTCTTTTTTTGCCCCACTATTGTCAACCATGTGTGGGCTCAGCTTTTCCTCCAAGCTAGCTGCAAATAGTTCCCTCTTGGAGAAGTGTTCTAATCTGTTGACATTTGGGGCCACTGCTTTTGCTGAATGCATATGTTTAGTTTGGAGAGGATTAGTCTATGATTAATCCAGCACTCAGTGCCATACATCATCTTTGTCATTCTCACATCCTGTTTGTCTCTTCTCTTTACAATGACCTACTCTATTAAATGCCAGTGTTTGCTGTGAGGATGCATCCATGAAGTTTTATTGTGTTTTGGTAAATAAAAGACAGTGATGGTGATGAGGTCATGAGAAGCACAAGTCTTTAGTAGTAAGTGACTGTTGTTGCTGTTTCCAACTACATTCCTTCCAAGGACTCCCTGCCATGTCAGATAGTCTGTGCCTACTTTCACATTAAAGTCACGCAGAATTACAAACTTGTACTCTTTTGGTACATTGATGATAAGGGTCTCTAGGTCTTCATAAATTTTTTCTTTGACCTCATCAGGTTTCATCATAGTGGGAATATATGCACTAGTGATTGTGGCATGGTGTTTTCCTGCAAGTGGCAATCACATTGTCATGAGCCTATCATTCACTCCTTTTGGGAGACACACATGCTTGTTGACTAGATTAGTTTTGATTGCAAAACCTATTCCAGGTTCATGGCACTCCCCATCCCAGTAGCTGCTCCAGATAAATGTGTATCCAGTTCTGACTTTGGTAAGCTGGCCTTTATTTGCCAACCGTGTTTCACTCAGGGCTGCTATTTGGATGCAATATATTCTAGGTTTCCTTGCAACAAGAGCTGTTCATCTTTCAGGTCTACTGGATTTCTTGTTGTCTATAAGCGTGTGCGTATTCCATGTACCAAAGGTGAGTGGAATCATCTTCACAAAAGTCCAAAGGTGAGTGGAATCATCTTCACAAAAGTTTTTATACATTTTTTTGTTTGTTTTTCAACCATAGGCTAGGATCTTTGTCTGCCATGGTAAGCAGGCAAGGGCTGGGTTTGATGAAGACAGTTTTTAGGGAAACTTTTCTAGCCCCTTCCTCACAACAGGAAGTAAGCAGTGTGGTCCTTAAAAAAGGCTGCTCCCCTTACTGCTTCAGTCCAATAAGAAGACTACTCTATGACCTGGATGACCTCTGTGCAGGGTTGTGACTATAGCTCCCAGTATATCCACACCTACTGCTTCATCACTTGCCTGTGACCACAGGACTTTGAGATAGGTAAAAATGGTAGAATGGTATGGGAGATGGGTGATATCTTTTGACTTAATGACTAATTTGTATTTAAGTGAGGCAGAGCTGCACAAAGTCATCAGTCTCACTCACTCTTGTAGAGTCATCAAAGTCCAGTGGCAAGACAAAAGTCAAGACAATTGTCAATGGATCAGGGTGCAGTGAATGACCTTGGCATCTTTGATGTCTAACCAACCAAGCACTTCACACAGCCTGCTTCAGCCATCTTCATGGCCTGTTGGAACAAATTGTTCACATCTGCCCATTCCATTGGTGGAAATCTTCACATGCCAGGGGTAGACACCCCTCTAATTCACCAATGGGTTTGAGGCCTATCAGTTACACTCAACCTGATTTAGTCTGTCTCTTGAAATAATTTGTTGAAGTGTGGTTGCTGTGCATGCTATAGCTTCTAGGAGTCATAAGTGAGAGTTGGGTGGCAGGAAGATACCAATAGTGGAAAGCAACCTGAAAAAGGGCTCAACAGCCCTCGTGCCACACTTGTCTTCCCTGACACTTGTACAACCTGGTGAGAGGTGGACACCAAAGGTGAATGAGCATCCCTGGAAAAGGCTTGACAAGACCTCATACCACAGGTGCCAACTCTCCCTGAAAACCCCATACACCAAAGGATAAGGTTTAAGTTTAGAATTCCTTTCAATACTCCTTGAGTCTAAGCAACCCTGATGAAGTTTTCTCTAGTTAAACTCAAAGTTGTTGGAGCTCATAATCTTAACAATTTGAGCACAATCCAGTGACACCCAGCAGGTGAGAAGAGTTCAATTTGGGAGGCAATCTGGAATGAGGGAGCAAAACTACAAGGCTAGCCAGACAGATAAGAATGTAGTTGGGCACTTGGCATAAGGAAGGTCTGGTAGCAGGTAGGAGGAATCCAGTTACAAGGGCTAGGGTGCAGGGCAGGGTTTCTCTATCTGGGAGTGCTGGTAAGAGAAAGGCAGGGTCAGATGAACTGATATACAGAACGTTATGTTGGCAGCAATATAAACGTGGAAGGAACAAAAAAAGGGACTAAGTATTGGGGTCAGGGTTGGGGGGAAGAACTTTTCCATTACGGTATCAACTATTAGAATAGGGTAAAGAGTCAGAGCAAGACCAGAAACAAGGATGATAATTGTTAGCCAACTGACCTCTGAATTCACAAGTTCTTACATCTCTTAGGCCCAGGTGTTGGGTTGGACTCACCCTGTAAGTACAGATTAGGTGACCCCAGTTGGAGGAATACAGGAGCATTGAGTTAAGCCACTCAAAAGAGCAGCCATGGAGAGACAACACACTATAGTGGAAAGAGCACTAGTTTTGGAATTGGAAAAATGGTGTATCCATTTTAGGGCACCTTTTCTAGCCCATTCCTTACACCAGGAGGTGAACAGTATCCAACACTAAGCATTATGACCCTGGGTAACCCATTTAAGCCCCATGAGTCCTTTTTTTTGTCCATATGTAAAATGGAGGTCACCATACTTTGGACTGGACCTGACATTTCATCCATATATGGAATTCCCAGAGTGGAAATTTTCCTCTGATCAGTAACTCATCTTAGGCTTACTGTTACTCATAGTCACAGGTCACCTGAGGACAATGAGAGATTAAATGGGTTACATAGCAAGCATGTATCCAAGGCAAGACTTCCATCTACATCTTCCAGTATATAACAGCAATCTTCAATCCACTTTCATGTGTGCTGTTTTATGAATTAAATTATTAAAAAGAAAAATTGTAATTTTTCATCTAGCATTCCAATGACAGGAGAAGATATTTAGCGGTATTACCATGTAGAGAGGCAGTGCTCCTTACCAAAAACCTTTTTGTTATAATGGTAGAGAAAAAGGTCAACTTATCACAATCAACATGCACTTAAGTGCAGAGGGAGCCAAAAAAATATCATGGCAGAAGGGAGATTTACAGATCAGAGCTTTCCTTCTTATAATGGTGTGTGTTTATATTTAAACACTTTCCAGAGAGAATTTTCTATATTTAATTTGATGAACTGTATGAAAAACACAACTGTAAGTGGAGGGAAAATGTCTCTATTCTTTCTGGGATGCACCACTAGACTTGTGGTGTGTTGGTGGGTTTTAGATCACTGGTATATTTGGCTTTGGCGAAGAGAATTATCTTTCTTAAAAAGAAAAAAAATGCCAGCAGCAAAATCTGCTTTGTTGAGGTTTTGTCACTGCCCCACACAGACAACAACTGATATTCTTCCCCATTCTCCCCTCCTTCCATCCATTCATTCTTTAGGTCTACATTTTTTTTTATTTTAGAAGTTTTTTTTCTGTTTTAAACAAATGCATCATCTCTACTCAAGAGGACCATATGCAGTAAAGGAGGCACTTTCAGTTCTTTTCATGGGGCCAAGTTGTGGCTCATGATGGAGACTACAGTGTAATCCTTTGGATACTATCCAAATCCCTGCCTTTAATATTACTTAGGATATTGCTTTATGTTGATGAGCTCTTAATGATTCTTAAAAGCTATCCTCTCCTGATATGAGCCACAAGATGCTGCCAGGATTTCTTTTAAATTGTTTTGAAACTACTCTAGGCAATGCTGGATAACAGGAATTGACATTTCCATCCCACTTGAAGGTTTCCAAAGTGATGCCTTCCTTCACAACAACCCTATGGTGGGAGGTAATACAATACTGTTATTCTGTGTGTGTGTGTGTGTGTGTGTGTGCGTGTGTGTTTTCTGGACCTGCGATTTCATTACTGTGTAGAACACTCAATGGGGAAGCTCCTTTGATCTGCAGAGATCTACACTATGCTTGGAGAGATACCTAGAGGGACTGAGGACTTACGCCAAGAGTCATGCAGTCAATATGGATTAGAGCTGGGACTGGAACCCAGCCCTTCTAGACTCTGAGGCTGGCTCTCTGTCCATTAAGCCATGATGCCTCTCTTCCTCATTTTAGAAAGGTAGAAATGGAAACTTAAAGAGGTTAAAAGACTTGTTTATAGTCACAGATAGTCAGGGGCAGAGTCTGATTTACAAACTCAAGGACAATGCCTGAATTCCTTCATTTGTTCTGTCTTCTACACCATAATACTTATACATATCCATGAATTTGTCATTCCAAATTATTGGTAATCTAAAGTGAATTAATCCATAGTTGTGGTAATGATATTTTAGGAGTCATAATAATAATAGTTTACATTTGCATTTAGCTGACAATGCATTTCTTATCTCTTTCTTATTAGGTATAAGAAAATATCATATTACCCATTTTACATTCACAGGAAACTGAGACTCAAAGAGTTTCAAAGGCTTATCTGAGGTGATACAGCTACTAAGTGAGGGAAACAATATTTGAGCAGTTTACCTTCAATGACTAGTGTTTAGGACAAAGTGGTGCAAAAAATATAGCATAGTAGACAAAGTATTGAAATCAGAATTAGCAAGGCCTGGATTCAAATTCTACCTCTGATACTAGCTATGTGACTATAGGGAAGTCTCAGTTTCTTCCTATGTGAAATGGAGGTAACAACAGCTTACAGACATAACATAATGTGAGTTCCAAAATGAGATAATACATTCAAAATCCTTTGCAAACTTTAATATAAATGTCATCGTTCTCATTATTGTTTTATTATTAATAGCTAACTTGTATATAGTGCTTTAAGATTTGGAAAATACTTTACATGTATTATCTTACCTGCAAAAACTCTTTGAGGGAGGTAATTATCATCCTCATTTTACAGAAGAGGAAACTAAAGTTGATGAAAACTGAGGGATTTGCCTAGTCCCTGAGTGGGGAGCCTGAGGCCTTCAGGCCACTTGTAGCCTAATAGATCCTTAAGTGCAGCCTTTTGACTGAATCCAAATGGATCCTTTATTCATCCATTAGGATGAAGCCCCCAGGTTCCCCACCCTGGGCCTAAGATCAAAGAGCTTGTAAGCATTTTAGATAAGATTCAAAGTCAGATCTTCCTTGCCCTAAGCCCAGTGCTCCATGAACTATTTATAATCTTTTAACATGTGAATATTTAAAGCAGCTCTTTTTGTTGTAGCACACAGAATTGGAAACTGAGGGCATACTAATCAATTGGGAAATGGCTGAACAAGTTATGGTATATGATTGTGATGGAATACTCCTGTGGTATAAGAAATGATGAGCTGGTGGATTTCAGAAAAATCTGGAAAGACTTATTTGAACTGATGCAAAGTGAAATGAACTGAACCAAGACAACATTGTAAACAGTAACAGCAATATTGTAAGGGTGATCAGCTATGAAAGACTTAGTTATTCTAATCAATACAATGACCCTAGATAGTTCCAGAAGACCCATAATGAAAAATGCTATCCACCTCCAGAGAGAGAACTGGTGAACTCTGAGGGCAGATTGAAGCATACTTTTTTCACTTTCTTTATTTTTCATGCTTTTTGCTTTTTCCAACAAAGTTAAAATGGAAATATGTTTTGCATGATTTTCCCTTTCTCTTAGTCATGGGTAACTTAAATGGGGTGGGGGGGGAGAAGGGGGAGGGATGGTAAAGCAGAAAGGGTTGATTGTGTTTTTGCTTTAGTTTTTATTTCTTGGCTTATAAAGGACATAAAGATGCTCTTGGGGGCTTAAAGGCAAGGTCAATGGATTAAAACTCTGTTAGGTTTTACCTAACTAGATGAGTTCTGACTAGAGGCCCACCAATAGATTGCATGTATCTGCAATGCAAAAAATGGCTTAGCTAAATGTAGAGAGATTTATCATCAGGCAATGAATTATTCAGCCACAGCAACTCAAGGAATAATTTTATGCACCTATTTATAAAAATGAAAACAGATTAGAAGTTATTAATGGAATTAAGGATATCAGGACATCAGATGTGTTATTTGTTTCATCTATAATTAAGAGCTTGTGCAATAAAGTATAGAACTGCTTCATAATCACTACAGAAAATTATTAGGAAGTTGTAGCTCTTATTCATATTATATCTTATAGTTTATAAAGAACTTTCCTCATAATAACTCTCAGAGGTAAGATAGACATCCCATTTTATAGAAGAGGAAACTGAGACAGGCAAGTGCAAAACTCATAATGACTCACAGTCATCAGAATCTGAATTAATAAATAGACTAGGACCTCAAACCCAGATCTCTCCTGACTGTGGGGCCAGTACCCTCCCTACTATATCATGGCTGCCTCTCATATGCAGGATAGGGATATTAATACCTGCACTGCTGATCTTACAGGATTATTCTGAGGCTCATGTGAGGTCACACATTTGGAAAAGTGTTTTATAAACTGTGAAGCATTATAAATGCTGTTTAAATGTATTTGTTCTATATCATATCATAAATGTTTTTACAGCGCTTGTTATTATTATTACTTTTTTGTATTTGTTATGAAAAATCATGAAAATAAATTCTGTAAAGATTTCTCATGTAAGACCTCCTCTAGGCTACATTTATATGGACTTACAATCTGGTGGCTTGAGTTCCCAGAGAGTAGCTGCAACCCTAGGTTCTAACATACTCCAGGAGACTATCCTCATGTATAGCTCATGAGCCTCCACTGGTATGCTTTTTATTAATACCTAATAAGTAGACTTTACTCATGTAACATAGCAAGAACAATAGTTATTAAACATCTTAACACCTAAAAACCTGGGGCTAACTCTCCTGCAAATGTACACAGTATGTGAAGAGTGAGCTCAAACTTAGAGTACAATAGTAGCATTGGATACATGTATGGCAAAGACAACTGTTCCTGAAGAGTCTGCACATTCTTTCCTTTTCATAGAGCCCTCATTCAACTCCTTTTGAGTGAAATATCTCAGCTGAATGGGTTGCTCAGCTGGGTTTTCAAGGTAGATTCCACTCTCTTTTCTGCTACAGGAGTTATACTTCTTAAAATTGTTTTCTCTTTTGCATATAAATCTCTCTCTTTATCTGTGTCTTCCTAGAGAGTGTATCTCTGATTCTCTCTGGGTGTAGTATCTCTTATGGGTACAAGAATTTTCTTTAAAAATATAGGACTGATTGCATGGAGTTAGGGAAGAAAGAAAAATCTTTCTTTCCTCTTATCATGGATCTCCTCCATAGGCAATTCCTCGGACTCCCAGAACTGCCAAAATCCATTGAAGGTTTAGATATGTAACACACTACCACCCCACAACCCTCCAGGGGTGTAGCTAATTTGTTTAGCCAATATCATTGTTCCTTTCTGGACTCAATCAGAGAAGTGTTGGTAACTCATGAAGAGATTACTGGGTGTTACATTTTGTTAACACATTTAAACCTCATTATGTGTGACTGCATTCTGTGAATGTATCCATTTAGCACTTGAGGTGAGGCAAGGAATTACATCCTCACTTCTTTTTTATAAGTAGCAGGCCAAGAGGATCAGCTCAGAAGAGAGAATTGGGGTAAATGCAGAAGTAAAATTTCATACATCAGGCAGCATTCAAAGATTCCCAGGTAACTAATTAAAAATGGCAAGGAACAATGACATAAATGCCAGAGAGAAGCAAGTCAACTTAGCACTTTTGTGGGAAAGATTTTGCTTGTGAGAATTCTTGGTAATACAGAAAAGGAAAAAAGGTATGTTGACCATCATCCCTAACCTTTTCCCCTAATGGGCAATAACTGCTCTGTTAGTAGAATTGACCTCATGCTGGGCAACTGCCCATTTCTATTTCTATACTTTTCCTAAAAGAAATTTCTATTAAATTAAAAGTTATCAGGTCAGAGAAAGGAAAAGCAAGAGGTGAAATCCCTTTAATGAAGTAGGACTGCACTGCCCTCTTTTTATACAGCACAGATCCAAATCTTCCTCTTCAAATCAAGTACAATGTTATCAATGGTTGGAGAGTGAGCAGCATGGCCCAGTTTCCAGGGGAAAGCGCTGATGTAGACCATCAAAAGACCATGGTTCTACCTCTATCATATTGTGACCTTGGACAAGTCACCACCTCTCTGAGGTTCAGAGTTTGTTTGTTTTCATTTGTGAAGCAAAGAAATTGGACTGACCTAATGCTTCCAACAAACTAGAGTTGGCAGCATCAAAATTAATGTGTCCCACCCCTGGGGTTCTTCAAACTGAAGCTAAATTCCCACATGTCAGTGATATTTGCCTGGGATTCACACTCAAATGGGAGTTGTACTGGATAAACCTCTGAAGTTATTTTCAACTCTGGGGACTCTGTGAGAGATAACAACAACAACAGTGTTAACATAGGACTTTGAAGTTTGCAAAATGTTTTACAAATATTATCTCATTTTATCCTCACAACAACCCTGGGAGGTAGGTCTTATTTTTATCCCCATTTTATAAATGAGGACACTGAGGCAGACAGCGGTTAAGTGACTTGCCCAGGATCACGTAGTATCTGAGTATCTGTGGTCACATTTGAACTCATCTTCCTATTAGATAATCTCTTCCAGCTCTAATGTTGTATGATTTTGATTTTTCTTTCTGAATGTGCATCACCACTAATGAAACTATATTGTTGCCCATACAGTAATGTTAATTGGGATCTCTATGTAAGAGGATGCCAGTAAAACTTTAAGATAATTTCATTTTTATGATAAAATTTAAGTTTTTCTATTGCCTTATATTTGATTGGGACTTTATAATTTTTGAAATGTTTTCTCATAGAATACCAAATTTGACCATGAACTTTCATCTTTCTCTATTATTTTAAGATTTACAAATTGCTTTCCTCACAATGAGGTCTGTGGTTAAAGTATTATTTTCCTCCTTTTGCAGAGGAGGCTCAGAGAGTTGCTGTGACCAGACCAAAGTCACATAGTTCGTTTGTGAAAGAACCATTCTCAAACCAAGGTCTTCTACCTCCAGGTTCAATGTTTAATGGGCTATAGCATGCTCAAAAACCTAACTAAGGCAGGGTAATTGGAGCTTTGCCTCTGGTAATTGAAAATTTATTGAATGCAAGATGCTAATTTTTTTGAAGATGGTGTAATTTTAAAGTTTGTTACATCTACATTTTGATAACATTTGCACTTTTTCAGCAGCACAGAATGGAGTTTTATATCTTGTTAGCAAGAATGATGAGTAAAATATGAAGATATAAAATGAATGATCCTGGCAACTACAGCTCAGGTGAGCCATTGTGTGGCCCAGACCCACCTTGCACACCACTGGATTGTAGCCTTCTTACAGCAGCCTTGTGGGATCTAATGGTCTGCTCCTAAAATGGTTATTGTCTCATGGCTTCATTCCCCAACCCCCAACTCCAAAGGAAGCAGGATAAGAGATATCACCTCCCATGGAACTGGGTTGTTGTTGTTGTTTTTAATAGCGATTGTGTTATTTATTACAACTTGCCACAGATAGCAAAATTACTACTTATGGCTCCGACCTGTAGAGAAAACAATAGAAGATTTCCACAAAGAGCTACCAATTTAGCCATTCCTGATTTCAGAAATTTCTTTAAGAGTAAAGACTTATTTCCCTTGTCAGCTCCAATATAGGTTTTTTTTTTTAAATGAAAAAGACAAAATAGAGCCTTTTGCCATGCTGTAGATGTATCCAGGAGAGATTTTTAAAAGCAGAGCATGTGGAGGCTCCCCACTCAAATGTCAATGAAGCAGTGTGCTGCATCGTTAGATGAGCAGAATGCAAACGGGTGAGTCTGCACTTTGACTGAAGATACGGGATTTGACATCATAATAAAGCAATATTGGATTCTACACCTGCTGCTCTGCCTGCTTTCAACTCCATGAAACAAGATGCAGCCCAACTCTGCTTTCCTGCCTCCTTTCTTGTGTTGTCTCTCCCTTCCACCTCATTAAATTACAAGTACTTTGAGAGTAGCAACTATCTTTCTTTTTATTAATTGTATCCAAGCACTCAGCACAGTGCCCAGCATATGATAGCACTGAATAAATGTGGATTGGGTTGGTTCGTATCTATAGTGCAGCAGGAACAGTCCTGCATCTGGAATCCAAAGACTTAGAATAGAATCTCAGCTACATCAGTACGATATACCTATATGATATTGAACTAGTCACCTTTCTGGGCCTCGGTTTCCTCAAGTGTAAGCTGAGCATGTTAGACTAGATGATCTCTAAGGTCACTTCTATCTATTAATCTATGATCCTATAATCTGGGTCTTCTCTACTTCTCTGACTTTAGGTAAGCCACTTCTCTCTATTCTTCAGTTTTCTCATCTGTAGAGGAGGGCATGAAGATTTAGAACTGAAAAGGACTTTAGCAGTCATCTGCTCTGACCTCTTCATTTTACATATGAGGAAACTGGAGTGGAGAGGAGTGAAGTAACTGTTTTCACCTTTCTTTGTATCCTCAGTTCTTAGCATAGTATCTAACATATAGGAAGCATTAAACAGATGTTTGTTGACTTGACTTGAGTTGGCCATGCAGGTAGTACTTACCAGAGCCTCTGATAACTAGGTGGTACAGTGGATAGAGCCCTAGGCCTAGAAACAGGAAAACCCAAGTTAAAATTTCATCTCACACATTTGCTAGCTGTGTGACCCTGGACTAGTGACTAGTCTGTCTGCCTGTTTCCTCAATTGTAATACAGAAACAACAATAGCACTTACCTCCCATGGTTGTTGTGAAGATGAAATGAAATGATATTTGTAAAGTGCTTAGCACAGCACCAGGCACAATTTTAGTTATTGTTGTTTAGTCATTTTCAGTTGTATCTAACCCTTTGTGACACCATTTTGGGTTTTCTTGGCAAAGATACAAGAATAGGTTTGCATTTCCTTCTTCAGTTCATTTTACAGATGAGGAAATTGAGGCACAGGGTCACTTGACTTACCCAGGTTCATACAACTAATAAGTGTCTGAGGCCAGATTTGAACTCAGGTCTTCCTGACTGTAGGCTTGGTGCTCTATCCACTGTGCCACCTAGCTACCCCTCCTGGAACATGTAGGTGCTTTTATAAACGTTTGTTTCATTTGTTCCTTCCTCTGTTTCCTAATCCAGTACTATTTAGATTATACCATGCTACAAACAGGGTCTTGGATTAAATTATCCCCCAGTTCTATTCCAGATCTAATGTTTTGTGATTCTAGGAAAGTCATACTCATGGCTTTATAATCACACTTTATTCAGAGTATAAGCTAACACTAAAATGTCACCCTGCTCTATACTTCCATTGTGGAAAAACCTGAGACTTGAGGCAGTATTTCTTTGTTTAGTCAAATATATCATTATATCATTATAGTATTTAGTCGGTTTCCTACATCAATTACATTTTGAGTTGATTTCTTTTTTTACCAAATACATCAAAGTCATTTACCAAAATACTCCATCCCCCACCACACTTTCACCCTCCTGTCAAAGAAAAACAGCTGAACAAAACTGACTAACAAAGCAACCATGTGCAGTGGCATATACTGTGTTCCTCACTTGTGGTTCCTTGTATCTCTGTTGAAAGGAAGGACATGGGATACATCCTGTTTTCTGGTACTAAGAATGCAATTAATCTAAGTTTAGCTACTTTTTATTATTGCTTTCTATTGCCTTATTGTAGGCATTATATATATTGTTCTCTTAATTCTACTTTCTTCCCCTTAGCATCACTTGATTTGCATATTCTCACTTTTTTGTTGTTTCTTATTCACCATTTTTATGAAGCAATAATATTCCATTACATTCTTATATCACAGTTTGTCAGGCTATACCCCAAGGAACATTTATTTTTTCCAGTTTCTGTTTTTGTTTCATTGGATATATTTTTAGTTTTTTGCTATGAAGAAAATAGCTTATGACTGTTTTGTTATATGTAGAATATTTCTTTCTGATATTGATCTTCTTAGGGTATCTGCCTAGTAGTGAGATTGTTAGGTCAAAGGTTGTCACTTTTCTCAATGAGTTTCAGATTGTTTCCTAGAATGATTATACTGATCAATTCACAGGCCCAATAATATATTAGTATACCTATCTTCCCACAGCCTCCCCAGCACTTAACTGTTTCATTTGCAGTTTAGGTCACAGAGAACCATCTAAGACTTTGTATTTATGCAATGAATGTTTGTATTTGTTTCTTTTCTTTTCTTTTTGGAATGATTTGGCTTAAAGTCATCATTTTCAAGACTCAAGTTTATTGAGGAATATTGAGGATATGTGGAAGTGCTTTTCATCCTCTTAGGGATTAAACATACTAGGATAAGACCCTTTAGATCTAAAAGAGAACTTCGAGATTTTTTGAGTCCAATCCCACTCATTTGACCAGGGAGGACAATTCATCCCAGAAATTAAAAGTAATTTGCTCACAGTCACATAGCTGGTGAATAGGAAAGCCAGAACTTGAGCTCAGGTCTCCTAATTCCAAAGTATATCTTCTTTCCACATCGTATTATCAGTATGTTTGTTAGATGGTAGAAGGATAGGTGAGATAAAGTAATTTAGAAGTCTATGCTACAGAGATTTTTTTAAAGAGGTAGATGCATGAGGAAAGGTCAAAGAGTAAGGAGTTATTCAAAACCTACTGTAAGTCACTGCTTAGTGGAACTAGGGAAACAATTCGGAATTCAGTGAGAAAAGTGACAACCTTCGACCTAGTGATCTCCTTACTAGACAGATACTGTAAGAAGTTTAATGTAAAAGAAAAATCCCACATGTAACAAAATAGTCATAATAGTGGTAGCAAAAAAATATGCCAGAAATAGAGATAATAATCTAGATTATTTTGATCAACATGAGATTAAATCTCATACTCTATTTCTACGACCTCATGCTGTCAGGCCTGATGGATTGGAGTTGAGACCATAGCCTAAGTTAGCATTCTTTGAGATTACAGTACCAGGCAGGGCTCTTCAGAACAAGATATCTCTGGATAGAAACAAATGAATGAAAGCAGCAAAGGACCAGTATATAGAAGAAATGGGAGCTTAGATGAATGTGGTTGCTAACTAGACAAGAATATGCAAATCCTTCCAGGAGTCACTAGGGGAAGACTCCATAATGAGGAGGGAAAGAATATAATTAGAAGGGAGACTTGGGGGATATGTTATCTGGAGAGATTAAAAGTAACTATATAAAAATGAATTCATGATTCACCAAAGGTTCTTTGGGTTATATCTGTAATCTGAAATTTCTGGGAGTAAGAAAGTCCCAATAGTATTAAAATATGATACATACAGTATTATACTTGAGGTCTGTTTTTGATCCCCACTGTGCCCATTTTTAACAGGGTGGGGAGGGGGCAGAGGAAGTAGGGAGCAACACACAGACATGTTACTACTAGTTTTAACATTTTAACTAGTTAAACTAGTAGACACCTCAGAGGCAGCAAGATATAGTTGAAAGTCAGCTCAATGCTGAAAGACTAGGGTTCCAGTCCTTCCTCTGACATATAATGTCTGTGTGACCTAGGCAACTCTAAAGTTTGTTGTTGCAGAGAAAGTGCCCACCTAGATTTTTAGTCAGAATTTCCTTAACTGGGACTTTCCTATACCAAATGAATCACAGGTCTAGTCTCCTATTCCCCTAATAGCTCCTACCTCACAGGCTTGTTGTCAGGATCAAAGGAGATAATACATATAAAGCCCTTTGCAAAGTTTAAGAGACTTTATAAATGTTAGCTATTATTAGTATGTAATAAAATCTTAGCCTTGGATTCAGAAGAGTTGGATTCAAGTCCTGCTTTGGCAACCTATTAGCTGTTTGACTTAGAGCAAGTCCCATCCGGGCTTCAGTTTTTCTCACTTGTAAAATGAGGATAATAATACTTGCTCTGAAGGTTTCAATGAAAGGGTCAAATGAGATAATAATGTGTTTTAGCCTTAAAATAATGTAAAAACATAGGCCACTATTTCTTTCCTTGTAAGACCTACCTTCTGTCTTCACTTGCTATATACAGTTTAGCTTACTCTTGTAGGCGGCTATGTGGTCCCAGGGATAGAGCTCTGAGCCTGGAGTCAAGAAGACCTGAATTCAAATATGACCTCAGATACTTATCTGTGTGCCTCTGGGCAAGTTACTTAACTTCTGATTCCTTCCATTTCCTTATGTGTTAAAGAATCCCATCACACTATATAGACAGGAAAAGATGGGAGAGGAAGGAAGATTCATGTCTTTCTCTGTGTTTTTGGTTTTTGAACTTTGGAGGTGGAGCAAGCGTTTCCATAACATGTGAAGTGGAAGAGAAGATGGTTGCACATGAAACTGAGGTCAGTTGTATGTGGCTTGCTATTCCTTTTAAGTATGTAGTGGGGTTATCATATAACTTAAACACAACAAAATGGGTATAATAACAGCACCTATCTCCTAGGGTTGTTCTGGGGCTCAAATGAGACAATAATTGTAAAGTACTTACTTCAGTAGCTGGCACATAGCATGCACTATGTAAATGCGAACTGTTACTAATCTGGCAAGATTTGAGGGTCATCAATGTCTTTCCATTGTTTCCAACATGTTGAGAAAATGAAAAAGGGTCACATATGAAAGGATGATTGTCTTCATGATCAGGTATATTTTTAGCAGTGTGGTTAATTCACCTGAGATCAAAGAACTAGAAGGTATATAAGGTTTTAAAATAATCTCATTCTATAAAAACAAAAGAATGGGAGATTGTTGATGTCATTCAGGTGCTACTTATGTTAACAGAACAGCAATAGGAGGCTGCCTGGTTTTTTTTAATTTAATTTAATTTATTTTTTAAATTTTATTTATTTATTTTTAGTTTTCAATATTCACTTCCACAAGATTTTGAGTTTTAAATTTTCTCCCCCTCCCTCACCAAGACAGTGGGCATTCTGATATAGGATCTACATATATATTCCTATTAAACATTTTTTCATATTAGTCACCTTGTAAAGAAGAATTAGAACCAATAGGAAGAACCATAAGAAAAAAGAAACAAAACAAAACAGAAGGGGGAAAAGAGAGCAAATAGTATGCTTTGATCTGTATTCAGACTGCATAGTTCTTTCTCTGGATTTGGATAGCATTTTCCATCATGAGGCTTTTGGAGATATCTTAGATCCTTGCATTGCTGAGAAGAGCTAAGTCTATCAAAGTTAGTCATCGCACAACATGGCTGTTACTGTGTACAACATTCTCCTGGTTCTGCTCAGTTCACCTAGCATCAGTCCATACAAGTCTTTCCAAGTTTTTCTGAAGTCTGCTTTCTCATCATTTCTTATAACACAATAGTATTCCATTACATTATATACCACAACTTGTTCAACCATTCCCCAAATGATGGGCATCCCCTCAATTTCCAATTCTTTGCCACCACAGAAAGAGCTACTATAAATATTTTCAAACAGCAATTTGGGCATAGTTCCAAATTGCTCTCCAGAATGGTTGGATCAGTTCACAACTCCACCAACAATGCATTAGTGTGCCAATTTCCCCACATCTTCTCTAACATTTATCATTTTCCTGTTTTGTCATGTTAACCAATCTGATAGGTGTGATATGCTATCTCAGAGTTGTTTTGATTTGCATTTCTCTAGTCAATAATGATTTAGAGCTTTTTTTATATGACTATAGATAGCTTTAATTTCTTCATCGGAAAACTGCCTGTTCATAGCCTTTGAACCATTTCTCAATTGGGTAATAACTTTATTTGTATAAATTTGACTTAGTTCTCCTTATATTTTAGAAATGAGGCCCTTATCAAAGACATTGGTTGTAAAAATTGTTTCCCAGTTTTCTGCTTCCCTCCTAAACTTGGTTGCATTGACTTTGATTGTGCAAACACTTTTCAGTTGAATGTAATCAAAATTATCCATTTTACATTTCATAATGTTCTTTATCTCTTGTTTGGTCATAAATTCTTCTGTTCTCCATAAATGTGACAGGTAAACCATCCCTTACTCTCCTGGTTTGCTTACAGTATCAGAGGCTGCCTGTTTTTGAAGAGAGTTTCCACATCACAAATTTACTATACTGATGAAAAAGACATAATTCTGAAGTTTAAAGAAAAAATAAAAGCCGAATTTTTCTCAGAGCCAACATATCCTTAAGTGTGAGTTACCCTCCTTTAGAAGCAGTATCAACTTTTTAAGGACACTAACTGATTAGTTCCAGGCTAGTGATGATTATCATTCTAGACCCCTGGATAGCTATGAGATCTTAAGAGTTCTCTGCTGGCCTGAGAAATCAGAAGCACTGTTTCCTCACATGACTTAGTGACAATTAGAAAACATATTGTTGAGATGTCGTAGAAAAAAATGAAAGACCTGACTTTAGAAAAAACAAATTTAAGTTCCAATTTTACCACTCATTTGTTATGTGTTCTTGTGCAAGTCATTTGTTAATGGTATACTATTTGTTGACAACTTTGTGAGTGGAAGGCAGGGAAACATGCAGAATCTGCTTTAAGTAAATTGGATATATTAGAAATCCAGAGTTATAAAAGAGATAAATAGAAGCCTAAGGGGGTGAGTGGAAGAAAGAGGAGAGCTTATCATTTCCTTTATTAAAGGATTTGCTAATGTAATCTCTTTAAAATTTCAAACTCCTCTGATGCATTTAAAATACGGTTCCATTAACAAGAATTCAATTTGCACATACTTCTCCATTAATCGATTTCAAGAATAAGTATGAATGTGCTTAGCACAGTGCCTGGCATACAGTAGGTGCTTAACAAATGTTTGTTGAATTGAATCATGTGTAAATAGGGGTTGTGACTACTGAGTATGGGGCCCTATTCTGGATGGTAGGTAGAGAAAATCAAGCATTTTTAAGGCAACTTAACTATCTTTTGCATAAACATTTTACTGATCAGTGTCCTTATAACTACAGTTAAGGTCTAACTTCTGTGCTAGGAAGGATAAAAGGATAGCTTACACACCACCCAGGGAAGACATATGTTTAGTCCTTCAAATGGACCAATAGCTCTCCAAGAAGCATGTACTAGGAAAGGCAGCAGCCAGCCCTGGGAGTTTATTTATGCGACAATCTGTATTACAATGCAGTTGGACACATAAAAGAATAATGCCTTACAAATATTGCAGTTATAAACTTTGACTGACACATTACACTTAGCAAACAGCTGAGAGAGCTGTGTAAACACTAATAACTCCTGACAAGCTGGGTGGCTTTTTTTTTTTTAATGTACTGGATCATTCTGAATTATTTATTGTTACTGTTATTATTGTTATTTTCCAGAAGCAATTTGACTTTTATTGGTAGGTAACACATTAAGATTCTGATTTATCAAGTTTCCAGCCACAATTTAGGGAACTGTACCTATTGAAGATTTCTTTCTGGTGTTTCTAATTGATCCATATCTTCAAATGATAATCAATGCCTCTTTTTCTCTCACCATGGGAATAAATATATATTTTATCTCTCTTAGTAGCTATGCATCAAATCTTGAAAGAAGTGATAAAATAGCAGGCATCTCTGAGGGAGACAGAATTGTGAATGGACATGCGTGTAAGGTCCTTATAATTTGGTTAATTTATTTTGCATTCTTCTATTTTGAATACATATAAGACTTCCTAGATTGGGAATCAAGTGATCAGGGTCTAGCCCTGGATCAGACACCAGGGAATGCCAAACTTTGGCCAAGACATTTTTTCTCCTTTTTCCTTGGTTTCTTAGTCTCGAAATGATCTTCCAGCTCTCCTGACCTATGATTACAACCATAGTGTGTTGACATTCTGCAGGTCTTTCAAGTAGCTGTAGGTCAGAGACCAAACTTCTGTATATGGCTTTTATCCCAAACTAAATGTGGAGTGTATCTCTGAATCTCTGAAGCTCCTGACTTTCAAGGGACAGATGAAAAAAATTCAATTGGCAACTGCTGTGATTGACTATGGGGTTTTAGCCAAAGAGTAAGACACTGGGTATGGATGATTTTGGAGCAACTAGGTGTTAAGGTGGATAGAGTGTTGGGTGTGTAGTCAAGAAGTCATCTTCCTGAATTCTAATCTGGCCTCAGACACTTACTGGCTGCACAACCCTGACCAAGCCACTTAATTCTGTTTGCTTCAGTTTCCTCATCTGTAAAATGAGCTGCATAAGAAAATGGCAAACCACTCCAGTATTTTTACCAAGAAAACCTGAAATGGGGGTCAGGAAGAGTCAGACATGACTGAACAACAATAGACGCCCTATCATCTAGCCAAAT
Organism: Vombatus ursinus; assembly: GCF_900497805.2. Lineage (NCBI taxonomy): Eukaryota > Metazoa > Chordata > Mammalia > Diprotodontia > Vombatidae > Vombatus > Vombatus ursinus. Next base: position 24,755,838 of record NW_020948983.1, read on the forward strand.
CATCTTTACCCTTTTCTCCTACAATTAATTTTTCGAACTCAAGCATTGAACCTTACATATACCCCTATGACCCCTCATTTTATTATAATTTCCCCATAATTCTGATTTGTTAAGATAGCTATAAATAAGAATTCAGTCATTCAATTCATCAGTCAGTCTTTCCAAACCAAGAAGACTTGGTTTCAAATCCTTCTTATGACATTGATATTGACCATGTGACCTTAGCCAAGTGACAGCTTCTAAAAATAGGCAACTTTCTTCGCTGACAATTTGTAAAAACAGTTGCATTCACTGCATGTATGTGTATATATGGATACATATGCCAATGCAGTGAAATAGCTATTTTACAAATATTTATGTATATTCACATATGCGTTTATGTATATATACACACATGTGTGGATATGTGTGTATACATTTCTACATGTACATGCATAAATGTATATTGTATACATGCATGTACAAATATGTGGCTTGCATAGTGGAGGTTGACTTGGAAGTTTCTCCTCAAGAAGTATGTGTGAGAGGCAGCTAGGTGGCCCAATGGATAGAGCTCTGGCCTTAGAGTCAGGAGGACATGAGTTCAAATCCAGCCTCACACACTTGACACTTACTAGTTGTGTGACCCTGGGCAAGTCACTTAACCCTGATTGCTTCACAAAAAAAAAAGAAGTATGTGTGGGAATGAACCTATAGGATCTGTCCCAGGAAGCATACACCATAACATTTGTGGAAACTTAAGCAGATTCCAGGGACATGTATAACTCAGAGCTGACAGACTTGTACTACCTCAAAGGAGGAAGTGGGGAAGGAGGGGGGATGAAAGTCTTTGGTCTAACAGTTTCATGAATCTAGCCTTAAGATTATCTTCAGGAAGATGTACCTAATAAGAATATAGTCTCAGTTATTTCTCTCTAGTTCTTTCTTATTCTATTCCCTTGAGTGGAATCACCTGGACTTTGAGGCTTTTGTCCCCTCCTAGGGGAAATGCTTGAGTTACATGTCTCCTTCCCCTACCCCCAACCTGGGGTGATTTGTAAAATTCCTTCCTAGTAAGGGTTTGGGCAAAGAAAAGAACACAAAGGGTTGTGATTGGAAAGTTCTCTGCTTTTTTTTTACTTTTTGGTGAGGCAATCTGGGTTAAATGACTTGTCCAGGGTCACACAGCTAATAAGTGTCATGTATCTGATACCAGATTTGAACTCAGATCCTCCTGACTCCAAGGCCAGAGCTCTGTCCACTGTGCCACTTAGCTGCCCCTCTTCTTTTCAATGCTATAAGGGAGGAGATATTGTCTTTTATGGTTAAGCTTCTATAAAGGATATTTACTGAGAAAACATAACCAAACCAAGGGTGTATGGAGTGTTCAGGAGGACTAGCACCTCTGCTGTGGGGGCTTGCTGAGCCCTTTTCAGGGTCCCTACCTGTGGCTCCAAGAAGCATAGCATGCACAGTGGGCCCACCCTGGTAAACTGTCTCAGCAGACAGGCTAAACCAGGTTAAGGGTAACTGAAAGGCCTCAAACCTGATGGTGAGTTAGTGGAATGTCTATTCCAAGCATGTGAAGGCTTTTTCAGGTAGAATGAGTAGAGAAGAATAATTTATTCCAATGACTAAGAAGGCACCTGAAGCAAGCACTAAGGAGTGCTTAGAGTTTCATCAGATATCAAAGACACCAAGGTCATCCACTATGTTCTGGGTCATCACCAGTCATATTAACTTTTGTTCTGCCACTGAACTTTGATGATTCAGGAGGAAAGAGTGAGGCTGATGACTTTGTGGAACCTCATTTAAATCCAATTCACACTCAAGTCAAGATGTCACCCTGTGATGTCATCAGTCTTCTTTGAAAACAAAGGACAAACAACAACATAATTAGAACCATAGTATAAAAACTTCTCAGAGAGATGATTCTCTTTTGCCATATCAATCATTAGGGAGACTGAACTCAGACTATATATAGCTGCTACTAAACATTCCTCCCATCAAGTTTACTTGTAAGAAGTAAATCCATCAGGATTAATCCCTCTTTTGCTTGAAGGATATGGTGACTTGGCTGTTAAATTGATTCAGAGCTGGGCTGGGTCACACAGGTAACTCCTCAGAGCTGGCTGTATTATTGCAGCAACCAATAGATTATGTTATTTACTATAGTTGCAAAACATATGATGGTTCTTTTGACTTTTTATAGCTCACATGATCATGAACTGGTCCATTCCATATCTAATACCCATTTACCTAATATTAGGAAAGAAGAAATGAAATAAAGGCAAGAGAAACAGAGGTGCCACGTTTTCACGGCTGCATAGCGGCCCAGATAGGGAGATAAGCAGTCAGTAGCAATGGCTACTATTTCCCTCTGTCCTTGGACGTTCATAACATTTCTTCCTTTCACTCAGAAATGGCTAGGGACAACTATGCTATGTTTTTGTTTTTGTTTTTTTAATCATCACATTGAAAAGTAATTCATGAGGGGGCGGAGTCAAGATGGCAGAGTGAAAGCAGTGACTTGCTTGAGCTTTCCCCCAAACCCCTCCAAATACCTGTAAAAAGTGGCTCTAAACAAATTCTAAAGCAGCAGAACCCACAAAAAGACAGAGTAAAACAAATTTCCAGCCCAAGACAGCCTGGATGGTTAATCAGAAAGGTATATCCTGCTGGGAGAGGAACGCAGTTTGGTGTGGGTGTGCTGGCAAAACAGGCCTCAGAGAACCTAGAGCAGGCATCAGAGGACTGAATCACAGGAAACTGTGGTGGTTTCCAGACTTATCAACCCAGGAGCGCCAAAGATAACTTAAAAGGTCAGTGGGAAAAGTCTGTGACTGTGGTGAGAGAGAGAAGCTCGATCCCAGTTCCAGTACCTGAGTGCAGCCCAGGGTGGTGGCTACCTCTAGAGCTTCTGGTCCAGAGACTGAGGGGGAATACAGTGACTGATCAGAGGGAGATTGAAGGGATCTCTTTTCCAGTGCTGAGGCAGGAATCTCTTGCTTTGCTTGTGCTTGCATCTGGGTCACAGTTCTGGGTGGCAGTCCTGGGGTGAGGAGGAGTGTTGGCATGGTGGAGCTTGTAGTGGTGGTGGAGAGGAAATCCTACTCAGAGTTCCAAGGCAAAAAAGAGTGCTTGTGGTCACTCATAGACCAGAGTACAGGCCAGGAAAGGAGTAAACAACTCACCCCTTATCATACCACCTTGGAAGAACTAAAAATTTACAGTTCCTTAGAAGTATCTCTGAAAACAGCTGCACAAAACCCCTGAAACTTGGGACAGTACATTCTCCACATTGGAAGCAGACTCCTACCTTAACAAAGAGTTTAAATCTCAAGTAATTGACTGGGATCATGACCAAGAATCCCCAAAAATGTCAGACCATAGAATCTTCCTTTGGTAACAAAGAAAATCAAAACATACAACCAGAAGAAGACAGCAAAGTCAAACCTCCTACATCCAAAGCCTCCAAGAAAAGTATGAATTGTCCCCAGGCCATGGAAGAGCTCAAAAAGGATTTTGAGAAACAAGTGAGAGAAGTAGAGGAAAAACTGGGAAGAGAAATGAGAGTGATGCAAGAAAATCATGAAAAACAAGTCAACAGCTTGCTAAAGGAGGCCCAAAAAAATACTGAAGAAAATAACACCTTAAAAATTAGTCTAACCCAAATGGCAAAAGAGGTCCAAAAAGCCAATGAGGAGAAGAATGTTCTAAAAAAGCAAAACTGGCCAAATGGAAAAGGAAGTCCAAAAGATTACTGAAGAAAATACTTCCTTAAAAATTAGAATAGAGCAATTGGAAGTTAGTGACTTTATGAGAAATTAAGACATTGTAACAAAATTCAAAAGAATGAAAAATAGAAAACAATGTGAAATATCTCATTGGAAAAACAACTGACCTGAAAAATAGATCCAGGAGAGATAATTTAAAAATTATTGAACTATCTGAAAGCCATGATCAAAAAAAGAACTTAGACATCATGGTTCAAGAAATTATAAAGGAAAACTACCCTAATATTCTAGAACCAGAGGGCAAAATAGAAATTGAAAGGATCCACCAATCACCTCCTGAAAGAGAACCCCAAAGGAAAACTCCTAGGAATAGTATAGCCAAATTCCAGAGTTCCCAGGTCAAGAAGAAAATATTGCAAGCAGCCAGAAAGAAACAATTCAAGTATTGTGGAAACACAATCAGGATAGCACAAGATTTAGCAGCTTCTACATTAAGGGACCACAGGACATGGAATATAATATTCCAGAGGGCAAAGGAGTTAAAATTACAACCAAGAATCACCTACCTAGCAAAACTGAGTATAATCCTTATACTTTTTTTTTTCCTTAGGGGAAAAAAATGGATATTCAATGAAATAGAGGACTTTCAAGCATTCTTGATGAAAAGACTAGAGCTGAAGAGAAAATCTGACTTTCCAATATAAGACTCAAGTGAAACATGAAAAGGTAAACAGGAAAGAGAAATCATAAGAGACTTATTAAAGTTGAACTATTTACATTCCTGCATGGAAAAATCATATTTGTAACTCATGAGATCTTTGTCAGTATTAGGGAAGTTGGAGGGAAAAAATTATATGTGTGTAGATAGATAGATAGATAGATAGAGGGCACAGGGTGAGTTGAAGATGAAGGGGTGATATCTGGAGAATAAAATTAAGGGATGAGAGAGGATTATACTGGGAGAAGGAAAAAGGGAGAGGTAGAATGGGGTAAATTATCTCACATAAAACAGAGAAGAAAAGGCTTTTACAATGGAGGGGAAGTGGGGGAAGGTAAGAGGGAATGAATGAATCTTATTCTCATAGGATTTGGCTTAAGGAGGGAATAACATACACTCTCAATTGGGTATGGAAATTTGTCTTACCCTACAGGAAAATGGGGGGGAAGAGGAGAAGAGCACAGGAAGGCAGATTGGGGGAGGGGGTAATCAAAAGAAAACACTTCTGATGAGGGACAGGGTCAAAAGAGAGAATAGAATAAATGGGGGGCAGGATAGGATTAAGGGAAATATAGTTAGTTTTTCACAACATGACTACTATGTAAGTGTTTTACATAACTACACATGTATAACCTGTATCAAGTTGCTTGCCTTTTCAATAAGGGTGGGTGGGAAGGGAGGAAAGGAGAAAATTTGGAACCCAAGATTTTAAAAACATGTATTTAAAAAAATTGTTTTCACTTGCAACTGGGAAATGAGAAATACAGGAAATGGGGTATAGAAATCTATCCTACCCTATAGGGAAATAGAACAAGAAGGGTATAAGAGAAGGGGGGCAGAGAAAAAAGGAAGGGCAGATTAGGGGAAGGGGTATTCAGAATGCATGCTATCTTGGGGTGGGCAGAAGGGGCGAGATGTGGAGAAAATTTGGAGCTCAAAATCTTGTGGAGGTAAATGTTGAAAACTAAAAATAAATAAATTGAAAAAAAGAAAAGTAACTCATTTGAAAGAAATAAGATCCTTTCACTGAGCTGGTTTTGAGTCCCTGGATGAAGGTGAGAGGGAGTTTTCATCTAACACTCACTAAACAAAATGGTAGCCCCTCAACAGAGGACTCTAAAGGGGCTGAAGTTTGGTACCATCCTCCTGATTGATATGTAAAGAATGGGAAAATGTTTTAATTGGGGAGTGGCAGGGGGTCAGGGAGCACTAAGTGTTAGCCATATGGCAAGTCTTAGTATCAGTTCAGGTCTGAGGATAACTTGCATGTAAGATGTTCATGACCTTTGATTTTCTTACCACAGGTGACTCAGACCTGTAATGGCAATCAGTGACAGCATTAGAGATTTTGTGTCATATGTGATCTGATATATACATATATACAAATATGCCCACTGATGTATTTGTATCTATACCTTATAGATACAAATATATCTACCACATATTATAGGTACTGCTCTTGTTCATTATGGTTGTCTTTTTATCAGGAAACCCACTTTGAACTACCTCTGACACGACCACCCCAATTTTCAGACTATAGTTTTTAAAGGATGTTTCATTTCATTACTATCTTTTTATTTGTAATGCACTACTCTTCCAATGCTGCCTATGAGGTTAGAATTAAGACTATTTATATGGAAGAAGGTACCTTAGAAAACTTTTAGGACCTAACCCAAAAGGGGTGGAATGTGGTAAGAGTAGCAACTGTTTTGTGTAGGTTGAGGTTGTTCTTTAAGGGGGTAGGGAAATCATTTGGCATAAAAGGAATACCCTGTAGGGAGTGGGTGCTCCAGAAATTTTGGCAGAATTCTCAATGACTTCCAGGGATGTCTTCCTTACTGAATAATACTGATTGCTATGGTGAACATGGACCAGAAAAGAAGTATCATTTTATTTTTAATTTAATTAGACACTTTATATTGTTAAATCTTTTTCAAGGAAATTTGGGGGTTTTTTAATCATATTTTATAGTCCAAGAGTGCTTCTGCATTCTCACTCCAAGGATAAGTCTCTAAGCTATCCTGAATTAGCCTTGGCCCCAAATACTTGTGATTTCATGAGGATAGGGAATTTTCAACGAGGAAATTCCTTCTATTAATACATATCTATACACACGTACATATGTTATGTGTGTACACATATACACACATGTATATACATATATACTGATATAATATATAATGTAGATATAATCTATGTCTTCATCTAAATCTTTAATAAAAAGTTTGAGCAGAATATATTCAAGAATAGAGAACTATGGAATTCCAGTATCAACTTCCCTCCAAGCCAAAATAGATCCATTAATTTCCATTCTCTGTTCAATAGCTTCCATATCTACTTAACTGTGCTATCATTTGTCTCATATTTTTTCTATCTTATTCATGAAGATAGAATGAGAGTCAACTTCCTTTGACTCTATTTCTTCACCAATAAAATAGGAATGATAATAATTGTCCTCTCCACTTCATAGGGTTGTTGTGAAGATGACAATATTTTTTATAGAAATAACTTTGGAATCGTAAAGCAAAATACAAATTTAACCATTGGTACCCTAATTTCACAGCTACATCCACTTCAGTTATTTTATTTACTAAAGCTAATTGAAGCAGACACTTATGGAGTCATTGGGAGGCAATTGCAATTTGGCAAATTATTCATGGATATTTGGGAAATGTTTTCACTATATTGTATTAGGAGAATAAAAAAAAATCACAGAAGACATACAATTTGATTATTTAATGTAAACAAGCTTGTATATTCCATACTTGTTTGCTTAACCATACATGTAGTCCAAATCAGCATATTTATACACATAGGCAATTTCTAGTTTACTAATGTGTTATATTCCAAAAATTTGTTTAGATTAGTCATCTAAAATGGGGATCTGATTTTCCCAAAGAAATAGTTACCAAGTTCAGTTTAAAAAACAACAAAAAATGTGAAATACAGTCACTTCTCATCATATGCAGTAGTTATGTTCTAGAAAGTCACCACAACCACTGAATTAGAGAATACTGAACTGGGGAAATACAGAGTTAGTTCCTGCCTGCCTCTGGTCAAAGCATTTACTTTCCAAAGTAGCATCTTGTACAGACTGGTGAATTTCCCCTTCTTTTTTCTGGATGCACTGTATTGTTGATTCATTAACATCAAACTCACAGCCAACAGCACTATAACTCATGACTGAATGAAGCTTATCTAATACAGATATTTTCTCCATAAGGCACATCACATCCTTCTTGCACTTAGGAACACTAGACAGGACTTCCACCTAGACTTGGGGCCCATTTTAAACAGTGAAAAAAACAACAAAAAGCACAAAATAATGAGGAAATATGGCACTAAATAGACCATGAAAAAGACACTTGCTTACAATATGAGAACTGAAACAAAAAGGCAGAACATCACCTTGTTCGATGTCAGCTGGGATTGTGCTGTTGGGTGACTCAAATTTTTTGCCATTATGCACGTGTCTACAAATGAATGCAAAGCACCGCAAGTATTGAATTTGGAGTTACAAATAAACTTTAGAGAATAGGCAAATTCACAAATATGGTACGTAAATAAAACATAGACTGTACTTGTTATTATAAAATACTTCACTGGACAGAGGTGACTTCCCTCAAGGAATTTACTATGTATAGCAAATGAAATACACATAAGCAAATACATATATACATACATATATATATACACATACATATATACACATACATACACACACATGCAGACACACATGTATATATGCATACATACATGTATATCCATATATGTATACACATACATGCATACACATTATATATTTGCATATGTGTGAATTTATGTTCTACATCAGATACAAAGACTAAAAGATTATTCCTGTTTGGAGGCTCAAGGAAGGCTTTAGACCAATAAAAGATACTTTATAAAGAAAGAAATGACTAGATGTGACAATGGATTGGCTATGTGGGATTAGTGAGAGTAAGGAGTTAAGGCTGACGCTGAGGTTGGAAGCTTGCGTGCTTGGGGGGATGGTGGTGTCCCTGATAAATATACCGAACTTTAGAAAGAAGCAGGCATCATGGTTATAAGAATAAGTTCTTTATTGAAATAATAAAACAAAATCTGAACTTTTAAGAAAACATTAATCTTATTTTAATCTACTCCAAGAAGCATTATTGAAAACAAGAATTGGCAAAGGGGAGAAAGAAATGATAGGTTACAATGCTTACGTTATTTTTAAGAAACCCACAAAACTATTGCTATTCATATCATCCCTTTAGGACTCCTTTCATTTTTTATTTTTTAAATTATATTGATGTGTTTCATTTTTACATTATAAATATTTACAGAATACTCTTACTCTGTAAGCGATCTCATTACAAAGTAAAACGGTTTAATAAAACAATTAATGGGCAGCTAGGTAGCAGTTGATAGAGCATCAGGTTTGGAGTTAGGAAGACTCATCTTCCTGTGTTCAAATCTGACTTCAGACACTTACTAGCTGTATGACCCTGGGCAAGTCACTTGACCCTGTTTGCTTCAGTTCCTCAACCATGAAATGAGCTGGAGAAGGAAATGGCAAACCACTCCAATACATTGGCCAAGAAAGCCCTAAATGGGGTCAAAAAGAGTCAGACATGACTGAGACAATTAAACAACAAGACAAATAATACAGCTATCTCATATGGAAGAGTATGTAACATTTCATACACATAGCACCTCCTCACTTTTACATTTTAAAAAAATAAATAAAAATCTATTTTCTCTCGCTCTCACCCGATTTGGTTAAAAAAAAAAAACTTATAACAAATATACATACTCAAGTGAAACAAATTCCCTCAGTGACCACACATATATATGCACGTGTGTGTACAATGCATCAATATATATTTATGTATATATGCATATACAAGCACATATATACATGTATGTATTTATATACATGTACATATGTATGTGTGTGTATATATGTATATATTATATATACAAATGTATGTATTGTGTATGTATATATCTCCTTCTACACCTTAATCCATCACCTCTCCATAATGGATGGTAGTTTACATCATCAGTCCTTTCGAATCAGGGGTGGTTGTTGAATTGATTGTAGTGATTATGGTGTTCAGTTGTTTGCAAATAATTCTAACATTCGTTTGGTTGTATTTACGGTGTTGTTTTTGCATATATTCTTCTGGTTCTCCTTTCATTCATCCTAGCTTTGTAAAAGTCCTCCAAACTATTTATTTTTAAAATATTATATAAAGTTGTAAATATTCTAAATAAAAGTTCTAAATCATAAATAGTTCTTTTGGTTCTGCTTAATTAACTCTGTGTCAGTTCATATAAATCTTCTGTCTTTTTGAAATCATCTATTTTTTTCTTTTCCTACACCATAATAGTACTCCATCAAATTCATATACTGCAACTTTTTCAGCCATTCTTCAATTGATATGCATCCTCTTAATTTCCAGGTTGTTTGTTTTTTGCCAAAGCAAAAAGAGCTACTATAAATGTTTTTGTACACATAGGACCTTTTCCACTTTCTTTGATATCTTTAGAGTATAGGCTTAGCAATGGTATAAATCAGTCAGAGGGCATGCACTGTTTAGTTGTGTGTGTGTGTGTGTGTGTGTGTGTCTGTCTGTCTGTGTAAATCCAAATTGCTTTCTAGGATAGTAGTACCCATTCACAAGTCCACCAACAGTGTATCAATGTGCCCATTTTCCCATAGCTCCTTGGATATTTATCATTTTCCTTTTTTTGTTATCTTTGTTCCTCTGATAAATGTGAGGTAGAATCTCAGAATTATTTGAATTGCATTTCTCTAATTGTGATTCAGAGCATTTTTTCATATGGCTAAAGATACTCTGGGCACAAATGAATTCTATCAAACATTCAAAGGACAATTCCAATATTACATAAATTGTTTGCAAACATAGCAAAGGAAAGAATCTTATTAAACTCTTATGACACAGATATGTATTGATACATAAACCTGAGAGAACCAAAACAGATGAAGAAAATTAGAGGCCAATATTCCTGATGAACATAGATGCAAATTTTTAAAAAAATTAGCAAAGAGGCCAAAACAATATATTAAAATGATTATTTACTAAAATCAAGTTGCATTTATATCAGGGTCATCTTAGTATTAGAAAAACTATAAAATTAATTGACCATATTAATAAAAAATAAACAGAAATTATATGCTTATATCAATACATGCAGGAAAAAGCTTTTGACAAAATTCAACATCTATTTCTCTTAACAAAACAAGAGAAGACATGGAAATAAATGGGACTTTCATTAAAAGAAATTTATATATATATGTCTTGACTTGTGCGTGAATTGGATTTAAGTGAGGCAGAGTTACACAACATCATCAGCCTTGCTCTCTCTTCCAGAGTTATCCAGTGTCAGCACAAAAGTCAGGATAACTGGCAATGACCCAGGATGCATTGGATGACCTTGGTGTCTTTGATGGCTAACCAAGATCTAACGCTTGATAGCACCTGCTTCAGCTGCCTTCATAGCCATTGGCATAAATTGTTTTATCCATACATTTTGCCAGGAGAAATCTTCACATGCTTAGGGAACACTTCCCCCTAACTCACCAAGTATTTTGAGGCTTGTTGGTTACCCTCAACCTGGTTTAGCCCATCTGCCTAGATGGTTTACCAAGGTGTGGCTGCTGTGCATGCTACAGCTTCTTGAAGCCACAACTAAGAGTTGGGTGATCAGTTGGACACCAAAAGTGGATAAGCTGCCCTGAAAAGGGCTCAGCAAGCCCTCACACCAGAGATGCTAGTCCTACCTTAACATCTCATATACCCTATTATTCCCTATTATTATTTATAATACAGATTATCCTTTCCATTAATTCAAATGTGAAACACAGATGTCTGTTATCACCACTTCTATTTGACATATCACTAGAAATTCTGGCTGTAGCAATAGGACTAAAAAAATTAAGGGAATAGTATTAGATAAATAAAAAAACAGAAGTATCACTTTTGCATATTCTAGAAGAGGATCCTTAAAAAACCTTAGAGTCAACTGAAACATTAACTGAAACAATTAATAACCTCAGTCAATTTGTAAGATATAAAATAAATCCATATAAATCATTAGCATTTTTATATAATACTAATAAACCTATCAGGAAATGCTAGAAAGATAAATTCCATTTAAAGTAGAGAATATATAAAATATCTGAGTGTCTACCTTTTAAAATGTACACAAGAGTTATGTAGTTATGACTATAAACAACTGTTTATAGAAATAAAGATATAGAAATAATTAGAAAAATAGTAATTGTCCATGGGTAGGAGTCAAGTCTTCTGTATGAGAGAGAATGGCAAGTGTTCTGCCATTCTCTCTCTCTGTCTCTCTCTCTCACTCTCTGCCTCTCTCTTTCTGTGTATCTCTCTCTTTCTTTCTCCTTCCTTTTCCTCTTAGGAGCAAGGGCACTGTGAGTCATAGTTTTCCCTTCTATATCCCCTGAAGCCAAACCCTCATTCTCATCAGCTTATTCATTTTTTCCCCTGTTCCTTGAGCACATAATAAAATATTTAGCAATCATAACACTGATGGTAGTTCATTTTTATGCAATACTTTAAAGTTATTAAAAATAATGTGATAGATGTGCCCACATGGATTGTCTAAATATATGGACATGACTCATAAATGACATGGGTAGATAAGATTTGAGCTCTAGACAGACTATGTTGAGAGGAGAAATGTCTATACCTCTGGCATGTTAGTTGAGGAGAAAGGCTGTCAAGTTTTGGGATGGCCAACGCTAGATAATCTCATCTACATTCTAAGAGGGGTATCAGGCTAGAATTCTATCAGCCTTCAGAAATCTCTCCTAGAAACTCAATTCTGGGTTCAGAGTGAAAGTCATTTTCTTGGTCCTTTCAAGGAGTGAAACATTTAGCTTACTCTCACCACCAAAGCTCCTTTCCACATGAATTGCAAATATCTAGTAAACAATTTATACAAAAAAATGAGCAAACAGAAACTGGAGAAGTAATATATATTAGAATATACAAGATTAAGTAAGCTTTTCAACAGGAATGAGATGAGATCTCAGCTCAAACTGGGAGAGCAAAAAATCTCTCCCAAAGGAGGTTCATTCTATCAATCTCTAAAATTTAGCTCAAGTCATAGACATAATCTGTCCAGCTTCCCATATGTGTCTTTTATTTCCAAGTTTTTCATTCTGCTTCCCAAAACTGTCTTCTGTTCATATTTCCCCCAAGAGTATCTCTAAAACCAAATCACTAAGTCCCTTATAACTGGAGGTCAGCAGGGTCATGCTCAGCATTCTCTCTGCCAATCCAGCAACATGTCTCTCTGCATACATGGCATCACTCATAATGCTCCAGGAATACGTGGAATCTCAGTTACAATAGTAATAATAGCTCATATTTACATAGGGCTTTAAATTTTGAAAAGTTTTTAGCATACAAAGAAGTTAAAACTGCAAGTCTCCTAAATAGAATGCAAGACTAGGAAACCAGTGACCTGGATTCTTTCTTAGTCTTGTTCTGAGAATAAATAACTCCCTTTCTCACTTACATTCTGAATATTGACCAGTTCTTGCCCTCAAAAAGTCTCCAGGAATTCAATTACTTTATTTTTAAAAAATTCAAAACTGGAATCTAGTCCCTATTGGTTCTTTTTTTTTTTAATGCATTTTATTTTATTTTCAGATCTATACTCTTTCTTTCTCACCTTCTCCTTTACTGAGAAGGCAAGAAAAATAAAACTTCCATCACAAATATGTATAGTCAAGCAAAATAAAAATTCCCCCACTGACCATGTTCCCCTGTAAAATATGTCTCCATTTGTACTGTAAGTAAATCACTTTCCTGGATGTGGGGAGCATGTTTTCACTTGAGTATTCTGGAGGTGATCAGAGTTTCTAAGTATTTCAAAGTTCTTTATCTTAACAGTATTGCTGTTACTGTTACTCACTCACTGCATCACTTTATACAAGTCTTCCCAGGCTTATCTGAAGCCATCCCCTTTATCATTTGTTGTAGCACAATAATATCCCACTGTCTTCTTATACCGTAGCTTGTTCAACCATTCCTCAACTGATGGGCACTCCATTACTATCCAATTCTTTGCCACTGCAAAAAACACAAAAACAAAAACACTATAAATACTTTTTGTACATGTGGGTTTTCCCCTCTTTTTGGCATCTTCAGGGAATACATCTAGTAGTGGTATCACTACGACAAGTTATGCATAGTTTAATAGATTTTTGGGCAAAGTTCCAGATTGCTTTTCAGAATGACTGGACCAGCCCCATCAACAGTACCTAAATGTACTTATATTTCAATAACCCCTCTAGAATATCATTTTCCTTTTTTGTCAAGTTTGCCAATCTGATGGGTATGAGGTGGAACCTCAGAGTTGTTTTAATTTGCATTTCTTGGGGCAGCTAGGTGGCGCAGTGGGTAGAGCATCGGCCCTGAAGTCAGGAGGACCTGAGTTCAAATTCGGCCTCAGAGCAAACACTTGGCGCTTACTAGCTGTGTGACCCTGGGCAAGTCACTTAACCCCAACTGCCTAAGCAAAAAATAAAAATAAAAATAAAAATAAATTTGCATTTCTCTAATTATTAGTGATTTAGAGCATTTTATATGGTTATTGATAGCTTGGATTTCCCTCTGAAAACTGACTATCCAGATCCTTTGACCATTTGCCAATTGGGAAATGGCTCTTATTCTTATAAATTTAAATCAGTTCCTTAAATATCTTAGAAATGAGACTTTTATCAAAGAAATTTGCTATAAAAATCCCCCCTGTCCTCATTTAATCCTGCTTCTTTTCTAATTTAAGCTGCCTTGGTTTTGCTTGTATAAACTCTTTTTAATTTTATGTAATCAAAATCATCCATTTTCCTTCTGTAAGCTTCTTTATCTCATTTGATCATTAACTATTATCTTATCCATAGATTTAACAGTAATTTCTTCCCCTCTAATTTATTTATGATGTCACCCTTTATATCTAAGTCATATACTCATTTGGACAAGCTCAGCCTTTTGTTTTTTTCCCCCAATATATTTTATTTATTTCATTAAACGTTTCTCAATTACATATAAAATTTTTAATTGAATTTTTTTTAAATTTTGAGTTCCAAATTTTCTCCCTCCTTTCCCTTCCCATTCCTTGAGAAGATAAGCAATTTGATAGAGATTATACACATGATTTCATGCAAAACATATTTCCATATTAACCATATTGCAAAAGAAAACATAGACAAAAAAAACAAGAAAAAGTAAAAAAGTGTGTTTCAATTTTCATTCAGACTCTAACAGTTCTTTTTCTAGAGGTAGACGGCATTCATATTAGTTCTCAATTGCAAACTTGAAAGGAAATCAACTTTCATTTGACTTCTTTCAATTTGTTAACTTTAGTCTTTTTCCTTCTCATACTTTTGTCTTTCCGTGTGTGTATTGGCAAGAAAAATGGCCTCTCTCATTAAGTCTGTCCTTTGATTCTTCTTACAGAACTTTCTCTTGAGGATTCATAGCCTGCATTTCTACTTGACTCCTGGGTCTCCTGTTCTTCTGAGCCGAACTTTTAACTGTGGCTATAATACTTGCTGTACTAAATGCTGAAAGTTGATATTCCTGATTATGCCTTCTCTTGGCATAATTTTATCTAAAAGCCTTGGCTCTCCTTGGATTTTTTTTTTTTGCATCCTGCCTCTTCAGGAATCTCTATTTATATCTGTATTGCTTTATATCTCAACCTTGAAATTCCTTTTTGTTTCTCTAGTATTCCCTTCATCTTCCAAAACTTGTCTCAGTTTTTCTAGTTCTTGTTCACTCTTTCCTTCTCTTCTTCCAAGTCTTTGAGCTATCTTTCTCTTTCTGAAGACAGATCAGTCCTAAGAGTAATTCCTTACATTTTAACCTGTGACTAGAACTGAGCTTTCTCTACCTAAATATTCTTTCTTCCCTGCAATTAGTAGACAAGAGTCCTTTTGTGCCTTTGACTGATAATTAAATTATAACCTTCTTTTCCCTGTCCATCTCTGCATGTCATTTTTCCTAGCTATCAGTGCATAGCTCATAGCGCTTGATTCTGTAGAACATTGCCTTATAAAATTCTGGCTTTTATTGTTAAGCATTTGGTAAAACTCTGTATGACAGATACTATAGGAAAATGGATTTAATTGGAATTTTAAAGGAGGCTAAGTCTCTTGGAAATGTTGGCCTACTTAAAAAGGAGTTGTCTTAACAGCTGAATATGTGATCCAGTAGCTGCTTGGTTCAAGGGGAAATGCAGTATATACCAATGCCAATCACAACATCTGTTATGAGGCCCAGTTTGGGTATGGTTACCAAACAGCAGGGAACTAAAAGGAAGGCAGTGAGGCAGAAATAGAGGGCATTTTACTGAAAAGGGTACATGCAAATGCAAATTCCATTCTGTAAATAAATGAAACAGAATTATTTGGCTGTGAAGCTAAATATATCACCATCAATTAAAGGCAAAATTCACCTGTAGGCCTTCTTCAGGCTACAATCAGCACTTGTGGGCATGGCCAGATGGCATTTTAAAATAGTTGGTGGGAGCAAAAACCACCTCTACTTTCAGGCCAGAGTTCATCTTTTATGGTACATGGCTCTTAGTGATCCCACTGCTAACTTTTTCTGACCTCTACTGATTTTCAACCTTTGAGGGCCTCATCTAAAGACCTTTCTTATCCTTTCATACCTGTCAGCTCTTCTGATAACCCTCTGACTCCATGATGTTTCAGTCTTTGTCTACTCAAACAGCCTTTGTTTATCAGCACTGAGTCATGCCAATACAACTAAGTGGTGGGCTCAGGACATAAGAGAGTACTGTTTCAGGCAGATGCATTCTATAAAATAAAGCTTGCCAATGATTTTTACCATTTTCTACATAGTGTTACCTGAATGATTCTGTGTTAACAGTGTACATCCCCCATTTCCCACCTCCATCCCATCTTTGGCCACCATTCTAAATCAGGTTTCACAATTCCTGCCTAGACCTCTGGATTTGTTGATTGTGAAAAATTTTTAATTTAACTCTAGCATGGCATTCTAGTACAACACTGACTACCCTGGCCCCTTGCTGTCTAAAAGCCAAGTATGTTACCTTTTGCCCCTCCCCCAGAGATTTCTTATAACCTTAAGTGGGCTTGTGGTTGTCCAGACTCTCTGCTATTGACTCCAGCCCCCCCGACTGAGGGTGATTCCTTAATTACAGGAGATGGACCTCCTCTACCCTTTAACCTCTATCTATTGGATTAGACTTTACAGAGAAATATTTAATTTGTAGGTCTAATCACACACTCAAGTACACACAAACTTCATAGGTATAATCACAAATATATACACACATACATGCATATACATACACCCACATATACAACATACTCATACATACATACACACATACGTACACATATACATATACGTTGTGTGTGTATATACACAAAATTACTCCCCAAATCTGGGGTTTCGTTCCCAGTTTCCAAGCCACCTCATTCTCTGGGGAAGGGAAGAAGATTAGATTCTTAGTTCAGCTCAGTTTCTGAAGAAGACAATCCCAAGTTCCAAGTGGAAACCACTCCCCTCAGGCTTGCATCCTAGGCACCCCAATTTTTCAGGGCTTTCTGGACAGACCAGCTGGCTGCACTATCCCACCTAGAATTCTGACTCCAAAGGTCTGCATTGCTCAAACTCCTGCATCACAGGCACTTGAAAAGGACAAACAAAACCGAACAAGACCCCAGTCATATGATCTAAAAGGAGAGAGTCAGGGAAGATGTTTGGTCTCTTGGTTCAGTTCACGGTGCTTATACTGTGAATGGACTGTATGCGATTTTCCTCTGGACACAGCAGGAAGAGAAGGTGGAAAGAGAGCACAGTAAAGAGAGCAAATGTCCCAGTCTGGCAGTTTAAAAAAGATTCATACCGTTCCAGCTATGTGGCCAATCTAAGGAGGCTACTCCCACCCACATGGTAGAAGAATACAGGATGTGAGAACACCCTTTCCTAGGAGCAGGGTGCCTTCATATCAGGAAATCTGGGAATGCGCAAAGCCAACCCTATTATACTAGTTACTTTGCTGACTTAAACTACATCCTTTTCTTCCCAGGTTCAATTTTACTGGACCTGCCGGTTGTCTTTGATCATCAGAACCCATTGGCCCCTCCTTTTGAGATTTAGGAAACTGACATCCTCAATGCTTCTTGGCTGCTCTTAATTCTTTCGGGTCCAAATCCTGTCTCTAAAACTAGCTTTTTGTGTGGCCTTGGGAAAATCACAAATCTTATTGTTTTTTCAGTTTCTTCATCTGTAAAATAGGAATAAAAATACTAGTAATATTTACCTTAAAATCAGTTTTAATGATCAAATGAAATTGTATATAAAGCACTTTGCAAAGCTTAATGTGTTGTATGAATATTGCTTATTATTGTTAATATCTCCATTGAAAAATCACAGGTGACCAGAAAGCCATGTCAGTATTTCCAGAGACTCACAACTGGAGCCTTTCGCCCCATGAGCTAATCAAATCCTGAGGCCACCTTTGGTCACCTATCAGAAGAAAAAAAGTAACCTATCTATGTTTGGGGGGGGAAGGAAACCCTGGTAGATAATGGTCCCATAACAGCACCCCATTGCCTATGAGATAAAACAAATGTCTTGGCCCAGCAGTTGAGGACCTCCATAACTTGACTCTAACTTACAATTCCAGCTCTATTTCATCATGCTGACTTTATGGCCTCTGAGTTTCAAACAAAGTATTTATTGTTCTTCAATCTTTTCCCATACTCTCTGCTTCCATGTCCTTGCATATACTCTCCCTCAGATCCAGAATGAACTCTTCTCATCTCTGTTTACTATAACCTCTCTTTTCTTTCAAGGGCCAACCCAAGTCCACAAATGCCATGAAGTACAGCCTGCACCAATTCAGTTTTATGAAGAGTCTATCATAACAGGCATAGAGCCAACACGGCAAAGTGGAGGCAGCAACTTGGACTCTTCCAACATTCTCCTCCAAACATCTTTAACTTCTCAAATAGAATTCTGGAGCAACAGAGCCAACAAAAGGTCAGAATGAACATTTTTTTCCAGCACGAGACAACTGAGGAGGTTGGCAGGTGAGTTCTGTGACACTATGGTTGGGGCCAGTCTGGAGCACAGCAATGGCAGCACCAGCAATGGACCTTGAGGCAGTTGCAACAGCAGCAGCAGCAGCAGCAGCAGCAGCTTCAAGGAATCTCATCCCAGAGACAGTAAGAAGGTCAGACAAATAGTCAGAAATACAATACCGGGGCCCCTGCATTGAAAATGGGCACAAAACCCTATTGTATTGCCCATATGCAGTTCTGAGTGGAAGTTCAAGGGTGGCAAGGAGCACTAACACTTGTAGTTGCAGAAGAAAAGGGGACCTGACTATAGTTTCAGGGTGGAGAAGAGTGCTTGTGGTTACTTACAAAAGAGTTGGAATCTGGGTCCCAATTATAGGGCCCTGAGTAGCAGTAGTGCTTATAGCTGCAGGGCAAGAGAGGCCCTTGCTGGGTAAAGACCAGAACTCAGACCAAGAGAGAAGCGAACAGAAAACACCTATCACTGATTCATACCACCTGGGAAGCACCAAAAGTTTTCAAACCCAATAGAACTAGCTCTGAAAACATCAGTGTAAAAAAATGCCTAAGGTTAGGATAATGCCTCCACACCCTCAGGTGAGAAGAGCCCAACTTTAATATAAAGTTCAAAGTCAAGAAGTAGGCTGAAAAAAATGAGTAAACAACAACAACAAAAAAAGAATTTGAACATAAAAAGCTACCAGAATGGCAGAGAAGACCAAGTTATAAATTCAGGAGAAGACAACAATGTGAAAACAGCTACAAACAAATTCTCAAAGAAAATTGCCAATTGGACACAAAGCTCAACAAGAATTCCTGAAAGAGTCAAAGAAAGAAATAAGAGTGTTAGAAGAAAAATTGGGAAAAGAAATGAGAGCAATGCAAGAAAATTATTAAAAGAGAATTACAGGTTGGTAAAAAGAATCACCAAAAATGTTGAAGAAAATAACACCTTAAAAATGTCTTACATTCAAACACAAGACTCAAGAGAAACATAAAAAAGTAAACATGAAAGAGAATTCATAAGGGACTCAATAAGATTAAACTGTTTAAATGCCTATATGGGAAGACGATACACGTATCTCCTAACAATCTAATCATTACTAGGGCAGTAAAAAGGAGTTTACATAGACAGAGGGCATGGATGTGAGTCCATTACATTGGAATGATCTAAAAAAAATGAAGGGATGAGAAAGGTTGTTGCAGTGAGAAAAGGAGGAAGGGAGAGGTAGAATGGGGAAAGTTTCTTGCACGAAAAAGGGCAAGGAAGAGCTTTTACAGTAGAGGGGGAAATGCGGAACTGGCAGGCAATGTTTGAACCTAACCCTCATTGAAATTGGTTCAAAAAGAGAAAAATACACACACACACACACACACATTATATATATATATATATATATATATATATATATATATATATATATATACTCAATTGTATATAGAAATGTAATTTACACAATAGGGAAATAGGAAGAATAGGAAGGTAAAGAGAAAAGGGAGAATGATAAAAAGGGGGAAAATTAAGAGAGGCAATGATCAGAAGCAGAAAAGACTTTTGAGAAGGGACAGAATAAAAAGAGAGAGGGAAAAAAAACAGAAGAAAATGGGATGGAGGGAAAAAAACAGTGAGTAATCATAACTGTGAATGTGAATGTGATAAGCTCACCCATAAAACAGAAGCAGATACCAGAAAGAAATAGAAACAAGAATCCAACAGTATATTGTGTACAACAGACACAATTTACACAGAAAGATGTACACAAAGTGGTGATGAGAATACTATCTCCTCCATGTAGCCTTCCCTCATTCTTTTTCTTTCTCCAGCCCCTTAAAAAAATTCATCTTTCTTTCTTGTCAATTCTCAGGGCACTTTGAATGACTTTTATGTTCTATTCTGTTTTAGTTATTTGTTTACATGACATTCATGGTGGAGAGAGTGCTGAACCTGGAGAAAAGAAGAGCTGAGTTCAAATCAGATCTTAGATATGTATTATTAGCTGTATGATCCTGGGCAAATCACTTAACCTCTGTTTGCCTCAGCTTCCTCATCCATGAAATAGGGATAAAAATAGCACCCTCCTCCCAAGGTTGTTTTGTGAATCAAATGAGATAAAAGTTGTCAAGCACTTAGCACAGTACATAGTAAGTGCTATATAAATGGTAGTAGTAGTAGTAGTAATAGTAGTAGTAGTAGTAGCAGCAGCAGCAGTTGTTGTTGTTGTTATACTGTAAGATTTAGCCATGGTCAACTGGGACTGTGTCATATAAGATTATGCTTATTTAGAGCCTAGGACAATATAGTTTTCTCATTCACAGAATAGGTACTCAGCAAATGATTATGAAATTGAATGGAATTTACATGGGCTTCAGAAGGTTCCATTTTTCTGTCATGCCAGGAGAAATTTTATTAATAAGAAAGCTTCTTATTAAAGTAGAGTGCTCTAGTGAAAGTTCAAAGATCTCAGCACATTCTCTGTGATTATAGGGCCATATTCCTCTAAAATAGGATTATGGAGCTGAAGGTTCTCATAATGTGTCACATTTCTTCTGAGACCACTACTTCTCTTCTACTGGAAAGGATTTCTTTCCTTCCATTTGTGCATGGAATTGTGCATGAATCCCCCACAAAAAGCTTAATTGGTTTGGCTTCAGGGTTGGGATAGGAGTAAGGGTGGTGGTGGTGTTGAAATAATTCTAGATCAGTAACAGACAGCAATAAAATGGAAATGAATGCTTTTCAATATAAGATTAGCATGCTCTTTCCCAGACTAAAACTGCCTCTTGGCATGTATGCCAAAGCACGTGGTTTTTAAGAATTTTCCCATTGCTGTACAAATAAAGATGCAATATATTTGGTTTATTCTCAGGAAAAAAAAAACAACCAGAAATGTATTTAAAAAAATTAAAGTAACACACTTCTACCTCCTCCATGTTTCCTAAAAAAAAATACTTGAATATGTTTCAACAAGTTCTCATGCAAAAAAAATTCAATTATCTATCCATAAATATGGATGAAATAAAGAAATGTATATTTTGTCCCATAAATTCTATAATTTGTTCCAGTCTGACTAGTACTTGCAATTTCTTGGACGAATGCTCCCCCTATCTTTTGGCTCTCTTGCAGTGGTTAGCCACACAAATGAACAATGTGGTAAAATAATTTAAAGTAAGATCAAATAAATCTCTCTGTATGTTCAACCTGTGGATAGATACATTTGCATCTGCTCCACAGGCAAAGAAATGGAGTCGAAAGAATTCTGAACTAAGCATCAGAAGACCTAGGACCCAGCCTTGGGATGGCCAACAAGTCATTGTGTGACCTTAATTGTCAGTTTATTTCTTCAAACTTTAGTTTCTCATCTAGAAAGTGGGAATTATACCTATTCAGCCTACTAACCTATCTCACAAGATTGTTGAGGATCAAATGAAATATCGGTGAAAATACATTTTAAAGCTCTTTATTAATAATTGGGCAGCGAGGTGACACAGTGGATGGAGTGGCAGGCCTGGAGTCAGGAAGACCTGAGTTCAAATACAGCCTCAGACACTTACTAGCTGTGTGATGCTGGGCAAGTAACTTAACCCTGTTTGCCTCAGTTCCTTTTCTGTAAAATTAGCTAGATAGGGAAATGGCAAACTGCTCCAGTATTTTTTGCCAAGAAAACCTCAAATGGAGTCACAATGAGTCAAACATGACTGAAAACAACTGAGAGCACCAATATAATCATTGGCATTTATATTGCATTGTAAAGCTTGCAAAACACTTTCTATATGTCTCATTTGAATCTTATACTAATCTTGTCAAAGTGTTTCAGGAATTCTTGTCTCCATTTTACAGATGAAGAAACAGGCTCAGAGAAATAATTAATTAGAAAGCATTATTAAGCATTTATCCTATGTTTAATGTGCACTGTGTCAATCATTTGGGACATGAATACAAAATCAAGACAATCCTTGCCCTCAACAAACTTAAAGTCTAAAAGGAGAAGATAACACATATAGGTAGTGATGGCCTGGGAAGAGTGTTTTGATCTCAGAAGTTACAGACAAGACTAGTGGAACAGCAGGGCAGTCCACTGATATGTCCTTTCTAGAGACAATGATAGCTTACTGCTTTTATTATGGTTCTTAGGACATGAGATAAAAAGAGGAAGAAGGTTATATAAGTGGTGGAAGAGCAGAGAATGGCTAAGATAAAGGTGAGGATGCATGGTAACAGTCAGTTTACAGAGTGATTTACTTAATACTTCCCAAGCACGATCTTTGGTGGTCTTGTTTGGGGACAGAGCAGCAACACTTGTGGCAGGGCTAAAAAAGACTAGAAAGGCTAGACTTGCCCAGTCACAAACTACCTGCTACTGAGGTAGGATTTGAATCCAGTCTTCCCAACACCTTGTCCAGCACTCTATCAAATATATCATATTGATTTTGAAATGGAAGATTAGTTTTTACTTTAGAAAGAGATAGAAGCAGAGATAGCTCCATAGAATAAGAATTCATAATACATTCACTCTATACACTCAGAAGTATAAACTTTCTGTAGAAAAAAAAATAACCATTTTAATGGACTTGAATACTGAGCAATGAGTTTAAATTTTATATTCTAAGCAATGAGAAGATAAAGCCAAAATGGGTACATGATTTTGACATAAATGGTGATACCATGAGCAAATTAGTAGAGCAAGGAATAGTTTATGTATCAGATCTATGAAGAAGGGAGAAATTTGCAACCAAACAAGAGATAGAGAACATTATGAAATGCAAAATAGGTCATTTTGAGTACATTAAATTTAAAAAGTTTTGCATCAACAAAACCAACACAAAGAAAATTAGAAGGAAACCAGAAAGATAGGAAACAAAGTTTATAGACACTATTTCTGATAAAGGCCTCATTACTCAAATATATAAAGAACTAAGTCAAATTTATAAGAATACAAGTCATTCCCCAATTGATAAATGGTCAAGGGATATGAACAGGCAGTTTTTAGATGAAGAAATTAAAGCTATCTATAGTTTTATGAAAAAATTCTCTAAATCACTATTGATTAGAGAAATGCAAATTAAAACAACTCTGAGGTACTACCTCATACTTATCAGATTGGCTAATATGACAGAAAAGAAAAATGATAAATATTGGAGATGTGGGAAAATTCTGACACTAATGTATTGCTGAAGGAGTTGTGAACTGATCCAATTGTTCTGGAGAGCAATTTGGAACTATGCTCAAAGGGCAATCAAACTGTGCATACCCTTTGATCCAGCAATACCATTACAAGGTCTATATCTCAAAGAGACCATAAAAAGGGAAAAGGACCCACATGTACAAAAATATTTATAGCAGCTCTTTTTGCAGTGGCAAAGAATTGGAAATTGAGAGGATTCCCATCAATTGGGGAACAGTTGAACAAGTTGTAGTATAAGTTGTGCTATAAAAAATGATAAATAGGAGGATTTCAAAAATACCTGGAAAGACTTACATGAACTGATGCTGAGTGAAGTTAGCAGAACCAGGAGAACATTGTACACAGTAACAGTAACATTGTGTGATGATCAACTATGATTGACTTACTCTTCACAGCAATTCAATGATCCAAGACAATTCCAAAAGACTCATGATGGAAAAGGCTATCCATATCCAGAAAAAAGAATTATGGAGTCTGAATGCAGATCAAAGCATATTATTTTCACTTTTTTTGTTTTTTGTGGCTTTTCCCTTTTATTCTGTTTCTTCTTGCACAACATGACTAATGTGATTATATGTTTTTATGATTGCACATGTATAACCTATATCAGATTGCTTGCCATCTTGAGTGGGGGGGAGGAATGGAGAAAAATTTGGAATTCAAAATCTTATAAAAATGAATGTTGAAAATTACCTTTACATATAATTGGAAAAAATTAAATACTATTTAAAAAATATTCTAGGCAATGAGAAACTGTTAGAAATCTTTGAATAAGGTGGTATTAGATTTTAAGGTTTATGACTAAAATTATCTAAACTCTGCATCTCCACTAACATTTAGCATAATCCTCTAAACACAGTAGTTATTTAATACAGCATGAACACGACATAGAATCCCACTTCTTTCTACAATGATTCTGGCTTGCTCACCTCATCTACTTCCATGCTGGCAGGTCAGGAGTTCCAATGGGGGTGATCACACTGGAATAACTCTCAGAATCCTAGAAATAACCTTATTTTTGGTAAGCTATATGTCTGCTATTTATAACTCTAGTTCCTGAGGGCCTGATAGGGTTCTTCCTGTTTAAACAAATCAGCCAAGATGATGGAATGAACTTTTAATCATGAAACATCTATTCAACATGAAAACAAAAGTAAGAATAATTTTACAAAATAATTCACCCATAAATCTGTGTCACTCCCTACCACTAATATGCATACTTTCCATGGGCACAAATATTCAGAAATCTAGCTGAGAGACACAGGAGTAGGGAATTTCATGTGCTCAGGGAAGTTCATACCTCTGGACTGCAGGCCTCCTTGGTCTTGATCTCCTAAGGGCATGGTCTGCACTAAGTGTTGGCTGATAAGTAGGGCCAGTCCTCTCTTGGACTTCTCTGTTTTCCTGCTGGCTAGAGCTGCTTCTTGACTGGCTCTTGACTCTGAGGCTGCTGGGGGGGGGGAATTAGCTTTTTTAGTACAAACAGAAACCCTGAACCTGAAGTCTACAGAGCTATTCAGGTATGCTCCCTTGACTGGGCTCTGTGGCAGCATTAGCTTTCTCAGTGAAACAGTTCTCCTAACTCTTCAGAGCTATTGAGATCTGCTGACTGGGGTATGAGGGCATCTCAATCTCTAGCTGTAGAGAGAGTAAAAAAAAAAAAAAAAAGGAAGGAAAATTAGCATTTTTCCCCAAACAGCCCTTCCAACAACCTTTCTTTTATCCCATGAGCTTTTCAGAACATCAGAGCTTCCTCCCCAATCAGATCAGCTCCCAGAACCAGCTGCAAAATTGCTCTTGAACCACTCAGCTGGAATCAGCTCAAATCAATCACTCTTCTTTTCCCAGCCTGCTACAAGCAGCTTAGTTTCTGTTTCTAATCTATATCTATGTCTCTTCTTCCGCTGGTTGAACTCTTCCTCAACATCTTCTATCTCTACTCATTAAGTAACCTCTGTCTCAAAGTAGGGGTTTTTTTGTGTGAAGTAACTCACCTGTACCTTAGGGTGAGAAAACAAAATTCAAATTTCTACCACAGAATTGTTGTTGTTGTTCAGTCGTGTCCAACCCTTCATGACCTCATTTGGGATTTTCCTGACAAAGATACTAGAGTAGCCTGTCATTTCCTTCTCTAGCTCATTTTATAGATGAGGAAACTGAAGTAAATAGGGTTAAGTGACTTGCCCAGGGTCATACATCTAGTAAGTGCCTAAGGCCTGATTTGAACTCAGGAAGATGAGTCTTCCTGACTGCAGGCCCTGCAGTCTATGTATTGTACCACATAGCTCATAGATAAGACAGTTAGTCAATATACATTTATCACAAAGATAGCATAAATTTCTACCGATTAGTATTTTCCAGCTATCCCTTCTAAATTCTTCAAAATAGGTGTATGCAAATGATCTGCTGGAAAACAAGATATTTTGGACATCTTTGCCTTTAATGACTACTTTTGTCTTCTAAGAACTATTTTCTTTTAGGTCTTTCCAGAACTCTCCACAATTTTGTTCTTTTCTATGATTAAGATTATCCACATCTGAAAGGGGAGACACCTTACTTTAATACATATTTGCTGTTATTTTTTTAAATATAATGATTTTCAACAACAAAATAACAAAATGGTGTCATAGTAGAATTAATACAATAAGGGCTGCTTAGTTTTATCATATTAGCTCTAAATAAATATTACTTCTCTTCTGTAAGTATGACTATTGCTTAAGATTCTGTGCCTAATCCTCTTATTCACCCTGTACTCTTTCTTGTTGATCTCATTCATTCCCATGAGCTTAAATTTCAACTCCAAAAAATAAAATAAAAAAAATAATAAAAAATTTTTTTAAAAATCAAAGGGGCAGTTATGTGGCACAGTGGATAAAGCTCTGGCTTTGGAGTCAGGGGCATCTGAGTTCAAATCCAGCCTCAGACACTTGATACGTGACCTTGATTACTTGATACGTAATCCCACTTGCCTCACCAAAAATAAATAAATGAATGAATGAATAAATGAATGAATAAATAAAAATAATTTCAACTCCAATGAAAACTCAAAAATCTACATCTCTAATCACTGCCTTCCTTGCTGTTCCTAGCACCATACTCCAAGTTGGTGTCCTAGTAGATAGAGCACTGGCCTTGCAATCAGGAAGACTCATCTTCATAAGTTCAAATTTGACCTCAGGCACTTACCAGCTACATGACCCTGAGCAAGTCACTTAACCTGTTTGCCTCATTTTTGTCATCTTTAAAATGAATTGGAGAAAGAAATGGCAAACCACTCCAGTACCTTTGCCAAGAAAATCCCAGATGGAATCACAAAGAGTCAGACACTACTGAAAAAATGACTAAACAGGGCCACAGAGCATTAAATGTTTTCTGAATGAATATTCTGGCCAAACTGGGCTGTTTGCTTTTCCTTGAACAAACTAAGCTTTTTCAACTCGAATACTTTCAATTTTCGACTTAACTCTTTGCACTCTGGCTTCTGACCTCATTATTCAACTGAAACAACTCTCTCCAAAGTTACCAGTGATCACTTAATTGCCAAAACTAATGACTTTTTTTTTCAATTTTCTTCCTTTTTGATCTCTCTGCAGCCTCTGTCACTGTTAATCACCTTCTTCTTGGTAACTTTTGTCTCTCTAGATGACACTGCTCTCTCTTGGTTCTCTTCCTACGTTTTTCATCACTGTTTGGTTTCTTTGCTGGTTCTTCCTTCAGCTCATAACTTCTAACTGTAGATGTTCCCAAGGCTATGCTCTGAGCCCTCTTCTCATCACCCTCTAAGATATTTTGTTTGATGATCTTATCTGCTTTAATAGATTCAATTAAGATCTTTATACACATCTTTATACACATGAGAGATCTCAGATCTATCAATAGTCAATACCAGGCTAAGCATTGGGGATGCAAAGAAAAAAAAAAAAGATAGTCTTACTCTCAAGGAAAAAGACAATATGAAAACAATTA
This sequence comes from Vombatus ursinus, assembly GCF_900497805.2. Lineage (NCBI taxonomy): Eukaryota > Metazoa > Chordata > Mammalia > Diprotodontia > Vombatidae > Vombatus > Vombatus ursinus. The sequence goes on from NW_020948983.1 coordinate 24,783,549, forward strand.
TTTACAAACAAACTATATACATGATAAATATGTTATAATGAACAGCTAAAAGGCATTTGAATATTAAGGCAGATTGGGAAAGGCTCCCTCTAGAACATGAGATTTCAGTTGAGATTTAAAGAAACCAGGGAATCCAGGAGGCATAAATGAATAGGGAGAGAGGTCAGGGTATGGGAGATAGTGAATACATACTAAGTCTGGAGAGAGTGTCTTGTCTGAAGAGCAACAAGGAAGCAAGTGTAACTAGCAGAGTGTGTGGCAAGAGATAAGCATTTATAACAAAATTGTAAAGATAGGAGAGAGCAAATGTGTTTTTCAGTTCCAAAGAGAGGATTTTATATTTGATCCTGGGGGTGATAGGGAGTCATTGGAGTTTAACAGGTAAGAATTGACCTGTGCTTTAAGAAGATCAATTTGGCAGCTGAGAGGTGGATGAACCATAGTATAAAGCTCTAACCTCTCTCCTGACTTCCAGTTGAGCACCTCCAAATGCCAATTACGCTTCCTGAACTGGATGTCCCATGGATATTTTAAATTCAACATATCTAAAACTGAAACCATCATCTTTCTTCCCAAATCCTCCTCTCTTTTTAAATTTCCCATTACTTTGAAGACTACCACCATACACCCAACCAACTAGGCTTGCAATCTAGTTGTCATTATCAACTTCTCACTCACTCACCTTACATGTTTAATCACTTGCCAAATTCTGTTGATTCTGCCTTCATACTCTCTCTCATATGTACCCTGCTAATTCATCTGACACTACTACTAGTCTGGTGTTGGCCTTCATCATCTCATTCCCAGACTATTTGAATAGCCTGCTGGCTAATTTCCCTACCACAGTTCCCTACCCAGCCCAACCCACTCAGTTGTCAAGCGATCTTCCTAAAGATCAGGTCTTATCATGTCACACACATCACCACCACTACCTCCCCAGCTCAGTAAACTCTTAATGCTTCTCTGCTACCTCCAGGATCAAATACAGAATCCTCTGTTTGGCTTTTAAAGTCTTTCACACCTTGGCTCCTTCCTGCTTTTCCAGTCTTACACCTCAGTTCCCTCCCACACTTTGTGGTCCCATAACACTGCCCTCCTTGCTGTTCTTCCCGCAAAACACTATCTCCCATCTCCATGTATTTTCATTGGCTGTCTCTCATGCTTAGAATGATCTCCTTTCTTGGCTCCTTCTCCTAGTTTTCCTGGCTTCCTTCAGAACCCAGCTAAAATCCCACCTTCTGCATAAAGTCTTTCCAATTCCTCTTAATACTAGTACCTTTCTTCTGTTGATTATCTCCAATTTATCCTGTCTATATCTTATTTGTACATAGTTATTTGCATGTTTTCTCTCCCAATATACTAAAATTTCTGAACTTTGTCTTCTGAGCTCCTGCTCTTTCCTCCAATAGTCGTTCCATTCTCTCCATCTATTGCCACCTATTAAAACCTTGAAGTGTCAGCTTGAATATCACCTCTTCCTCAATGTCTTCCCTGATCTCAGATGTCTCCATCTGCTAAACTCTTTATAGTAATTTCTGTTTCTCTTTTTCCTATCCTTTCATATTATATTCATTTATGCCAATGTGTGATCTCCCCTCCTTGCCTCTAAGCTCTTAAGCAAACAGGTATCATGTATTTCACTGCATCTCTTGATCCTAGTGCCTACTTCAGTGCCTTGCCTGCAATGGCCTCTTGGTATATGCTGGCTGCCCCTGCTGCAGATCTTAGGATAGCTAATATACCACCTTGGCAATTTCCCAAATTGCTTAGCCTTGGAGCCTGTGCTTATTTGAATAGCCCCTACAGACTGATTCTTCAGGGGTTGAAACTGTATAACAATGCTTTCCATTTGTATAGCTCTTTACAGTTTCCGAAGCCCTTTCAAATACATTATCTCAGTTAATACTGACAGCAGCTCTGAGATAGACAGGATTGTTGGTCTCATCCCCTTTTTAAAGATGAAGAAAGTGAGACTAAGTGAGGTTAAGTGACTTGTCCAAGGTCAAAGAGATTATATTTGGCAAAACAGTGAATAAAACAGGGTGCTTTACATCATGTGGTCTCTTTATTTAACTCAATCTTTCATCTCCTCTTTATTCAGTTAGCAGCTCCTTCAAAATTTTGCACTTACTAAAGAACTATCACGCAGGATAGAAAAAAACAATGAAAGAGTTCTAAAAGGTAATCTTTCTCTCCAGGAAAGAGGAAAACAATTTATTTAACCATGAATTCAGATATATGAGCATGTCAAAGGTATTTTTCTGCATGGGTGATTTGGGATGAGAAAGAGGGCATAGGTCAAATAAGAAACAGCTGTCACTCTCTTCATCTTTTACGTTTTACAAAGGTCTAGGTAAGAGGGACTGGGAAAAGGTGTGATTGTTATTTGACCAAGAATGTATTGAGTTTTACTGTCAGTGGCACAAAGGTTACATCTGCATGATGCTGAGCATCTGCTTTGAAAGCAGAAAGTTCAGTTGAATTGCTTAAGAGAGTTGATTGTAATGATCACAACAAATTGGCTGCTATAGTCAATTTCAGCCCTGGTTAATGGAAATAAATGGAGTGAATCTTTCATTCAAGCTGGATGATTGTAGGACCATTAGGACAGCTGTGAGACTTACCAATATTCTCTGTCAATCAGGTGTACCATCTGATTAGCTTGCAGCTTCCGTTGAAGAACAGATGATCCTTACATCTATGTGATGTAGTGAAAAGAGTGCTGGACTTTAGTTAGGAAGACATGTTCTCCTTCAAACCTTTACTAATTGTATGACCCTTAGCAAATCTCTGAGTTTCTGCTTTCTTATATATAAGTGGAGATAATAATATCACTTACTTCACAGAATAGTGGCAAAGGACAAATGAGATAATATATACATCAGATGAGATACTATATGTTTCAGAGACAATAAATCTTCATTACCCTGAGGCCAGATATTTATCATTTATGCCATGCTGCCTCTCAAGGAATGTTTTAGTGTCCCTATTTGAAGATAAGGAAACTGAGTCACTAGGAGATTAAATGACTTGTCCAATTTCCTATGGCTAGTAAAATATAGTCAGGACTCAAATCCAGGTGTTCTGACTCCAAATCGAATCCACTTTCCTTTAGTCCACCCTGCCTCTCTATTATGCCAATATATTTGTACTAGCCTTTCAATTGTGCTAATACATTTGTATCAGCCTTGGGTTTCTCTGAAAGCAGTAAAAAGGAAAGGAAGAAGCATTTATTAAGAACCTGTTATATGTCCAACACTGTGCTAAGCATTTTACAAATCTTATCTCCTTTGGTCCTCATAATAATCCTAGCAGACAAATGAGGAAATGGAGGCAGACAACAATTAAATGGCTTGCTTAGGATCATACAGCTAGGAAGGACCTGAGGCTAGATTTGAACTCATGTCTTTCCATTTGAGTCCCATCACTCTCTTTACTGTACCACCTAGATATCTCTAAGTTCCTTGTCATTTTGAAGCCAGACAGTAAATAAGTCAACCACCAACATGAGACAGCCTGGTCTCTAATGAGGAGCACTGAGTTATTTTTAAAGGATTATCACCCTGAGATCATGATAGCTAATGAGAGCTGACATTTATATAGGGCATTGTGGTTTATAATGAGCTTTCTACACAATATCCTTTGATCCCCACAACATCCCTGAAAAGTAGATTCTACAGGTATTATTATCCCCATCTTAAAGATAAGGGAACAGGGGCTTATAGTGGTCAAAATGACTTGGCTGAAGATGTATTGAGTATGTGGTAGAGCAATGTTTCAGTCCTTCCTCTTCTGACTACATAGCCTTTACATGTCCCCCTTCATTCCATTGCACAGTCTGGAATCATGGGACATTTTTGTCCCATGACATGTTAGAAGCATGAGGGGATTAAGCTCTGGGCTATAAGGTACCCATTCAAAATACTCTACTTCAATAAACATTTAAATTCATCAATATGCAAAGCACCATCAGAAAGTGGAGAGTGTAAGGAACTTATAATCTAGTAGGGAAGATAAGACACAGACACAAATGACTATATTACAAATTATAGCAATTTCTTCTTTTCAGCAGTCATCTTTTCTGTTTATCCTAAGTATGCAGAGCATGGAAATGCTTTTATGTGGCATGCCCATTATTATGTTCAGATACAACCCTGTATTTTCACCTGTCTCCAACAAAGTGCCTTAAGAAATTTAAAGAAGGAGAGATTGCTTCCAGCCAAGGGTGGGGCAAGGGAGAAATTATGGAAGATTTTATGGAGGAATTAGCACCTCAAGTGAGCCATGAAGGCTTTCAATATGCAGAGAATGGGTTTCAATTCAAGTTTCAATTTCTGTTCAATTCAATTGGGTTTCAAATCAAAAGATTCAATCTGCAGAGAACTGGATGAGGAGACCATTCTAGGCACAAAGGACAGAAGGAACAAAGGGAAGATATGGGAAAAGAGTAGACAAAGCTATAGGATCAGAGAGTTAGAGCTCAAAGGGACCTCTGAATCCCAATCCTTAATTTTACAGATGAAGAAACTGAGACCCAGTGAGCAGGATAAGTGACTTATCCTGAGATCTACCCAAAATGCTAGAGACCTTCCTCTGGTTCTTTTATAGACACCAGTATAGTATTCAATCTATTTATCTGTTATCCTTCTCTCTCATTACATGATAGACTTACTTTCTTTTCTAGTGATAGATGTCCCTGGTGGTAGCTTTTCCATCTTTTCTTGTAACACTCACTGGATATCTTTCTTTTGCCTATACCTCTAACTCTTCTGAGGTCACTATCTCCCTTGGATCCCAGGTTCATAGTCCAACTTACTCCATAAATTCAATCAATTGCTAAGTGTTATTGTTTATTCCATTTCAATATCTTCCTTGCATTAGGTCCTCTTTCTCAAATCCCACTGCAACTATACATATCCAGGTCCTCATCTCTTTTTTCATAGACATTATAATAACCTCTTTGGGTGACGGCTGAACACTGAATGTGGATGAGCAGCTCTGAAAAAGGTTCAGCAAGCCCTCACACCAGAGGTGCTAGTCTTCCTTAAATGCCCCATACACCCTCTCATATATACTCTCACCTGTGACTCCAAGATGGTGTAGCATACACAGCAGCCACACCCTGGTAAAGCCTTCCCAGCATATGGGAGTAACTGACAGGCCTCACTTAGGGGAATATCTATCCCAAGCATGTGAAAACTTACCCCACTGGAATGGGCAGATGAAAACAATTTGTCCCGATAGCCATGAAGGAAGCTGAAGCAGGCACTGTGGAGTACTTAAAGCTTGGTCAGACATCAAAAATGCCAAGGTCATCCACTGCATCCTGGGCCATCATCAGTCATCTTGACTTTTGTCTTGCCACTGGACTTTGAAGACTCTGGAAGAGCGAATAAGACTGATGACTTTGTGCAACTCTGCCTCACTGAAATCCTATTCAATCATGAGTCAAGAGACCACTCAAGATGTCATTGGTCCTCTTTGAAAACAAAGGACCAACAACAACAATAACCTTCTTACTGAGCTTCCTGCCTCCTGGCCCCAATCTATTGCTGCTGCTTACTAGCTATGCAACCCAGAGCAAGTTACTTAATTTCTCTGAGCTTCATTTTCGTTGGGATAATAATAATAATCACTGCATTATAGTTTTGTTGTAGGGTGGAAAGAGATAACATGTGTAAATTACTTTGCAACCCTTAAAAAGGCTATATAAATGTTAGTCAGTTCTGTAATTATCCAAACACATCACCATGTTCATGTCATTCTCTACTTAGCACTCTTTGGTTGCTCCTCATTTACTATTGAATAAATTATAAATTGTTAATTCTGTTACTTATGGACTTCCACAATTTAAATTCAGCCAATCAATCTAGCTTTTTTTTCTAATTTTACTCCTCATCATATATTCTAAATTATAGACAAATTGGAGCGCTTTCTGCCCCCCCCCCATTTTTCTCCTACCCACTCCCTTCTCCATTCTTTTGCTCATGCCATCCATGATGCATGAAACGGACTTCTCTCCTGCCTCCCCTTTCCATATGTTGAATTTCCTCTCCTCCTTCAAGGTCCAACTCAGATGCTGCCTGCTTCATGGACCTTTCCCTCATCTAGCTCCAACCCTAAGCAACCTCCTGGCAAAAGTGTTCTTCACCTCCTCAAATCTATTATAGCACTTTACCTGTCTACTTCCTTTCACATTTGCCTTACATCATCATTTGTTGATTTACCCCCCTCCCAAAAAATAAACACTAAATTATAAGCTCCCTGACAGGAGAAATTGTGTTATATCCATTTTGTATACCCAGTACCTGACACAGTACCTTGGACATAGTAGCTATGGCTGAGGGTAGCTAGGTGTTGCAGCAAATAGAGTGTCAGGCCTGAAGTCAGCAAGATCTGAGTTCAAATTCAGTCTCAGACATTTACTTAGTTATGTGACCATGGGTAAGTCACTTAACTTCTATTTGCTGCAGTTTCCTTATCTGCAAAATTAGATTAATAATAGCACCTACCTCCTAAGGTTTATGAAAATCAAGGCACTTAATCCAGTGGCCAGCACATCGTAAGCGCTATATAAAAGTAACTATTATCATTATTGAATTTATATGTGACTCTATATTTGATTAGGCTGAGCTATGTTCTCCAATTTTATTTTCCTGAATGACCTACTTACTCACATATGTTGGGTATGGAGGTGGTGGAATATAAACCCAGTGGTTCTACTATTGTGACTGATGAAAACTGATAACCAGAGAAACCCCAACACATCTGTTTCATATTATGACTATTTGTGGCCCTGCTTTTCATCTACTTTCAGGATGATCTTGGTAAGCTGATCACAAGTTTTCTCGTGATTTGTTTTTTACTCTACTTCCTTTCACTGTTTTCTGATAAAATACTTCAGCAATTCCTTTTATGATGTTTTCAAATGGTTACTATATTGTGCTTGGTTGGCATATTTCCCCCCTTGGCAAAAAAGTTAAGTGTTTGCCAACTGAGATGATTTCTAGTTTCTTTTGGCCTCCTCACTGTGCTAATAGTTTTGCATTGGTTGAATTACTCTCTGAATGATGTTATTAAAAGTCCATGTCCACCTTTTTTTTTGCCATTTTCTTTTTTCAGAGTTGATAGCTTATTTAAACAAGTCAGGCTGTAACTGCTGTAGTTAGGAACAGTTTTTATCTTTTATTCTATTTTATTATCGATTTTTACCTTTGCTCCAACCAGTCAATCTTCCAATAATATAAACCACAGATTCAAACTGATTCCTATAATTATAAACAACTGTTAAATTATAGCTAATTTAATTTTCTTATGTCCATGTCACTGACTACCTACATGACCTTGAGCTTACTCATTTCCCTTCTCAAGGCCCTAATTCTCTGATCTGTAGATCAGTAGTATCAAACTCAAATACAAATGGATCTATTAAACCACCCATAAGGAATTCTAGAAAGAGCATATTAACTTCGAAAACTATATATTAACATCATCTATGTTCTGTTATCTTTTTATTCATTTTGTTATATATTCCTCAATGATGGAGCTTGATGCTAAATCTTTCTGAAGAAATCATTTATGCTGTACATGTAAAGTTTTTGAGAAGTCTATAAGCATTTGACCTTTTCCAAATCTTGATCTTGCACTCTGTTTTCCTATACATATAACATACATATACATACACATATATATACATACATGCATATACATATAATTTTCCATCATTCTTTGTACACACCTTCACAATGAAGTGACCAGGTATCAAGATATAAATTGACTTAATTTGAAATATCTTTCCTGGATCTTCATAAAATTTTCCTACATTTTCATCCTTCATTATAGATGTTGATTTTTAAGTTACAATTATCTCCATGGTCATCTATAAAGGTAAGAAGTAAAAGGTAAGATAAGACTATTAAATAGATTATTGAAGATCTTGAATACCAGGCTAAGGAGTTTAAACTGTATTGAGTAGATAATGAGGAGGCACTGAAGGATTCCCACTCTTGGAGTGGTAGAGGATGGGGACTGAGGTGATCAAAGTTGTTTATTAGGAAAATTAATTTGACAGTGTAATTAAATGATAGATTAGAGGAGTTAGATTATGATGGAAAGTGGCGAAACCCTTTAGGAAAATATTGTAATAGTCAGTCAACATTGCAAGTGGTATTAAGGACCTATATGAAAATGATAGCCATGAAATGGAAAGGAGGAGAGAGACAGATGCAGGAGATAGGGCAGGGATAGATTCAACAAAGCTTGGCAACTAATTTGACATGGAGGATCAGAGTATAAAGAAAGAAAAGGGGTAGGATGATAATACACTCATGTAGAACATCTGCACTGGGGAAAAGGAACAAAAAGAAAAGGCATGTAAAAAAAGTAGTCACAGAGTTGGGAAAAGATAACCATGAGAGTACCATAGAAGCAAAGAGAAGAAAGTATGTGATTTCTTTGTTGTATTAGGAAGGTCAGAGTCCAAAGGAAACTGATATTCCAACTATAATCTGTACTAGTCAGCCTTTGGCCTTCAGTAACATGTCCAATTCAGATACCACATTTTAGGAAGAACAAGGATGCTGAGCATCATGGTGAATGGAGTGGGGATGTATATGTATATGTATCAATACACACATATATGTGTATGTATGTATATATGTATGTATGTATGTATATATATATATATATATATAATTGAAGGTACTGGCAGTGTTTTAGCATAAGGAACCTTGCTGGAGCCATGATAGATGTGTTTCTGTATCTTTAAGCATTTGAAGGATTAATGAATGAAAAAAGGCATAAACTTGTTGTGCTTGGCTCTAGAGGGAAGAAGAAGAAGCAACAGAGAGAAGCTGCAGAGAGATATTCCAGATTTCTATAGGGAAACACTTCCTCAAATTGATAGTTATCCCATAGTGGAATAGACTACCTCAGGAGGCACTTGGGTTCATCGAGCAGAGACTTTATAACTACATGTTAGGGATATTATCAAGGGCATTCCTGTTAGGGTACCATTGGAACTATCTGTTATCTGAAGATTCTTTCAACTGTGTAATGTCATGTTTCCATGAGTCAGAATCTATTTTTCTTCACTGACTTTGATGCTTGCTTATCTAAATATAGTAACTGTATCAGCTATCCAGTACAGTTTGCCTTTGTAGGCATGACTATAGTCAATATATCTTATTAAAAGTAACAACACATTTTATTAAACGACAGAGTTTTCTGACATGGAGAATTCATGGAGGATCATAGCTAGTTGGAACTACTGAGGACCTAACAGCTTCATGAAGTAGAATTCCCCCATCTTACAAGGGAGGAAGTTGAGCTTTATACTGGTGAAGTCATTTCCCCACAGCCAAGATAGTCCTTGAAAGTACATAAAATCACAGAAAGCTAAAGCTGAAAGGGGCATTATAAATAATCTAGTCCGAGCCAATAATTTTACAGATGATGAAACTGAGTTTCAAAGAGATTAAACAACTTCCTCAAGGTCACAGGTAGCAAAGCTAGGACTTGAACACCAGCTTCCTAACTTGTGGTACTTTTCACTGCACCATATTGTATGTTAGTAACCCTTGCAATTTGTAAAGAGATTCAATAATCATAGATGAGATTGCATCTTCCTCCAGCTCATCCCCTCTTTAACTTTCCCCAGTTTCTCCTTTTCAGCAGTCATCTTCTCTGTTGATCATAAAGAAATACAGAGACTTGAAATGCTTTTATGTGTCATGTTTGTTATTATATTCAGAAACAAACCTATACTTTATTCTCCTCTACCACAAATTGCCTGGAATGTAGCCGAGTGTACCATTTCATGTATGTCTTTTGTTTCTTTGCAGGAAAAATGAAGTGACAGGTGATTAGCCTCATTTTCCATGCTAGCTTTGCAGTGCTCTTTCCATGAGTGAAGAAGGCAGCTGCCAGAGCCCAGGGAAGTCGGGCGAAAAATTCCCTTGGCAGGTAGACTCCACCACTCTCAGAAATGGAATCCCATGTTAGCAGGTGGTAATTAAAAGGTAGAAGAAATAAAATTGTGTCTCAGTTTTCTGCACTGTTACATCAATTAAATCTGCTGCTGAAATCTGAGCAGGGACTGCATACCCCATTGCCACATGGCTAGACAATATATTTAGACTCAAAGCTAATTACCTATTTCATAAAAACTATGTTTAATGTGGCTTATTGCTTTTTAGATAACCCATCATTTTTAAGCATTTCAGGGTGAGATGGTAAGCCAAATTAGATTATCATGAGCCTATATATATGGCAATGTTACTTGAAGGGTATCTTGGTACAATAGAAAGAAAGGTGAATTTGGAGTTAGAGGATGTCAGTTTAAACCCTGGTTCTGCTACTAACTACCTGCATGACCTCAAGCTACCTCCTTTCCCTCTCCAGGCCCTAGTTCTCCTCTCTGTAGAACAGTAGTGTCAAACTCAAATAGAAACTGGGTCATTAAACCACATATAAGGACTCCTAGGGGCAGAATATTAGAAAAATAGCGTATTAACATTGTCTATGCTGTGTTGTGTGTTTATTTATTTTGCCAAGTATTTCTCAATTATATTTTCATCTGGCTCAGGCACATTCAGGAGTATAATAGGGTTGCAATGCTTGTCTGTAGAGGATAGGTCTTGGCTAACTGATCACTAAGGTATTTTCTAGTTCTTAACTCTCTGATTCTGTGCCAGATGTGGAGTTCCCAGCTCTGATACTTTCTAGCTCTGTGACCTTGGTTAAATAATTTAACTTCTTTGAGCTTTGGTTTTCTCTTCTTTAAAATGGGGGTGATAAAATCTTCACAACCTACCTCCTAGAGTTGCTGTGGCGCTCAAATGAAACAGTGTGCAAAGATTTGGGCCACAATGAACTTTATATTTCTTAAACAGTATAGTTTTCTGCATAGTTATTTAAAAAGATAATTTTAAATGCACAGCTATATTAGAAATACCAGTGCATTGTACATGGTAGTCCCTCAATATTTGTTGGATGAATGCAAATATGTCACAGCTAGAAGGTGAAATACCTCTTCCTGACTATGTGAATCACTAGTTATTATTCACTTGCTGAGTATTATACATGCTACACCAAGCAGTCCTTAGGACTGAAATATTAATGTCTCAGAGAAAAATATGTTATTTTAATAAGACACATTGAATTTAATGCTCTGGGGTTCATAATAACCAAATGAAGCCAGTTATGACTGTTTTGTACATGCATGTGTGTATACACATACAAACACACAAGCATAATAAAGACCTCTGTCTTGGTGATCCATGTTGGACTCCCCAGGAAACACCAAAGCCCCTTCCAAAAGTCCTGATGAGGGCAAGAATGGGGTCAGTCAGAGAGTCAAAAAAGAATGAGGTCAGAGGTCAGATTAGATCAAGGCTTCCATATTGTTGTGGCAAATCAAGCACATAGGAAACCAGCATCTAAGCCTTGATGTACAATGGCAGGTACATTGTATCTGAAATGAGAAGATGTGTGTTTAAATCCTAGCTTTGTTCCAAGTTGCCTCTCCCTTAAGCACATCATTGATCTGCTCTTTGCTTCTGTTTCCTCATCTGTGAAATAAGGAATCAGAATGGACTAGAACGAGCTCTGAGGTTTCTCCCAGCTCTAAATACATATGATCTTATGACTTTAATCCAGGAAGCAGAGTGTTGCCTGTGAAGACAAGTACAATCATGACTACCATCGTTTTGGTGAGGTGGGGAAGACAAGAACATACTGGAGGATGAAGGGAGGTAACTACATAGCATTCCTTTTCCCCTGGATAAAATAATAGTAGACTTCCTTGATGAGTTGTAGTATAGAGAACTCTTCAGTAACCTTATGTCTCTCAAGGTCAGGTTGCCTGAGAGAGTCATTTGAGAGCTTAGTATTTCACCATACTTGTAAAACCTTCCCTTCTTCCTAAATTCCTTATTGCTGTTGAGGGTACCACCATGCTCCTAGTCACCTAAGCTCAGAACTTACTTTTCATTCTCAATTCTTTACTTTCTCACTCTACATCTAATGAGTTGTCCAAGCCCATCAATTGTACCTTCATTTCTTGTACATGCCTTCTCTCCTCTGACATTGCTACTACCCTAATGCAGGCTTTCATCACCAAACACTTGGACTATTGCAATGGGCCTGCTAGTTGTGCTCCCTACATCACATATCTCCCCACTCCAATCCATCCTCCAGTCACCTGTCAAACTGATCTTCCAAAAAGTACAGATCTGACCATGTCACCTCCCTACTTAATAAACTCTGCTATTTCCTTATTACCTCCAGGGTTAAATATAAAATCTTATACTTGGCATTCAAAGTCCATTGTGACCTGGCCCCTTTCTACTTGTCCAGTCTTTTTATACCTTATCAATCCAGTGATGTCAGCCTCCTCACTGTTCTTACCACGCAACACTCTATCTCTTGTCTCTGGGTATTTTTACTGAATGTTCTCCATGCCTGGAACTCTCCCCATCCTCATCTCAGTCTCTTGACTTCTTTGATTTTCCTTAGTGTGCTACCTAAAATACCACCTTCTTCAAGAAGACTTTTCCAATCCCCTTAATGTTAGTGTTTTCCCATTATGATCACCTCCAATTTATCCTGTACACAACTTTGTACAAACATATATTTGCCTAAAAAACTATTTTACAGAGAACTCGCACAAGGGAAGTTCTCACATGGAGGTCAGAAAAAGTGATACAAGGACACTCTTAAGGTCTGTCTGAAGAACTTTGAAATTGATTGTGAGACATGGGAGATACTGGCATATGACCATCCAGCATGGTATGCCCACATCAAAGAAGGTGCTGTGCTATATGAGCAAAGCAGAATTGCAGTAGGTCAAAAGAAACATGAGATAGACAAATTTAGATACATCACCACTTCAAATGTCTGTATTTGTGCCCAATCTGTGGTAAAGCCTTCTAAGCTTGTTTTGGTCCAATCAGTCAGAGTCAGACACACTATACCTTGACCCCAACATAGTGATGTCATTTTGGTGCTCTTTAATTATGAAAGACAACAACCAACCAACCAACATAATTCTTTGTATGTTGTCTCCCTTGCTACACTGTGAGCCCATCGAGAGATAGCAGAAACTATTTTTCACCTTTCTTTTTTTTTTCCTCAGGACTTAGTATAGTACCTGACACACATTAAGTATGTCTTGAAATAAATGGTTGTCGTTGAAAGTAGTTAATGTGTTAGGAGACTCCCCAAAGAGACAAAAGCTAATTTGCAATCCATTGTGTTTGTGCATACCCCTTTTATTGCTGGGTGGGAATTAGTTTTCCTAAAAATACTCATAAGACTCCTAAGGGTCAGGATTGGAAGAATGTCCTATTTTAGCAGTTTAAAACATAGGAATGATGGACTCTTACCAGGGATGGAGTATATCTAACATGAGCTGGTAAAAAAAAAATCTCTCTATCTGTATCTATAGAATTATGTTTATATAAATATTGGCTAGATTCTTAAAAGTCTAATCAAAAGAAATTTAACTTGAAAAGGAAGGGGGAAGGAGAAAACCATCCACATATACATCCACCAAGGTAGGTACTACAGAGAGAAGTTACAATGTAAGAAGAGTTGCAGTAGAAATGCACAGTCAGAAAACTCAAAATAAGAAGATGGTGATAAAAACCAGTGGCCTCAGATACATATACATAAATTCACACAGTGGAGATAACAAACAGATATCTTAACTCAAGAAAAAACATTTGGATTTATGTTCAACAGAGTCTTAATGATAAATAACACTAGAATATGGCACCAGAAAGGCATGCTATTGCAAAGGGAACAGGATATGTAAAAATATGTGTTTGCAAATGGAAGTATAGCTTTGGATATGGGTATAATAGAAATCAACTGAAAGCACACTTTCCAGTATGGTATGCTGTAGGCACTACATTTCCTGTGAAGTGCCAGGCTCCAAGAGTCAAGACTTACGGTAGGGACCAAGGCTTCAAATTCCTGAAAAATTTTAAGCCAGTGGAAAGAGTAACTCATTACAATTGAAGACTGGTAAAGAAGAAAGTAAAAATGGGGCCTTGCAGAGGACATCTAGGGTAAATAAATTCAGCTAAGAAAGAAAGAATAAATAGTGAAATCAAGCATCCCATGTTCAGTGGTTATTGTTTTTTAAGAGTGGGAAAGATTAACCTAAATATTTAATGAAAGAACAAAAAAAAAGATCATTAAGGGCTTTAAAAAGACCAAAATGATTAAATGGTTTAGCAGAATTGAAAGAATCAGGAGAAACGAAGTTGAAGTATCAGAAATGAAAACCCTTGACCCCATTAAAAGTGAATCAAAGTATTATGATGGAATGAAGTTGCAGATTGGGAGGTTCCATAATGATAAGGAATGTGCAAAGCAGAGAAGAATGGGTGATATACACCTCTAACTCTCCCACCCACATCAAGTCCATGAAGGGATGGTGAGTTCTAGAGTCCTTTAGAATATGGAGAGGAGATACTATGGGTGAATGTTGGTGAAGAGTTTGAGAATGGAAAACTGGGAAGAAAGGTATCTAATCCCAGAGGGTCAGTATGGTACCATTGAGTATTCTCATGGACCCCAGAATAGGTTTATTCTGGAGGGAGGTCCTGGGCCTTTATGAGCAGCATTCCCAAAAAAGTGTGCTAAAGCTGGCCCTGAGCTGATTATTACATTTTCAATATGAGTATTTCTAACTCAGAAATTAATACATGTTATAGAAATCATGGATTGATTGATTTATTGGCTTGTTGATTATCTAGTCTTAAGAAAGTGATGGAGAAAATGTTACTATTCAGATTAAATTCAAAACTTGAAAATGTGTCACCTTTTTTTTTCAGAGAGCTGGTTGTTAAACATTTATCAATACATCCCTAAATTTAACCAACTAGAAGGGATATGTGAGTTTATAGGGCCATATGACATCCAGAAAAGGTGGGGGTAGGGGTATAAGATGGCATAGCTTTGAGGTAGGAAAATGATCATGGTAAAGACAAAGTATTATGCTGGGACACAAAATTTGAGACATGGAGTAATTTTTACCATGTGACACTACTTCCATTCAATGTTATTTCTCTCATGAACTGATATCACCAAGAGTGAGGAACAGAAGAAAAAATAGAGAATGAGGTTAGATAAAAGTAATAATATAGAAATTGTGTAGAAGAGGAAGATAAACCTGATACTTTGAAAATGTTAAACCCTTGATGGAAACAGAGAATAAAGAAGGAACAAAGAAAGATATAGATAACATAAACCAAATAATCAGAAGAAAAATTTTAAAAATCATTGAAAAAATTAATAAAAATGAGAAGATGAAGATAAGAGGGAATATTTTTGGGTGAGGCAATTGGGGTTGACTTGCCCAGAGTCACACAGCTATTAAATGTTATGTGTCTGAAACTGGATTTGAACTCAGGTCCTCCTGACTCCAGGGCCAGTGCTCTATCCATTGCACCACCTAGATGCCCCAAGAGGGAATATTTTGAAATAAACATTTAACTGAGCAGGAAAAGTGACAGATGAGAAGATGAGAAGAGACAGATAGCTAACTAAATAAAAGGGTTTTTTTTTAAAAAGGAATTAAGTAAATATTAATTTGAAGAAGTAAAACTTATGTAAAATCTATGAACTAAGGGAGAATAAGGAAAAAGGAATGAGAGAACTGGAGAAGGCTTATAAAAATGAGAATACTAGAGGGAAGAATTGGAAAATAAATTATTTCTATGGAGGGAAGATGAGAAAAAATTAAGAGCTCAGAATAAGAGTTACCAAACCTTAGTCAAAGTAATAGACTTCCTGAATGGAACAAACAAAAGTTAATGGTTCCTTGAGAGAGTAAAAAATATTAAAACAACATCAAAAGACTGAAAAATAAAGGAAAATGTATCTCACATTAAATACAACTGACATATAAAAGAGATCAACAAATGATGATTTAAGAATAATACCTGAAATCATGACCAACAAAAGAACCTGGATATAATATTTTAAAAATCAGGAAAAAAAACTTTCCAGACATATTAGAAAAAGAAGGCAAAATGAAAATTGAAAAAAAATTGATCACCTCCAAAAAGAAAATTCAAAATAAAAATTTCCAGGGACATCATAGACAAAATCCAGAGATTCTGGGTCATAAAAAATACTAAAAGCAGCCAGGTAGAGTTCAGCTATCAAGGAACTGTAGTTATGATGACACAAGATTTAGCAACTGTTACTATAAAGGGGCAGAACAAATGGAATATCACATTCCAAAGGGCAAAAGAGGTAAGCTTACAACCAAAAATAATATTACTGACAAAACTGAGTATGGTTCTATAAGAGGAAATGAACATTAAGTGAAATGGAGGATTTCTAAGTATTCTTGAGGGAAAGTCAGAGCTATGCAGAAACTTTGAAATACAAATATGGGAGTCAAGAGAAATATATATATATATATATAATATATATATAAACCAGTAAGCAATAAGAAAGGACTTTATAAGGTTCACCTGTTCATGTTATAATAGGGGGAGATAATACAAGTGTCACAGAGAAAGTTAAATGAGATAGACCTGGAATGTTTCCATTATTTTTTAAATGAAATTAAACAAGTAAAGGAAAAGAAGAGAGAAAATTATACACTAGGGAAGAAAAAGGGAAAGTGGGTAGGGAAACATATCTCACATAATTAGGGTATACAAGTAGAAGTGCACATAAATAAACAAGGTATCAAGGGAGTTGGAGGCACTTGAAACTCATTTTCTTTCTAGTCAAAGAACAGTAGAATACATACATACATACGGACATACATACGTACATACACACAGGTAAAAAGTTTCATACAGAAATACATTCAACTCAGCAGGGAAACAGAGGGAAGACAGAAGGAGGAACAGGGAAAGTAAACAGGGAATGTAAATTCCAGGAGGGGTTAGTCCTAAGAAAAACAAACTCTCAACTCAGAAGGGGGAATAATGAAAGTAGTATAAAAAAAAAAGAAAGAATTGTGATTGGGATCTAGATGAGGAAAAGAAAAAGAGAGCAAGGAAACAGAAGCTTCTGGAACACTGGGGCAGAGTTTATTTCTCTCCAGCCCTAAACTTCATCATAAAGAAGAATCAGAGAGCAAAGAGAGAAAAGTAAAAGAGAATGAAATAGAGAGAAATATACAATGTATTATTGTTACTGTGGATATGAACATGATGAAATTGTCCATAAATTTGAAGGGAATAGAATAATGGATTAGAGCCTCCAAAAATATTTTTGCAAGAAACACATCTGAAATATAAAGCTCACAAAGTGGTCAATAAAGGGAGCTAGAACAAAATCTACTACAGTTTAGTTGAAAAAAATTGAGGGGCTACTAATCATGATATTAAACAAAGCAATAGCAAAAATAGCCTTGGTTGAAAGAAGAAATTAGATTTTGCTGGAATGTACTATGGAGAATGAATTAATTTCTTTGTTTTTAAAGGAAGTTTTTATTCTTGTCTTGATTTTTTTCGTAACATCATTATTTCCCCAAGCATTGCTCTTCTTCCTAGAGAGTGATCCTAAAAAAGTAACAATTTACAAAATAGAGAAAATTCATAACTGATAAATATATAAAAGGTCTGAAAATATGTCCAATGCACCTTACTTATGGAGCTCCCACCTCTGCAAAGGTATGGGAGTGGCTCCTTATAGCTCTTCTTGGGAGCCATGCTTATTTCTTGTAATTTTGATCATTCA
Organism: Vombatus ursinus; assembly: GCF_900497805.2. Taxonomy (NCBI): domain Eukaryota; kingdom Metazoa; phylum Chordata; class Mammalia; order Diprotodontia; family Vombatidae; genus Vombatus; species Vombatus ursinus. Next base: position 24,801,264 of record NW_020948983.1, read on the forward strand.
CACCATTAGCTGTGGTTGTTCTTTCCATGTCTTATTGTATACTGCATATTTGACAAAATACAATAACCATTGTTGTTAAAAATAGAAATTGTGGGAATAAATGGTCATTTCCTTAAATATGGTAAGTAGCATCTATTAAAACAAACAGCTGGCATTTCACATCATAGGAAAAAAGTAGACCCCCAATAAAATCAGAGATAAAACAAGGAGGCTCATAATCACCACTATTATGTCTCACAGTGCTAGACATGATAACTGAAGCAATAAGTCAAAAAAAGATGTTTAGGGAATGCACATAGGCAAAGAGAAACAAAAATCATCCCTTTTCAAAGATGGTGTGAAGATTTCCTTACAGAACCTTAGAGAATCAACTAAAAATTAATTATAATCATTAATAACTTTGACAATGTTGTAGTATGTAAAATAAGTCCACATAAACTATCAGCATTTCTGCATGTAACTAACAAAACCCAGCAGGAAGAGACAAAGAAATTTTATTTAAAATGACCACAGAACATGTAAAATATTTGAGTTTGTTTTTCAATATACACACACAAACTATATATTTACATAAATAATTGCTCATGGGTAAGCTGATTCAATATAGTAAAAATGGGAATGCTGCCTAAACCAATTTACTTATTCAGTGGCATATTAATCAAATTACCAAAGAATTACTTTATGAAAGTAAAAAAGATAATAACGTAATTCATCTGGAGGAAAAAAAGTCAAGAATCTCAAGAAGAATAATTTTAAAAAGTAAGCAGGAAATAGGTATAGCAGTACCATATTTCAAACTAAACTTGTTCAATCATTTAGTTGTGTCCAACTCTTTGTGACCCCATGGACCATAGCACACCAGTATTCATGGAGTTTTCTTGGCAAATGATATTGGATTCATTTTCCATTTCCTTCTCCAGTCAAACTATAATATAAAGCAGTAATTATCAGAAAAATTTAGTGCTTGTTGAAAAATAGATGTCGTTCAGTGGAACATATTAGTTATATAACCTACAGAAGCAAATGAGCACAGTAACCTAGCCTTTGATTAACTTGAAGACTCCAGATATTGGGGTAGGACTCATTATTCAAAAAAATCTTTTCGAGAAAATTAGAAAGCTTTTAGGCAAAAATATGATTTAGACTACTACCTAACACTATATACTAAGATAAACTCCAAATGGGTAAGTGACTTAGATATAAAAGGTCTTATAAACTAATTAGAGGAACAAGAAATAAGTTGTGTTTTAGATTCACGGATAGGGGAAGGATTCATGACTAAACAAAGGATACAGAGAATCACAGAACATAAAGTGGACAATTCTGATTGTCTAAAATTAAAATTTTTTTGTACAAACTAAACCAATACAACTAAGATTAAAAGGTAAGCAAATAACTGGGGAACTCATTGCCACAAAATTCTTTTATAAAGGTCTGATATATATATGTATATTTATATATATATATACATATATATATATATACACATATATGACTTATAAGGAACTGGTTTAAATTTATAAGAATGAGTCATTTCCCAATTGATAAGTGGTAAAAGGATATGATCAGGCAGTTCTTAAGGGAAGAAATCTAAACTATCAATAACTTTAGAAAATAAGTTCCAAATCACTAATTAGAGACATGTGAGTTAAAGCAACTCTGAGGTTCTACCTCATACCTGTAAGATTGGCAAGATTAACCAAAAAAGGAAAATGACAGCTGTTGGAGTGGCTGTGGGAAAACAGGTCTATTAAAGCACTGTTAACATAATTGTGAATTGATCTAGACATTCTGGAAAGCAATTTAGAATTATTCCCAATAAATTACTAAACAGTATATATCCTTTGATCTATCGATAAGACTACTAGGCCTATACCACAAAATGCTAAAAGAAAGTGAAAAAAACCTATATATAAAAACATTTATATCAGTTCTTTTTGGACAGTAAATAACTGAAAACTATGGTGGTACCCACCATTTGAGGAATGACTCAACAAAATATGGTTCATATAGTTGTAAATATTATGGAATACTGGGAGGAAGAAAGGAAGAAAGGGAAGGAGGAAGGGAAAACAAATAGTTATTAAACACCTAGCACCTACCAGACCAGGGGTGGGGAACCTGTGGCATCCAGGCCACCTATGGCCTTCTAAGTCCTTGGGTACAACCTTTTGACTGAGTCCAAGTTTTACAGAACAAATCCTTTTATTAAGGAGATTTGTTCTGTGAAGTTTGGATTCAGTCAAAGGACTGCACTTGAGGATCTAGAGGGTCACATGTGGCCTCGAGGACACAGGTTCCCCACCCTGTACAAGGCACTATACATACATACATACATATATATATATATATATATATATGAATTTTATCCTCATAACAACCCTACAAGGTAGGCGCCTTTATTATTCCCACTTTATACTTGAGGAAACTGAGACTAATAGAGATTTACATGACTTGCTTAGGGTCACACAGCTAGTAAATTTTTGAGGCCATATTTGAACTCAGATCTTCTTGACTCCAGGCACAGTGCTCCATCCACTATATGAGCTAGCCACCTAGCTCCCTCTATTTCCAAAGATGATTAGGGGAGAAAGAAAAGGACCCATATGTTCTAAAATATTTATAGTATCTCTTTTTGTTGTGGTAAAGAATTGGAAATTGTGGGGATGCCTGTCAATTGGGGAATAGCTAAACAAGTTGTGGTATATGGTCATAACGGAATACTACTCTGCTATAAAAATGATGAGCTCATTGATTGTAGAAAAGCATGGATGGACTTACACAAAATAGTCTCACAGCTATAACCTTGGCCCCTGGGTGGATAGTAGCTTGCTTCGTTCTAAGTCAACCAGTTGGAAGGCTTAGCCCTGTTCTGAAACAGGGTACTGAGCCCAAGGTCCTACCCATCAACAGATTCAGCTCAGGGGACAGAGAAACAGTGCAGTCCTGCTGTCTACTACAGTGGTGAAGGCCATTTAGATAGTGCCGTGTGAAGGTGGATTGAAGGAAGTAAAGCTATTAAGACTGGAGAAGAGGAGAGGTAAAGGAGTCATTACGCCTGTCTTTGAAAATTTAAAGCAATGTTGTATGGAAGAGGGATTGGACTTGCTCTACTTGGCCTCAGAAGGCAGAACTAGGACCAACAGTTGGAAGTTGTAGAAAGGGATACTTAGGCTTAAGGTAAGGAAAATTCCCTAATAACTGGAGCAATTCAGAAGTTGAGTAAGCTTCTTTGGGAGGTAATGGTTCTGACTCACTAAGAGATTTCAATCATTGGTTGGACAACTAAGTATAAATATTTTGTAAAGGGGATTTTTGTTGAAATCAAATTTGGAATAGATGACCATTAAGGGTTTTCCCATTCTGAGATTTTTTTTTATTCTGTAAATGGCTTTTAGTGACTAGAGTCATTTCTTTGAACCATAACTGAGATTTTGGAGGGCATTATTCCATAAGCACAGTTTATCTCACTTTGCCCACAGTAAAATTTACCATCCATATTCAGGTCACTCAGAAAACATTTCTTCAGTTTATTTATACTAACTGGACGTTTCACTACCCAGGAGAGTTGTTCTTACATCCCTTGATTTTACTATTAACTCTCTCTTTGGCGTCATTTGCTATATGAATTTAGGGGCAAGGGATATATATGTCTGCCCACCAATTCCTTACCCCCACAGCCTTGAATTTTACCATCAGACATTCATTTCCATTGCCAAGGGATAAGGAGTCCATTACAGTACAAGATAATCCCATTCTCATTGCAAGCTGTATGATAATTGAAGTTCTTGGAAGTTTTGCCCTCTTCCCTTGTCTTCAGAAGCCACTAGTCAAATAGTCTAGTTTGTTTTTAAAATTTCCTTTTCATGAAACATTTTATGACACTCCACTTCTTTTTCTTTATATCTATCTATCCATTTATTCATTTTTAGTTCTAGGCACTTCCCTTTAGCTCTCTGATTCACTTTCTGAATGTGCAGTTCTGGGAAGAAACCAGAGAGTTGTAAAAGAAGGTTTCACCTGTAAAGATGATGTTATACTCTAAATCCAACATTTTCTCCACGGCACAACACACTCTTTCCTGAAAGCAGATTTCAATAATAGGAGAAAGAGAGCATGAGAATTTGGGGCTTTTGAGGCAGAAGGATGAGTGCTTGGCTACCACTGAAAGAAGGGAGAATAGGAATGGACAAAGAAAGGGTAATTCACTTCTACAGTAAGGAAGACTAATTAAATATACTTTATAATTTGTTTAACACCATACATTAGACTGATGACTTGTTCAAACAGTATTCAATGATGCCTAGATTCCTTTCTTGAATCATTTTTGACAGTCTGACATTCATTATTCTATACTTACGGTTTGAATTAATTTCTGTAAGTGTTTTCTCTTGTACTTACCTACATTTAGACTTAGCTACCATTTAATTTCTACCATATTTCTTGTTATTTCAGTGTGGCCAGTTAGCTAACCAGGATAAAATAAGCTTCCCTATCCCATAGAACCTCTTTTTATTAAAATTCTTTTAGGTAGGTAACCATATCAAAGGTTTTTTGAAAGAATATATAAAATTTAGATGCACCTTCACCCAAGGTTACACCAATGTCACCTAACTGCCCATGGCTAGTAGGTCAGAACCCTCTCCTTGTGCTCCCTCACCAACCCCATCCCCACATATCTCTTTAGAGGAAGAAGCTGGAAGCCAAGATGATAAATCGACTTACCTTAACTGTTCACTAGTCAGTGGAAGAATTAGATATCCTTACTGACTCTGTCTATACAGCAGTTGAGGATTTTATCCAAACTGAGCCCCATTAAGAATTCTAGTTATAGGGACATTAAAATGTACGTAGGTAACTAGAGGGCATGCAACTTCTAGATGAAACTTGGTGTGTACAAGTATGCACCTAAATATCCTAGTGTGATGCATGAAATCATACAGCCCTAAAGCTTAGGTTAAAATCATAGCTTGGTTTTTACATATAATTGGGGGGATATAAAACAATATTTTAAAAAAGAAATCATAGCTCCTATTTCTTTATTATGATCTTGCCCACATTCTATGCCTTTAGTCCTATTTTTAGATAGAGGATAGAGATGGAAAATTGAACAATATACCTAGAAAAAGAAGAAACTCATATAAAGGCTGCATGAAACCAGCCCAATGTATTCTAATGGTAGATTTCTGAGGATCATCTAGTTTCAGTTAAACAATAGTGATGGAGTTTTGTGTTTTTAAAAAATGCAAGGAATACTTTGATCCAGCAATACATACTAGGTCTGAATCCCCAAAAGAAAAATATTTATAGCAGCTTTTTTTGTGGTGACAAAAAAATTATAAATTGAGGAATGGCTGAACAAGTTGCAGTATGTGGTTGTAATGGAATACTATTGTGCTATAAGAAATGATGAACAGGCTGACTTCAGAAAAAACCTGGAATGACTTATGTGAACTGATGCGATGTGAAGTAAGCGGAACCAGGAGAACATTGTACACAGTAAGGGCAATATTTTACGATGATCAACTGTAAATGATTAGCTATTCTCAGCAATACAATGATCTAAGACAATTCCAAGGGACTCATAATGGAAAAATGCTATATGTATCCAGAGAAAAAACTAATGGAATCTGAATGCAAATTAAAGCATACTCTTTTTCACCGTGTGTGTGTGTGTGTGTGTGTTTCTTTTGATCTGTGTCTTCTTTCACAACATGACTAATATGGAAATATGTTTTATATGATTGCATATGTATAATCTATATCAAATTGCTTACCATCTCAGGGAAGGGAGAGGGATAAAGAGAGAGAATTTGGAACTCAAAATTTAAAATAAAAAGTGAATGTTAAAAATTGTCCTGACATGTAATTAGGAAAAAATAAAATATTATTTTAAAAATTAAAATGTAAGGAATAAAGCTTAAAATATCAAGGAGAGGAACAAAATATGGCAAGGAACTTAACATTCACTCTTTTATACTGTTAAGTGTGTTATTTACTGTAAAGGCCATATAGCCCAGTGTCAGGGAAATAAGGAAAAAGCCAAGATTCTCTTCATAAGGTAGGCTTCCATGGTGAATTTAGTACTGAACTTGGATTGAGGACAGCCTGAGTTTAAGTGCTGCCTTAGATATTTACTACTCATTTGACTATGGATAAATAATTTAGTCTCTCTGTTTTCACACTTGTAAAATGGTAATAATAAGAGTAACTATTACACAAGGTGGTTCTGGGGATCAAATAAGATAATATTTGCATGATGATGAAAAAATTGTTTTTCCAACCTAAAAGTGCTAGATAAATGTCAGTTATAATTGTTGTTATTATTACTTAACCCCAGTAGCCTAAAAGACACTTTATAATTCAATTCAATTTTTCTCCTCACTAAGTTTGCAGATATTAAAAAAAAAGCTATAAGGAAAAGTTAGAACATATTTGTGTTAGGGTAATTGGGATAATGTCATGCATAGTTGATGAAGTATGTGAGATGACCAACTATAGCTGCTTCTTGGACATATGAGAAAATAAACTATATGTGAATTTTGGATCACGATGTCATACATTGCTAGACACAGCCATTCAATCAGCATGATAGCTTTTCTTGGACAATATCCTAATCCTGTAGATAAACTTAAGTTATTGCCTGTTCCAACACCTTTCTCAAAAATCTCTTGTCTAGACAACTTGTTTTCTAATTGGTTGATAGGAAATTGATAAGCAGGTGTTATTGAAGCCTTTGACAACTTGCAGTTAGCTGGGGGCTATTCAAACCCAAAACATTTTTAAATCAAGTTCAAAGTAACTGAAGATTCTTTGCCATTTGACAGACCACTCTGTGCATGCTTCAATTCCCTAAGAGTAACTTGTTAACTTAAACTCAAGCTTTGGAGCTTTCACTATCATAACCATTCCTTTGGTTTGTAGCATTTTCCCCATAAAATTAGTCGTGTTAGAGTTTTTTTGGTTTTGAGTGATTTTAGTTTCTGTAATTTATCCCTACTCAGAATTTATAAGCTTCCATCATTGCCAAGTCCAAGATATTTGTCATTCAGATGGCTTTTGTCATCCAAATATGGGTCACTCTTGAGGAAGAAGGTAAGAGACCTCCAAGCTATAAGCTTTTCCCAGCCTGACCCTTTTATCTGCAGTTTCCAGTAGCAGCTCCTATTTATAGGTCTCTGGCCACCTTTAACCACTCTTGGCATGCAATTTACTGATATTCCTTCAGTACTATCTCTAAAGAGTATGTCATCATTTCTAAAAGGCTCAAGGTCCCTGCTCATCCCTATAGTGGCAGCTACAGTACCTTTTGTAAAGGAACATGGCCCCTGTGGCTACATTAATGAATTAAACCTATATAATATCATCATGTTTGTACACTATGTATGCCAAGGGAGAATGGGATACATGTGGGACAATGTAGTGATGATTGTCTCCATCTAAAACCCCTTGATATCATCTCTCACTCTCTTCTCATTTTGCCAAACCTCTGACAAGGAGGAAGTCCTTTGACCTGCAAAGTCCTACTCACCTGTATGTGTACTGGATCCTATTGCCTCTTAACTTCTCTGTAGATTGTCCTCTTAATCATCCTTTCCTCCTTTTTAGTCATCAACTTCTCTCTCCTGGTCCCTTCCTACATATCTTCAAGTATGCCTGTCTTCCCTACCTTTAAAAAACCTTCATTGCCTCTCGAACTATTGTCCTATTTTCTCTCAGTCAGATTCCTTAAAAAAAACTATCTTCACTTGCTGCCTTTCCTTCCTCTCCTCTTGTTCACTCTTCAGTCTTTTTTATTTTGGCCTCCAACCCCAACACTAACTGAAACTTCTCTCTCCAAACTTACCTGTTACCACTTAGTTGCCAAATCTGATGGTCTTTTTTAAGCCCTTATCTTTCTTAACCTCTCTGATATGTTTTACACTTTTGGCCACTCTCTCCTCTTCTCTCTGAGTTTTCATAACACTAATATCTCCTAGTCTTCCTACCTGTCTGACTGCTCCCCTTTGCCAAATCATTATCTACAAAACACCATTTAACTGTGGGTGTTTTCCAAGGCTCTGTCTTCTATTTTATCTCTGCATTCTCTCTTTTGGTGACCCAATTAGCTTCCACGGGTTTCATGGAATAGCAAATAACTAATACATACATATACATATATATATATATATATATATATATGTAAAACCAAAATTCTTACAGTGCAGTAGTATTGCTCCACTGAATTATATTCCCATGCAATAGCTGTTTTAGTCATTTTACTACATATACATGTTGTTTACAACTTTTATTATCATAAATAATGATGCTGTTTTTTGTATATGGAACACCCTATGTGTTCTCCAGATCAAGGGTTCATAACCTTTCTTGTATATCATGAACCCCTTTGGCAGTCTATGGACCCCTTGTCAGAATAATATTTTTGAATTTTGGAGGCAATCAAGGTTAAATGATTTTCCCAAGGTCACACAGCTAATAAGTGTCTGAGGCCAGATTTTAATTCAAGTCCTCCTGACTCCAGGGCCAATGTGCTATCTACTGTACCACCTAGCTGCCCCTCACTGTGATTATAATTACACAGGATTAGTGTCAAATTTTGTTGTTGTTCTTTCCATGGCCACGGATGTAGGTATTGTGTTTATTATTTTCTTTGTTCTATTCATTTTACTTTGCATTAATTCATATGCCTTCTCATGCTTTTCTGTATTCATATTCGTTATTTCCTACAATGTAATCATATCTCATTATATTCATGTATTAATTTATTCAGCCAATCACAATTTATGGGAATCTAATTTCCCCCATTCTTTGCTATAACAAAAAAGGACTACTAAAATTTTTGATACTTGGGGCCTTTCTTTCTATCTCTGGCCTCCCTGAGATATATTCATAGAAATGGAATCTTGGGGTCAAAGGGTAGGAACATTTTAAACACTTCCTTAGCTTAATTCTGAATTATTTTCCAGAATGACTAGACCAATTCACAGTTCCATCAATGTTGTATTAATGTGTCTATCTTTCCAAACCTGTCTAACACTCAAATATTTTGTATTCTTTGCCAACTTTCTGGGCATATTGTCTTTGCTTTAAATATCATTATATATAATGAGAAAAAATAACAGGTTTTCTCCATGTATATTTTTGTCTATAGGAAAGTCCTTTAAGCAGGTTATGAAGCCTGAATCTGTCTCCAGAGAGTTCTGGGTGAATATTTGATCTAGCCCTTTCTTAGATTTGCCTTCCACCTGCTCACACTGGATGCTAGGTATGCCAGGTTCCTCTACCGTAATCAGCTATTTTCTCAAAACTCTGATTTGGGGATTTATAGGAAGAAATGCTATAGGATTACATTGTATGTGGAGTTGATCAAGAAGTCCTTCACCAATGTCTCCTGACAGACTGAAGAGCTCTAAAGAAGTCACCATTTGGCTCATGACATACATCAGACAGCTTTTTTCATGTTGGTGCAAACTCAATGGGAGGTATAAAACCATGAAGTAATACAAAGAAATTTGAGATAGTGCTAAGAATTGAATTTGGGGAAGGAAGTGAAAGTAGGGGTCAAAAAAACTTATGTTCTAGGACAAGATGGCACCCAAGCAACATTTTCAAAGAATCTACAGATCCTATGAGATAGAGGTGAGGAGGCAGTGTACTCTAGATACTGAGAACACCTGTTAGTCTTTCAGTTGAGCAGTCCACAAGAATTTATTAAGCATAAACTATGTGCCAGGTACAGAAGCAGGAGATGGGATGTCATGAATGGGGAAAATATTCTACTAAAAGTACTTCTCCGGTGACTCATAATACAAGGCTCTGCTAAATCTATGAAAAATAAAATTTATTTGGTTCAAATGCACAAAATAGATGAACATTTACAGCCTCTCGGACTCTGTATTGTTTGATACTTTTTGAGCCTGTTGACCAAAACCCAAACAAACTCACAAATGTATACCACGTATGGATATATTCTCTTGCTTCCAGAGAAGCACATGGTCCAGTCTAATTCAACAGACAAATAAACAGGGAAAACCCACATTCATTTTGAGGCTTTTTTTCTTTCTCCTCCTTCTCAAATTAAATGGTCTGTCCCTTTTCTATGTAATAAGCATTTAATTCCATTGCATAGGGTAGTCCAGTGAGATTCAGTGTGTGCCAGGAAATAGCTGCTCCTTCCCCCTCCCCCACTTTCCTCATTTCCTTAGGTAAATATCAAGGATTTAGAGACAGAAAAAAAAGATGAGAAGGAGGAAGGCCAAAGGACACAAGAAAGTAAGTCATACCAGTCTAAACAAGGATTTCTTTTCTGGCTGAAATGAGAAATAAAGATGACTTATAATGGAGAAAGGCATCTGTCTTTGATTATAATTTCATGTAGGCCATGGACTGTGGTGAATTTGTTGTCTGCCAAAGTGGACCATCATTCTGCAGGCTGATGAAATAAATGAATCTTTTTTTTTTTCTTTCTTCCAGGGAGAGCACTCTGCCTTCCAGTCACTGAGAGGCATTCTAGCATAAGCCTGGTGCCAGGAAAAATAAAACTGTAGCCTCCAATGGAGTATGGAAAAAGGAGACTTCACTCTCAAAACAAAGGCAAGTAGTCAAGTCTGTGAACTGCATGTAAGTGCAGAGTCTTTAGAGACACAAAGGTCCATGATCCTCTCTTCAAACTAGGGATGCTTGTAGCTTTTGAGGGTTACGCATGAAGTTTTGTAACTACTACTCAAACTCAGGGAGGGAATGTGGCAGACTAGACAAAAGACTGGTCTTGGTGTACGGGAGTCTTGGGTTTAAGTCTTACCTCTGACACATGTTAACTCTGTGAACACAAGAAAGTCAATTAATGCCCTCAGGTAATTGTCTAAATTAGGTAACTTAACTATAACCTATTGGCATTTCTGGAAAGTAGTTTCCACACCAGTATTTCTTCAACACTAGTGAAATCAAAAAATTCTAACCTTGCAAGAAATGTCTATATACTGGTAATACCAAATACATATTTGGGGCAAATGAGAACATACATAAAGCATTTTGAAAACCTTAAAGTGCTTTGTGAATGTAAGTTATTGTTATTTGAATTGACACGAGATATGTATTTCACTAAAGTAGCAGTAAGTTTTCCAATATTAATTCCTTCAACAAGCATTTAGGTGTCTACTATGTGCAAGGCACTGGGGAAGTACAAAGAATGAAACAAACTATTTTCAAGGAGCCTATATTCTAATGTGAGATACAAGTACCTTATTAATATATGCAAAATAAAAACAAATAAATAAATACAAATTCATACAGAGTAAATTAATGCGGAACAGTTTGTGAAGGAGGGCACCAGCATTTGCAATTCTAGCTCATACAGAAGGTAGTGTGTTAAAGGAAGAGGGGGACCCAGGAGGAAGAGGCAAGGAGAGAGAGCATTTCAGGCACTAGAGAAGTCCAGTGCAAAGACATGGAAGGAAGATAATGAATGCCATGTTTGAAGGACAGAAAGCTGTGATGAAAAAAAATGAATTATTATAAACAAAGGGAATATGTCCACTTTTTTTGGTTTTTTGGTTTTTTTTTTTACTTTTGTTTTTAGTTTCTTTTAAAAATATGTTCATGTACTCTGAGGTACCACATCGCACCTATCAGATTGACCAACATGACAAAACAGTTAAATTATAAATGTTGGAGAAGATGTGGGAAAATTGGAACACTAATGCATTGTTGGTGGAGTTGTGAAATGATCCAATCATTTTGGAGAACAATTTGGGACTATGCCCAAAAAGCTATAAAAATGTGCATACCCTTTAACCCAGCAATAGCACTTCTAGGGCTGTATCTCAAAGAGATCATAAAAATGGGAAAAGGATTCACATATACAAAAATATTTATAGCAGCTCCTTTTGTAGTGGCAAAGAATTGGAAATTGAGGGGATGCTCATCAATTGGGGAATGGCTGAACAAGTTGTGGTATATGAATGTGATGAATACTATTGTGCTATAAGAAATGATGAGCAGGTGGACTTCAGAAAAAACCTGGAAAGACTTGTATGGACTGATGCTGACTGAAGTGAGCAGAACCAGGAGAACATTGTACACAGTAACAGACATGTTGTGTGATGACTAACTTTGATAGACTTAGCCCTTCTCAGCAATGCAAGGATCTAAGACATCCCCAAAAGTCTCATGATGGAAAATGCTATCCACACCCTGAAAAAGAACTGTAGAGTTTGAATGCAGATCGAAGCATACTATTTGCTATTTTTTTCTTCTGTTTGTTTTGTTTCCTCTTTTTTATGGTTCCTCTTATTGGTTCTAATTCTTCCTTATAACATGACTAATATGAAAATATGTTTAATAGGAATGTATATGTAAAGCCTATATCAGATTGCATGCCATCTTGGGGAGGGAGGAGGGAAGAGAAGTGGAGAAACTTGAATCAAGGAGAACAGTTAGGTGGTTATTATAATAAACTGAAATGTGGTGATGACCAGAACTAGTGTGGTTGATATGTGAATGGAAAAAAAAAAAGCAGAGTTCAGAAATATTTGGTTATGGGGGGCACTAAGAAGTAAGAATCAAAAAAGGTGTGGATGGTAGCATCCTCAAAAGAAATGAGGAAAGTAGAAAGAAGATTAAGTATAGGGGGAAAGTTAATGAATCATATTTTATACATGCTGAGTTTAATATGCCCATGGAACATCCAGTTGGAGATGCTCTGTAGACTGGTTATTATACAAGTCTACAGTTTAGGGGCTTTGCCCTGAATATGTAAACCTGATGCTCATATGTATTAAAATGCTAGTTTTGGGGGAAAAAAACTGAACATTTTTTTAAAAACTCATGAAAATGGATGTAGAGAAAGACAGAGAGAAAGAGAGAGAGAGAGAGAGAGAGAGAGAGAGAGAGAGAGAGAGAGAGAACAGAAAAAGAAGAGAGCCCCAAGACTGGGTCCATAGAGAAGGGAAAGAAATGGATCATGATTCAGTAAGAAAAGAACCAGGAAAGTACACTGCCATGGAAACCCATGGAAAAGAGGGAATAATCCAGAAAGAGGGAATAATCATCAGCACCAAATGCAGTAGAGATATCAAGAAGGATTAATATCAAAGAAAGTAACTAAAGGCTTTTGACTGAAAGATTCCTCTAAGCATATACCTTAAAGAGGTCCCTGACTAAACAGAAAGATCCCATATACTCCAAAATATTTATACCAGCAATTTTGTGCCAACAGAAAAAAATGGGAAAAAATAGATGCTCATCAGCTGGAAAATGACTGAATAAATGTGGAACATAAGAGTAAGTAAATATTACTGTGCTATAAGAAACAATGGACATGATAAATACAGAGAAGCATGGGGACATTTATATGAATTGATGCAAAATGAAGTAAGCAGAAGCAGGAAAACAGTATTTACATTGATTACAAAATGTAAATGGGAAGAACAACCACCACAAAACTGCTGGAATTAAATGTTGCAAAAAAGACTAAGAAATACCCCAAAGAGGAGATATTAGAAGACATGTCCCCACGCTTCTTTGCAGAGGTGAATGTCCACAATGTAGAACATTGCATATAATGTGAGGCTATTTTGACATGGTTTTGATGATGTTTTTGACCCTCTTTCTCACTTTTTAAAAATGTTTTTCTTAGAGAGAGAAGAGGGATATCAGCAAAAATACAAGAATTGTCAAATCATATCAATAAAATATTTTTAAATAAGAAATTATTACTAACTTTGAAGAAAGTAGTTTCAGTTGAGTGATGAAGTTGGAAGCCAGATTGCAAGAAAACGAGAAGCGGATGAAAGCAATGGAATTAGAGTCACTGAACAGAGAGAGCTTTTCCTATCAAATTGGTTATGAAAGGGAATATATCCCTTTGGATATGAAAGTGATTATAGAATAATCACTTTAGTAGATGGTAGGATCAAGTGAAGAAATTTCCTATATGGGGATAAACTTGAGTAAGTTTTTAGGCAACAAGCAAGGGGTTAATAGACCAAATCCACAGAGTGGGGAAAACATACTGACAATTACCTGGAAGACAATAAATAATTTATTTTTAAAGTTTTTCAAATGAGGAAAGACATTAAAAAAATGGGAATGTTCATGAAGGTTATGCTTACTATTACCACCACCACCACCACCACCAAAAAGTATGCCATAAAGATATTAGCAATTTTGTCTCCTTCTTACCTATCACTATAAAATCTTTATGAAAATGGTCTGCCCACGTTTCAACATTATCCTTGATCAAAATATGAGAAGGGAACAGGCAGAAATTTGTAGATACTGATCTATTGAAGTCACATCTTCATAGTGACACAATTAGCCAAAAGTTGTAGAAAAATGCTAGATCTGACTGTGTTTACTGTTTATTGGTGATAAAAAAAAAAACAAACGCTTGCCTTGCCAGAGCAAAACTCAACCTTGTGGGAGGGAGATTAGGAGTGAGGAATGCAGCATATTCTGTAAGATGTAGTCAATACATCAGTTGACTTTGCTGAACATTTAGTTCTTATCTTTTTTTAAAATAAAAAAAATTTAAAAAACAGATCTAAAACTATTATAAAGCAGCAAACATCAAAACTACTTGGTATTGGCTAAGAAATAGAGTGGTGGATTAGTGTGATAGGGTAGGTACACAAGACACAGTAGTCATTGACTATAGTAATCTACTGTTTGATAAACCCAAACACTCCAGCTTCTGGTATAAGAACTCACTATTTGACAAAAACTACCTGGAGAACTGCAAAATAGTATGACAGAAACTAGACATAGACCAACATCTTACATCATATGCCAAGATAAGGCCAAAATGGGTACATGATTTAAATATAAAGGGTTATATCAGATCTATAGAGAAAGGAAGAATTTATGACCAAACAAGAGATAAAGACCATTATGAAATGCAAAATGGATAATTTTAATTACATTAAATTAAAAATGTTTTGCACAAACAAAGCCAATGCAACCAAGATTAGAATGGAAGCAGAGAGCTGGGAAACAATTTTTACAGCCAATATGTCTGATAAAGGCCTTCACTCTAAAATATATAGAGAACTGAGTTAAATTTATAAGAATACAAGTCATTTCCCAATTGATAAATGGTCAAAGGATATGAACAGGAATATTTCAGATGAAGAAAGTAAAGCTATCTATAGTCATATAAAATGCTCTAAATCACTATTTATTAGAGAAACACACATTAAAACAACTCTGAGGTACCACATTACACCTATCTGATTGGCAAATATGACAAAACAGAAAAATGATAAGTGTTGGAAAAGATGTGGGAAAATTGGCATACCAATGCATTGGTGGTGGAGTTGTGAACTAAATCAACCATTCTGGAGAGCAATTTGGAACTATGCCCAATGGGCTATAAAACTGTGCATACCCTTTGATCCAGCTATACCACTACTAAGTCTATATCCCAAAGAGGTCATACAAAAGGGAAAAGGACCCTTGTCCTGCATGATGTACAAATATTTATAGCAGCTCTTTTTGTGGTGGCAAAGAATTGGAAATTGAGGGGATGCCCATCAATTGGGGAATGGCTGAGCGAGTTGTGATGTATCAATATAATGGAATACTATTGTTCCATAAGAAATGATGAGCAGGCAGACTTCAGAAAAACCTGGAAAGACTCACATGAACTGATACTAAGTGAAGTGAGCAGAACCAGGAGAACATGGTACACAATAACAGCAACATTATACAATGAACAACTTTGATAGACTTAGCTCTTCTCAGCAATAAAATGACATGAGACAATTCCAAAAGACTCATGATGGAAAATGCTATCCACATCTGGAGAAAGAACTATGGAGTCTGAATGCAGATCAAAACATACTATTTTTTGTTGTTGTTTTTTCTTTATCATGATTTTTCTCTTTTGTTATGAGTCTTCTTTTGCAAAATGACTAATATGGAAAATGTTTAATATGATTGTTCATTCATGTATAGTCTATATCAAATTGCATGCTGTCTTGAGGAGGCGGTGGGGGGGGAAATTTGGAACTCAAAGTCTTATAAAAGAGAATGTTGAAAATTAAAAATAAATATGTAAATAAACATAAAAAATAAAATAAAATACAGGAAGGCTAACTGCACAGAGAGGGATATATTTAGAAAATAATGTGATACATAAACAAAATGAATAAATAATTTATAAAAAAAATTTCATCAGCCAAGGAATATAGATCCATGTGGAAAAGTTGTTTGAAGTAAAAATAGGATTCAAAGTTGTTGATAATTCTCTCAGTCATGAAATTCCATTAAAAGCTGTTAAGTATTTAGAATCATAAAGTTCATATTTTAAATTAAAAAAGCACAACCTTAAAGAATCTCCTCCAACAAAGTTTTCTGGGACTTGTTAAGATCATATGAGGTTTCACAACAGATGCAGCTACAGAGATGGCAAGTTTTGTTCAACAATTATTGAAACTAAGTGAAGTATAAAAAAATAAACATGTAGTGATTTTTGTATTTTCATAAAGAATGTTCTATCTAAGGTTCAAATGGAAGAGAGATAGTCCTTATAGTTGGTGAGGAAGTTCATATGTCAAAGGTTTATGGATGGCGCTGTATTAATTGCATCAAGCCTCTAATAATAAAAGGTGCTGTTGATAGGTTCCATGGCTAGTGAGACACACTAGAAATTCATATATGAAAAACTAAGTAGATGAAGAAAGGCTATTGCCTGAAATGTGTCATTCAGTTGGAAAGACAACTGAATTATCTTGTTTTTTCACCAATAGGCAAAGGGAAGGAAATTAGTATTTTTTATATAGCCTATTATATGTTAGGCACTATGCTAAGCACTTTTTTTATTTTTTAACAATATGTATCCTTCAGAAAGGGATTATATTGGGACAGTGAACTCAGGATTAAATAGAAGGAAGAAAACAGGATGGTTTCCAGTTAGAAAATTACACAATATTTTCAATTATCCCAAATGTCTCACTGACCTACAATATGCATCTTTTTAACACCAACTTTCTCCCAGGGATGCTCTATGCTAGCAATTCATGAGATGGTTGTGCATCATGGGGTCCATGATCTCCAAAGAATCAAGGAAAGGGTAACTAAAAGATGAATGAGGGTATAAGTCAACTATGAAATGATGAATGACTATGAAAATGAACTATCAAAGACGACTTGCATCATTGTGACAAAAAACAATATATGAGAGAAATGTCTTTAAATAGGAGAAAGGCCTGGATGACATCAAATCTCCAGATGGCAGAAAACTGGGATGATTAGCTAAATATCTTGACAAATGCAATATGGTTCAATAGAAAGAACAAAAATTTGCATCTCAAGGGCATAAGTTTAATTCTGTCTTTTACTACCTGTGTGACCTTGGACAAATTCCTTACCCTCGGTTTATTCATCTGTACAATGAGAGGATTGAACTAGAAAGCCTCTAAGTTCCCTTCTAGCTCTAAATCTATGATCTTATAAATCTATGAATAAGAGAAAATGAATTCAACTAGCAAACAATTCAACAAAAAATTATTAAATGTCTACCATATATAAAGCATTATTTGAGTACTTGAATAAAAAGTCCAAAGCAGGGGTGGAGCCAAGATGGCAGAGTAAAAGCACTGACTTGCTTGAGTTCTCCCCCAAACCCCTCCAAATACCTATAAAAATGGCTCTAAACAAATTTTAAAGCAGCAGAACCTACAAAAAGACAGAGGAAAACAAATTTCTAGCCCAAGACAGCCTGGATGGTTGATTGGAAAAGTATATCACACCAGGCTGGGAGAGGAGCGCAGTTTGATGTGGGCGCGTAGGCCGCAACGAACCTGGAACAGGCCTCAGAGGACTGAATCACCGGCAGCTGTGGTGGTTTCCAGATTTTTCAACCCATGAATGCCAAAGACAGCTTAGAAGGTCAGTGGGAAAAGTCTGTGTCTGCCGTGAGAGAGAGAAGCCGGTGGTCTCAGCTTCAGTCCCCAAGCTCTGCCAGGGCAGTGGCTGCCTCCTGAGTTTCTGGCCCACAGACTGAGGGGGAATCTAGTGGCTGATCAGAGGGGTATTGCAGGGATCTCTCTGCTGGTGCAGTATTATCTTGCTTTGCCTGTGCTTGGATCTGAGTCACAGTTCTGGGTGGTGGTCCTGGGGAGAGAAGGAGCGCTGGCATGGTGGAGCTTGTAGTGGTTGTGGAAAGGAAACCCTCCTCACAGTTCCAAGATAGAAAAGAGTGCTTATAGACCAGAGCACAGGCCAGAAAAAGAGTAAACACCCTGCCCTTGATCATAGCACCTTGGAAGAACTGAAAATTTACAGGTCCCTAGAAGTGTCTCTGAAAACAGCTGCACAAAACCCCTGAAGCTTGGGACAGTACATTCTCCACACTGAAAACAGACTCCTACCTTAACAAAGAGTTTGTAACTCAAATAATTGGCCAGGATCATGACTGTCAAGCAGCGCAAAAAGAGTCAGACTATATTATCTTACTTTGATGACAAAGAAGATCAAAACATACAACCAGAAGACAAAGAAGTCAAAGCTCCTACATCCAAAGCCTCCAAGAAAATATGAATTGGTCCCAGGTCATGGAAGAGTTCAAAAAGGATTTTGAGAAGCAAGTAAGAGAAGCAGAGGAAAAACTGAGAGTGATGCTAAAGGAGACCCAAAAAAATACTGAAGAAAACAACACCTTAAAAAATAGCCCAACCCAAATGGCAAAAGAGGTCCAAAAAGCCAATGAGAAGAATGCTCTTAAAAGCAAAATTGGTCAAATGGAAAAGGAAGTCCAAAAGCTTACTGAAGAAAATGCTTTCTTAAAAATTAGAATGGAGAAATTGGAAGATAGGGACAATTTGAGAAATCAAGGCACTGTAACACTAATCAAAAGTAATGGGAAAAATAGAAGAGAATGTGACATATCTCATTGGAAAAACAATTGATCTGCAAAATAGATCCAGGAGAGAGAACTTAAAAATTATTGGACTATCTGAAAGCCATGATCAAAAACAGAGCCTAGACATCATCTTTCAAGAAATTATCAAGGAAAACTGCCCTGATATTTTAGAACCAGAGGGCAAAATAAAAATTGAAAGAATCCACCAATTACCTCCTGAAAGATATCCCCAAAGGAAAAGTCCTAGGAATATTGCAACCAAATTCCAGAATTCCCAGGTCAAGGAGAAGATATTGCAAGCAGCCAGAAAGAAACAATTCAAGAATTGTGGAAACACAATCAGAATAACACAAGATTTAGCAGCTTCTACATTAGGGGTCCGGAAGGCATGCAGTATGATATTCCAGAGGGCAAAGGAGTTAGGACTACAACCTAGAATCACCTACCTCGCAAAACTGAATATAATCCTTCAGGGTGAAAAGTGGTCATTCAATGAAATAAGGAACTTTCAAGTATTCCTGTGGAAAAGACCAGAGCTGAATAGAAAATTTGACCTTCAAATACAAGACTCAAGTGAAACATGGAAGAGGTAAACAGGAAAGAGAAATTGTAAGAGACTTATTAAGGCTGAACTGTTTACATTCCTGCAGGGAAAGATGATATTTGTAACTCATGAGTCCTTTGTCAGTATTAGAGTAGTGGGAGGGAAAAAATTATGTTTGTATAGATAGATAGATAGGTAGATAGATAGATAGATAGATAGATAGATAGATAGATAGATAGATAGATAGA
>NW_020948983.1:24820927-24953739 GCF_900497805.2 Vombatus ursinus
AGATAGATAGATAGATAGATAGATAGATAGATAGATAGATAGATAGACAGATAGATAGATAGGAGTATCATAGACATCATGTACCAGTATGTCTAAAACATATCTCATTATATTGCTTCTCTTTCACTCTCTCTCAAACCAATCCTTCCTGAAGATGTTTCTGTTTCTGCTAAGAGAATCCTCACAGGGTGAGTTGAAGATGAAGGGGTTATATCTAAAAAATAAAATTAAGGGGTGGGAGAAGATTATACTGGGAGAAGGAGAAAGTGAGAAGTAGAATGAGATAAAATATCTCACATGAAACAGACAAGAAAAGGCTTTTACAGTGGAGGGGAGATGGGGGAAGGTGAGAGGGAATGAGTGAATCTTATTCTCATTGGATTTGACTTAAGGAGGGAATAACATACACAATGGGGTATGGAAAGCTATCTTACCCTACAGGAAAATAAGGGGGGAAGGGAACAAGAGATCAGGGGGTTCATAGAGGGGAGGGCAGATTGAGGGACAGGATAATCAAAAGCAAACACTTCTGAGGAGGGACAGGGTCAAAAGAAAGAATAGAATAAATGGGGCATAGGATAGGATGAAGGGAAATATACTTAGTTTTTCACAACAGGACTACTATGGAAGGGTTTTACATGACTACACATCTATAACCTCTATCGAGATGCTTGCCTTTTCAATGAAGGGCAGGTGGGGAGGGAGGAAGGGAGAAAATTTGTAACCCAAAGTTTTAAAAACATATGTTAAAAATAAAAAATTTAAAAAAAATAAAAAAATTTTTAAATAACAAAAAAAAAGTCAAAAGCAAACAGACTCTGCTCTCTAGGAGTTTACATTCTATTACAGCAAGAGGAGAGGACTAGAATGGAATATCCAACAGGTATAAAAATAAGAAAAGACTGAAAACACACCACATTGTGCAAAATAATTCCAAAAGAAAACAAGCACTAAACCTAGAGGGATCAGGGAAGGTCTCATCAAGGAGATGGCACCTGAACAGTGTTTTGATAGAGATTCTAAAAGGCAAAAGCAAGAAGAGAAATGCCAGGCATAAGGAACAGATAGTTTGTACAGGTAGAGAATGTAACGCGTGAATTAAAAAATTAAAAAACAAAGAAAACTAAGAGGAAAATTAAACTAAAATAGAAAGTGTGTGAGGAAAAAGTAACATGAAATGGGACTGGAAATGTGGTTTAAAAGTCAGGATAATGATTTTGTATCTTATATGAGAGGCAATAAGGAATGGTTCATGATTATTGATAAGGGGAGTGATAAAGTTAGATCTGTTTTTTCCAAATATAAATTTTGCAGCCATGTGAAGCCTAAATATGATAAAGGAATGAGAATAATCTGGGGGGGGGGGCATTTATAAAACCATTACAGTAATCTAGGCAAGAGGTGATTAGGTTTGAACTAGAGACAGATGTTTTGTGAATAGAGTGAAATAAATGGATGTGGATAACATTGTGAAGGAGCATTGACATCACTTGGCAGCCTACTGGATTCTGCAATTCAATTTCACAAACATTTATTAAGTTCATGCTATGTGCAAGGCACAATGATAAAAATGAAATGTCCCCTGGACCTAAGGAGCTTATATTACATTGGGCAAACAGAGGATGTATATGTGTATGAGTAAATATAAAAAAATATAAACATCATCCAAAGTAGTTTCAAGAGGGATAGAGTGTTAGCAATGTAGGATCAGCGATCCTCAGCTAGGAGATGAGGGCATTATATTGAAGGAAACTAGAGATCTAAGAAGTTGAGGTGATAAGGGAGTAAATACTAGGAGGTGAGATAAAGAGAAGGAGAGGGACGACCCAGGTTTGAGAATCTGGATAACTGGGAGGACAAGGATTCTCTTAGCAGAAACAGAAACATCTTCAGGAAGGATTGGTTTGAGAGAGAGTGAAAGAGAAGCAATATAATGAGATATGTTTTAGACATACTGGTACATGATGTCTATGAGATATCCTGGAGGACATGTTCAGTACAAAGTTGATAATTCAGGATTGGAGTTCAGGAGACAGATGAAAACATTGCCTTCCTTAGATATCCTCCAGCTTGTTAACATTCTTCCTGAAACATGGTTCCCCAAACTCAACACAGTTCTCTGTATATATGATGTAATTGGAGAAGAGGATAGTTGAACAGTCTCTTTGCTATTCCTTTTCTAATGAAATCTAAGGTAGATTTAGCTTGTTTTGGTTGCTATTTAATGCTGTTATTTCATAGCGAGTTTACAACCCATTAAAACCCCACAACTTTCCCAGATAGACCACTGTCTAGTCATGTTTCTCCCTTTAGTACTCGTGAAGCTGAGTTTTTTTTAAGCTCAAAGATAATGATTCATATTTACATCTATGAAGTTTAGTTTTATTAGAATCAACCAAATGTTCTATACTATCAAAATCTTTTTTCCTAATTCTGTCTTCTAGCATATTAGATATCCTTCCTAGTTTTGTTTCACCAGAAAATTTGGTATTATGTCATCCATACCTTTATTCAAATAATTGATAAAAACTATGCAACAGCCCAAGGACAAGTACAGAGCCCTGGGACACTCCATAGTAGACCTTCATTCAAGTTGCCAGTGAACCATTCTTTGGGTTTAAATCACATGGCATCCAATTCTGATACTCTATCCCAGGCAAATCCTTCATTGAATATACTATCAATGGGGAGGGAGAAACACAATTCTTATATTGCATATGTTTTGAATTTGGGGTTCTGAAAGTCAATTGTGCATTAATGTATGACTTATACATTGATCCCAGCTGTTAGTTCAGGGGAAAAAAACCTTAGATTCCCACAATTTTTGCATTTCACACTGTGAAACCAAAGTCAGCAAATAGACTTTCATGTGCTGGATATTTAAGCAACTCAGGGGCCATTACTTGAATAAAAGACCACTTTAAAGAAAAACACACTGCTTTTATGTACTGATTGATCTTTCCTCACTCAGAACAGTCTGTCTCCAATATGTGTATACATACATATATATGTAAATATATATATATATACATATATACAATATTTCTAACTAGAAGAGCAAAGACAGATTTTTTTAGAAGGGTAGCAATGCTACCATTCAGGTATTTTGGCAAAATTTACTTACTTATCACAGCTATATCTTCATTAATGCATTGGTGGCTTTTAAAAATAAACTTTGGATCAAGGGATGATGGGAAGAGGCTGAAGAAAATCTTCATACTCAAATCCCCAGGAGCCAAAAGTGGGGGGAGAGTGAGAGGAATAAAACAAAAATACCAAAATCTACATGTGGTCCTGACCACTAGCCAGGTAAATAGACACTATAGATAACCTTCAATTAGCATTTAAGAGTACCTTTGTCAATACGGTTATTTTCAAAACTAGTAATTTGGTGGATCTCTGATTTCAATGGGAGGTACCCTCCACCTTGGCAATACAGATTCCCAACCTTCATACTTTCACATATACCTCAAAACTCATTCCTATTTTCCCATTTAAGAATTACTCTATAGAAGTTCTCTGGAATGCATGGGAGGATTTTCCTCTTATTCTTTTAAAATCTTTCAGATACCAATGTGCAACTCTAGCTGACCATCTGGTATCTAATTGGATATGTGACTAGACCAACTCTTTTTGCTATTGGTGCATATATGTATAATTTCTTTAATAATTTCTTTTAGCCCACTTTTCATGTACTTCATTGGGGACATTCTATAACCTGGTTATTCCACCTTTCCATGGTTTTTTTTTATCATTGATCATTTTAATTATTTAGATATTATGGTCCTCCATGTATTTATAACTACACAACACCACTGAAATATTAGTGTTCAGGAGACAGACTTTTGCAACAGCAAACAGTTTGGGATCATGGAAAACATGGTACTAGTTCCCAAATGTGATTCAGTTTGATATTTTCTTCCTACTCTTTTCTGAGACAAGCTCAATGTCCATCCATATGTGAATTCTAACCAGCAATATGTCTCAGATTCTTCCCTTTCTTTTAATTCTCATTGCTTCCAAAACAACCTCCCCATCTACAATCTCTTCTCCTTAATCTTCCTAGGGTGCAGTTCAGATCACAATATTCTCCTATTCAAGAAACTTTGCAAGATGTGTTTTGGTTCCAACCACTTTTATTTATAATGCCATTTTCTAGCCATTCTCACTTTGATCCTATTCTCCACTCAACTAAGGTAAAAGAATTCAAGAGTTTGCAAGAAACTGATTTCATTTTCAGCCAGTCATTAAGCATTTATTAAGCACCTGCTGTATGGCAGATGTTGGGAATACAAAAAAAGGCAAAAGACAGTCTCTGCCCTCAAGGACATTTCAATATAATGAGGATGCAAACATCTATATACAAAGAAGTCATGGTCTTTTTTAAGAACAAAGGACAAACAACAACAACAAAAATAATTGAAAGAAGGAAGGCACCAGAATTAAGAGGGATTTGGAAAGACTCCCTCTAGAAAGTGATATTTTATCTGGGACTTAAAAGAAACCAGGCCTTATCAGGGTCTCTTTCCAACACCGAGAGAACTGACAACAGTGAGGCCAGGGTGCTCCAAGTTTCGAGTGCATTTGGTTTCCCATATTTGTTTGGTGAGACAATATTGACAATAAGGCCTGTGGTCAAAGACCTTGCAAGCCCCTTTAAATTCATAGAGGTTAGTCTTATAGGGCATGGGTACATAGATGAACTTAAGTTGTTGTGGTTTCAAGAGCACCAGACCCCCTAAGGCAATTGTTGAAGCAACTATTACCAGGAACCCTTTTGACTGTTACAAGCTGTTAAAGGCTTCATAGGGCAGTAGAATGTTAATGCTCTTATACCTTAGTCCTGTGGACTCAGGGATACTATCTCAGAACTTCAGATTAAGGACTATAACTCTTTGCCTTAGCACTGTGGTCTCTTGCCTGGCCATACTATTGGTTTGTTTATAAACTATAAACCTTTTTGTGTACTGCTAACCTTTTTTGACTTTGAATGATAACTTTGAGACAGTATGAACTTCAGCCCAGGAGCCCAAATGCTATAATTCTATCAAAACACTACAAAAATTCTATAAAACACTAATCCTCTGAAAGTCAAGCCAATGTATAACTGAAGGGAGAGGCAAAGAATATTAATTCCCTTTTGGTCCACTTCCTGGTTTTCATTAAGTCTGATCTCTGATATATTTTGGCATTCAATATGTATTCATTTTCATGACTGAGGAAAAGGCTTTGGAATGACTGTGTTGTGCTCAGTATTGAGGGTTGGCAAATTACCTCCATCACTAGCTCATACAGGAGGATCAAGAAAACTAATCACCTCTCACATTTGCACAGCAGTTTCTACTTTTAAAGCCCTTTCACATTGGCAAACTCATTTTGTCCCCACAACAACCCTGTGAGGTATGTGGGCAGCTATCATTTATTATCCTTGTGTGACAGATAAGGCCACTCTGTAGGCACACTTACTTGTGAAACAGAAAACATTTGTCAGTGATTTGTGTACAGGCACAAGCTATGCATGCTGGTGGGGTTATGTTCAATTACAGAGTACTGCCCATCAGCTGACCACTTCTGGGGTAACATCTTGTCCACCTTGCCATAGCTATTGGGGGAGGAGGAGATAAGTGCTTACCATTGGGGCCACACCACCTACAGCATGGCTACCACAGAAGCTTCTTTCAAAATATAGAGACCAGGTGGAGGAGATTAGTGTGTGGGGAAATGATGAAGTAGAAAGATGGCAGAGTACAGGCAGAAGCCCAACTGAACTCTCCCAACATTACCCTCCAAACAACTTTAAAATAACTCTGCAAATCAAAGTTTGGAGTGGAAGAGCCAACAAGAGCTCAGAGTGAAATATTTTTCCAGCTTAAGACAACTTAGAGGTCAGAAGGAGAGGTCTGTGTCAATCAAGTGGGCTCTAACCCAAAGTACTGGGCATCAATATCAGCAGGGGGTCTGGGAAGTGGCCATGACAGCAGTGGCAGCAGACCTTCAGGAACTTTTACCCAGAGACAGTAAGAGGAGTGGTACATTTGGTCAGAAAGAGATTACAAGGAAACCTTTGCTGCCACTGGGGGCAGCTGGTGCTAATTGGTGACAATGTCGCCCATAAGCAGTTCTTAGCTGCAGTTCAAGGTAGAAGGGAGGGCTTCTCATCAGTCACAAGGGAACAATGGTCCTGGTTGTAGTTCCAAGGCCAGGAGGAGCACTTAGGGTTTGTGGCTACAGAAGAGTGAGGGACCTGGTTACAGTCCCTAGACTAAGAACACTAGCATGTGTGGCTGCAGAGGAGGAGGGACCCTTCCTGGGTAAAGACATAGTTCAGACCAGGAGAGCAGTAAGAATACCTCTCTCTGGATCACATCACCTTGGAAGCACAGAAAACTCATAGACCCCCAGAATTATTTCTGAAAACAGTAGCACCAAAAAGCCTAAAACTTGAAACAGTGCCTCTCACCCCCAGATGAGCAGAACCCAACTTTAATATAAAGTTCAAAGACAAGAAATAAACCAGGAAAATGAGCAAACAACCAAAAAAGAACTTGACCATAAAAAATTATCAGAGAGGCAGGTAAAACCAAGACATAAATCAAAAGAAGACAACAGCTACAAGCTATTGAAAATAGCTACAAGCAAAGTCTCAAAGAAAAATGTTAGACCCAAGAACAGAAAGAATTCCTGGAAGAGTTAAAGAAAGAGAAGAGTAGTAGAGGAAAATTGGAAAAAGAAATGAGAGTGATTCAAGAAAATCATGAAAAGAGAATTAACAACTAGGTAAAAGAGGCACAAAAAAATACTGAAGAAAATGACATCTAAAAAAAAATAATAATTGGGGGCAGCTAGGAGTACCAGCCCTGAAGTCAGGAGGACCTGAGTTCAAATCTGGCCTCATATACTTACTTGCTGTGTGACCTTGGGCAAGTCATTTAAACCCAGTTGCTTCCCTACCCCCCCCCCAAAAAAAACATAGAATAGGTCAAAAATTCACTGAAGATAAGAACTCCTTAAAAAGCAGAATTGGTCACATGGGAAATGAGGTAAAAAAGCTCACTGAAGAAATAATTCATCAAAACTTAAGCAAATGGAAGGTAATGACTCCATGAGACATCAAGAAACAATAAAACAAAGTCAAAAGAATGAAAAATAGAAGAAAATGTGGAATAGCTTGTTGGAAAAAAACCACTGACCTGGAAAATAGATCTAGGAGAGATAATCTAAGAATTTTTGTATTACCTGAGAGCCATGATCAAAAATGAGCCTAGACATCATATTTCAAGAAATTATAAAGGAAAATTGCCCCAATACCTTAGATCCAGAGAGTGATATAGAAATTGAATGAATCCGTTGATTCATTCATTTATGTATATTGATCATCCCAAAAGTGATCCCAAAATGAAAACTCCCAGAAATATCATAGCCAAATTCCAAAGCTCCCAGGTCAGGGAGAAAATACTGCAAACAGTCAGAAAGAAACAATTCAAATATCATAGAGCCACAGTCAAGATCACATAAGATTTAGCAGCTTCCACATTAAGAAAGCAGAAGACTTGGAATATGATACACTGAAAGGCAAAGGAGCTAGGATTACAATCAAGAATAACCTACTCAGCAAAACTGAGTAATCTGAGTAGTCCTTCAAGGGGAAAATGAATAGTTAATAAAATAGAGAACTTCCAAGTATTCCTGATGAAAAGACCAGAACTGAATAGAAAATTTGACATTCAAACACAAGACTCAAGGAAAACACAAACAGGTAAACATGAAAGAGTAACAATAAGAGATTCAGTAAAGTTAAACTGTTTACATCCCTATATGGGAAGATTATACATTTAACTGCTAAAACTTTATCAGTATTAGGACAGTTAGAAGGAGTCTTCATAGACAGAGGGAATGAATATGAGGCAATTATGTTGGGATGATATGAAAAAAAAGGAATGAAAGGTTCACAAAGAGGTATGTTCTGGGAGAAAGGGAAGAGGAGAGGTAGAATGGGGATTTTTTTTCATATAAAAGGTGTACAAGGAAGAGCTTTTGAAAAATTGAAATTGAATTTAAAAAATGAAAAATTGCTATCCATCTCCAGAGAGAGAACTGATAAACTCTGAGTGCAAATTAAACTATAATTTTCTCACTTATTTTTGCTTTTTTGTGACATAGCTAATATGGAAATATGTTTTGCATAATTTCACATATATAATTCATGTCATTTGCTTACATTCTCAATGAGTCAGGGAGGGGTAAGACAGAGGGGAAGAATTCAGAACTCAATTTTTTTAGATGTTAAAAATAAATAAATAATTAAAATAAATGATTAGGTACATATCATCCCTGTCATCCTGTTACAACTAGAATTGCACCAAGGATGCTTAGAGTGTACCCACAGAGGATGAGCACACTTTTTAATGCTTTTATTCAACTATGAAAAGTACCTATTACATTCATCTATAAGATAGCCCCCAGAACATTAAATATAAAAGAATAATAGCAGGTGAGTGACTTTTCCCAGGATTGTTTCCTCTGGACCCTATCCAGTAAAATGAGAGCAGTGACATCATGATGATTTTTCTAACATTGAATGACACATGTTAGCCAAGATTGATAATAATGGTAGCTATGATTTACATAGTGCTTTACATACATTCTCTCATTTGATATTCATGTGGTTTTGTAAATAATATAGATATTATTACCCTCTTTTAGAGATAAGGAAACTAAGGCTCTGAGATCTATATGCCCATGAACATACCACTAGTAATGGTTGGGAATTTGAACCCAGGTCCCTCCATTTTAAGATACTTCACCATATCAGACCCCAAAGATTGGCTGAGAGTTATATCTATTCAACTTAAAAGTATTTTTAATGATTCTTTTTCTCTATTATTGTTCCTTTTACCTCTCCAGAGATCCATCCCATATAACAATATTTTAATACAAAAGTAAAAGGAGAGGAGAAAAATCAGTATAACAAATCAAAAAAATTTGAAAATGTATGCAATGCACAACAATTGCAGACCCCTCACTTCTGTCAAGGGGTGTAATGGAGTGTCTTCTCATAGCTTTTCTTTTAGGCAATGCTTGCTCATAATTTTGGAATGTTCACTTTTGATTGTTGAATGTACATAAGTAACTGCTTTTTCAATGTACCTTGTTGCAGTCATATATATTGTTTTCTTGGCCCTGCTTATTTCCCTCTGTATCAGTTCATGTAGATCTTTCCACCCTGCTCTGTATTTGCCACTTAATGTCCTCCATAAAAAAGTCCTCCCTGGATGTTTTATCAAGACATAGAAGAGAACCTGAGTTCTTTATGGCCATGCCAGTGAAGCCCAAGGTCTGGACAGATACACCAAGCTGTAACAGCTTCAAGTCCAGTCCTGTTGACAGACAATGTCAACTGTATGAAAACCAACCTAACTAAATACAGTGAGGCTTCTCAGAAATAGGTTGGCCACTGGAGACTGATTCTTTGGTCACAAAATCCATAACACAAAGAAAAATGGGAAATGGCCCTCATGTTTATGAGGCCCTTTTCCACCTCCAGAATGATAGCTCTTAAGTGGTACAAAAGGAACTAGGGGGATCACACAAAAGTTTTGAGACCACTTATAAATGCTGAATGTTTTGAGCCATTCCCAATACCATGCCAAAATACAGAATACAATACCAAAATAATCTTCATTAAGCACATATCTATCTGGTAAGTCACTTTTCTAATCAGTTCTATTGTGAAGGACCACAGATTAAGTGCACATGGACCTCAAAGGGCATCTAATCTAACTCTTGCATTTTATAGGTGAGGATACATCCCTAGTGTGGTTTAAAGTCAAGTTCTCAGACTCCAAAGACATTACTTTCCTCCCCGTCCCCTGACTGTACCACACTGCCCCAAGGATGAAATACAAGCTTCAAAGCCTGGCATTTAAAGGCCTTCACAGTCTGACTCCAGTCTATCCTTCTAAACTCATATCACAGCAATTCCTTTCATTTACTCGAAGTTCCAGATAAATGAATCTACTTGCAGTTCCCCCAAATCAGCAATCCATTTTCTGCCTCCATGCATTTGCCAGCCTACATTGCATGCCTGGAATGAACTGTTCCATTACTTTTATTTATAAGAATCCTGAGCTTCCTTCAAGACATCAATTCTGGTGTCTTCTATTAGAAACATTTTCTGATCCCCCTCATTGCGAGTTACTTCTCCTTCTCCAAATTATATTATACTTAATAGTCTTCTTAAATATTGTATCCATCCTCAATACCATTGCTGAAAGAATAGAATAAGCTTTAGTAGAAAAAGTGTCTTGAAAGTAGGAACCATCCTTGTTTTGTCTATATTCAGTATCTGACACAATGCCTTGCACACAGTAGATATGTAACAATATAGCTTGTTTAATTGAATTTAATCTTTTGTGTCCTAGAGGTGAGATTTTGGTTGTGACCTACAAGTTTGTATACTATGAAAGGAATTGTACCATATCAATATTGTCATTCTTGCTATAAGTGAAACCAGAAGGGTTCAGAAAGTTGCAGCTAAATGGACAGGTGGTTCATAATCTCTTCCTAGAGAATTAAATAAAGGATTTGATGAAGTTAGTTTCATCGTGCATCCAAAATCAATAAAAAATCACTTCTGGAATCTTGCGTTGCAATTCTTATGACAATAATAAGTCAAAAGACTCTAAAAGGATGACTACAACTTATGCATCAATATCTCTTTCAGAAGATGAAGTAGAGACATTCTTGGAAGAACTTGACAAAAGTCTCTATATAATGAGTAATACACACATATCTAACTATATAAATTCATACTATGAAATCTCAATGCAGTGTTGAACACAAGAGAGGACATATGACTTAGGGGAGGGCATGGGAAATCAGTGTCTATAGGCAGACCTATAGTCCCCAGTGCCTGTGTACATGAGCCCCTAGGAACTATGGGACTATTCCTGTGCCTTTGAAAAGACAAAAAGCCCTTCTCTTATTCTTAGAAGAGGGGACCTAAAGGGTAAGAGCTTCTGTTTTTTCAGGTACAGATACAGTCCCACAACTCTCAGAAGCTCACATAGACAAGTGCTGATGACCATGTATCCACCTGCCAACACTCATCTCTAGTGTTCCACTACATTCAGAAAACATGGCTTAGGATTAAGAAATTTAAAAGGTCAAAAGGAGACTGTCCAGAAGTCTCAAAATTCTAAATCATGAATACTTTTTAAAGAAGAAAGCCAGATGTTTCTTGACTTGATGAATAATATCACACAAATTTTGACTTATTTGAGAAAGAAAAATATTGTTCTCACAGGTCAGTTGGAGTCATTTTAGAATCAGCTATCTGTAGTCACACCAACTAGTTGAAGCAAAGGTCAAAATCAGTAACAACGTAGAAGGACCAAGATGAGAAATTACAACTACAATACATCCTACCTGATATTTCCAAACTAGCTATTGATAAAAATAGAAAATTGATAAAGGTATAGAAACCAACAGATTACACTTTTTTTGCCTTTTGGTGAGGCCATCAGGGTTAAGTGACTTGCCCAGGGTCACGCAGCAAGTAAGCGTCAAGTGTCTAGTCCGAGACTGGATTTGAACTCAGGTCCTCCTGAGTCCAAAAAGATTACACTTTTCAATAAATATTTTATCAAATGGTAAGTTATTACCATTTATATATATTTTTAAGCTCAATTTTAAAATGTACATGAAATTTGTCTATTAGCCTCTACTACTAAATAATATGTCAGCCAATATCAACTGCAGTACAAACATTCATAAAATATAGTGAAGATGAAGAGCAATTTTACCCCCACAAAATAATGAAAAGCAATGAAGGAGAAAATAAATCTACAGAAAGATTGGCACAAGAGCTAAGTAAACCAGATCATTGTAAGAACTTTTATACATGGAACTAGAAGTAAGGAAATAGACATGAAATAGAACAGATTTGCCAGCATAGCAATAGTCATCTGTTCCCATCATTTATGACAATGGAACTACCATATTTGGACAATTACACTTCAGTTTCTGATGTGTTAAATAAGGAAGTGGAAATATTACTGAAGAAGATGAAGTCATGGAGAACCTAACTAGGTACAGGTAAAAGAAATCAGCACTTAGAAGTAACACAATTTTGAAAGCACTAAATGACAAATTGTCCACATATCTGAAAGAGGGGAATTTACCAAATGTTTAAGGGAGGGATCACAAATAGTATTAATACAAAAAAGTGACTACCTCAATCATTTATTCCTTTAGACCCAGCAATCCCACTACTGGCTATCTATGCAAAAGAGGTTGAAAATAGAAAGGTCTAGTATATAACAACATATCTATTGCTACACTTTTTATGGTAAGAAAAACTGGAAACAAAGTAGTTATCCATTGCTTGGTGAATGGCTACACAAATTGTGGTATATGAATATAATGCAATACTATTGCACCATAAGAAACAATGAATCTGACAAATTTAGAGAAACATTTATTATTCAGTGGTTTCAGTCACATCCTCCTCTTCATGACCCCATTTGAGATTTTCTTGGCAAAGATACTGGAGTGCTTTCCAATTTCTTTCTCCAGCTCGTTTTACAGGTGAGAAAACTCCAGAAAACATGGTGAAGTAACTTGCCTAGGGTCACCCAGCTAGTAAGTGTCTGAGGCCAGATTTGAACTCAGGAAGATAAGTTTTCTTGACTCCAGGCCTGGAACTCTATTCCCTCACTCATATATTAATACATTAATTCAGGGCAAATTAAGCAGAAATAGGAGAGCAGTAACAAAAACTACAATTACATATGTATGTAAAAACAACACTGAAAGGGGAGGCAAACAGATTGACTGAAATGACCAATATTAGTCATAAAGAATAATGATAAAATCATACTTCTCTTGGCAGAAAGATAAGGGGTCATAAGTACATAATAATGTTTAAAGGAAAAAATGGAAAAGTAGAAATAAGAGGTATAGCCCATCTCTCCCTCACAGCTACTCTCAGATCTAAGAAGAGCAAGAGATTAAATTAGTGGCAAGACATCCAAGGAGGAATTACAATGGGGTATTTTTTCATCCCAAGATCAGGGATTCATCTCACAGGCAAGTGACCAGGGCAAGAACTTGGAAGAACAGAAGTTAGGCTCAACTTCTTTTGCTCTGACTCCAGAGTTGATTCTCAGATTTGACTATGGACCCAGGCCATGATGGTCCACTCTGAGCTTGCAATGCCTTCCACATAGCTGACAGAGGCTGACACTAGCATCTGTGTGTTGAAGCTTTAACTGGGAGCAAGCCTGAAGTTGTGTTGCCAAGACTCATACTAGAGTCAAGAGCCTGCAAAGCTCAGACCAGGAAGGAATCAATCAGGTCATTAGATCAGACAGCTTAGGGCCCACTGAAAGTTTACTTTTCCCTGGCCTGAGCTACCCCCTGAGGTCCTTGATGAACACAGCACTTAAAATCCAAATTAATCAGCAGAAATACAAAACAAGATCTTATAAGGCCCCAGTATTCCCTCCAGATGTGCACAGAACCTAACCCTAAAACAAAGTCCCAATTCAGAAAGTAAGCCTGAAAGAATGAGTAAACCAAAGAGACATTGACTATTGTGGAGACAAGCTATTGCAGAGACAGAGAAACCCAAGACACAAATGAAGAAGAAATAAGTTACTCCAAAATGTCTGTAAGGAAAGCATCCCAAGAAAAACACAGCTTGACCACCAGGTCTATTATAATTCCTGGAATAAATTAATCAAAAGATTTTTTTTTAATTTTAAAAACAGGTATTATAAATGAAGTGGAACTCTAGAAGAAAGAGTTTGAAAAGAAATGAGAGAGCACTAAAGGAAAGACTGAGAAGAGAAGTAATGACATGGTATAAGAGATATCAAGTAAAGTACACTTACTTGCATTAGGAATATTCTTACCCAAGTAGAATGAGATAATTCTTTACCCAAGTAACAGAATTTCTGAAAACTAACATGGACCAAACAGAGCTAATAACTCCATGAGACAGAAAGAAATAAATAAAATAGAGTCAAAAGACTGAAAAAATATTTTTATGCTTGCAGATGAGGTCATATGGGGAGGGTCGTTTCGTTTAACTGCTTTTTTTTTATTAGTAGGGAGAGTTCATTTATCCAGACATGAATGTACATTTTAAAGATATCAATAAAACTTTTTAAGTGACAACTACAATATTAAAAATTAGTGACATATATGGTTATTTCAGCATTTCTATAAATTTTTAAAGAAAATTATTTAATCACATATTTAGTTATGTGTTAATGAAACTATGTGAATGAAATAAAAAAGCTTTCCTAATTATGATGTTCAACAGAGAATATCTTCACAGTTACATAATCAAGTAAAAATGTGAAAAAATAAAATTGTTCTGTGCTTATTTTTTGTTCATTAAAAAAGGCACATTTGATAAAGATATTCTAAAGTTTCTTCCCAACACTCAACAGATTAGACAATCCTAAATTAACCCCTCCTAAATTAACCACATAGGCAACTTTTTTTTTTTAGTAATTCTCTGATTGTCACTATCAAAAAGACATAAAAGGAGGAGACAGATATGAGATGAATGCTTGCCAGAGGTGTTCTTTATAATCATGGAAGATTCCCTGCACATTATCCAGTTGGATGAGGGATTTCCTATAAATGATGATGTCTTTCATCCGTCAACAGGCATTTATTAAGTACCTATTATATGACAGGCCCTGTGCTAAATGCTGGGAATATAAATACAGAAGTAAGTAATTCTTGCCTTCTAAAAGCTTACATTCTACTGAGGAAATATGACAAGCTTGCAGGCGATTGAATAAGGTGTGTATATACAAAATAAATAAAAAGTGATCAGCATACAGGATAATTCCTGCTCCTTTTCTGGGATGACATTGTATGAATTATATCAAATCCTAGAATATTACTTTTCTCAGTGCTATGTAGAGTCATTCAAAAGCAACTGGCCTAATAGTCCAGAAATTAAAAATAAAATAAAATCAATGGTCAGTTTTCCATTCTTTAAACATTGAGCATTTATTAAGGTCCTATGATGTGATAAGAGTTAGAAATACAAAGATAATATTAAAATAGCCTGTGCACACAAAAAACATATTCAACTGGGAGGTTTCCATACAATGACATACAACTGGATATGCATCCTTTTGAGTTAGTTCATACATACATATATCTTAAATAAGCCCTGCAGACTAACAACAAGTTGGACACAAAATTGAACAAGTGGAAGAGAGGAGAGACCTGGATTTCATTTAAGAATCTGTGCAGCACTTCCTTAGATACACCTTGACACAAAACTCATCATTTTAACCCCATTATTCTCCCAGGGATGGTAGTAGCCTTCCTGATTAGCAATATTTGCCAATATATTTATACTGGCACCTCATAACCTTCAATGGTTGCAATGGGAGCACAATAACATGATCCATGCTCCATCACCTTCAGTCTAAACAATAGGTTTTGCGTGAACACAAAAGAATGAATGAATAAATCAATCAATGGATACAAAAACATTTATTATATGCTCCCTATGTAAAAAGCCCTGTGTTGAGCACTAGAGAAATATGAACTGGATGAGTCATTTCTGAAGGTATAACTTTCTGTGGTCAACAAGGAGATCATCCTATATTCAAAATGGACTTGTCCCTTGAAAAGGGAGGGAAAACTACATTGCCCTAATGATCTGGCATGGAGACTGAACACAGAAGGTATGATTTCACCATCATCCCCCAGGTAAGCTTATGAACAGATTTTAGTGAGAAGAAAAATAATAAGAAATTATCCTTGTAAACCCAAACTAACAGGCATGATTTAAAGGCATTTGTCTTATGAAGCCCCTTTGACCACTGCCTAGTAGAAAGGTCAGCAGATGTCTACAGTACTACTCTTTTTCTGAAGAAGAGAACCCAGACACAGTCCTCAGTCTGTCTCTCTTTGCTCCTGTCTCTCTCTATTTCTCTCTGTGTGACTCTTTTTGTCTCTCCCTACTTTTACCCCTCCTTAAAGAGAGTACTGTATCTCTGGGCAAAGTCTAGAATGTGAAGGAATCCAGCAATAGGTTTTCAAAGAGAGGAATGCTTTTAATATTACGCAATATCTCTAGGGTCTCAGATTGATCATTTACCAAGAATTTGCACTGAAACCTGGAGAAGATGAAAAAACATAAATAGGCTGTAAACCGCATGTTGGAGGAAGTGCTTTCATTGTTGCAGTCATGGCTCCATGGGAGTATGAAAGTACAGAATACCATCTAATAGACAATGTTGTATAGTGGGGAAAGTGAGTCAGAAAGATTAGGCTTGGGTGTCAGCTCTGATTCTTACCAGCAGTGTAATCACGGGCAAGTTACTAAACTTCTCCGAGCCTCAGTTTCTTCATATGATTGTTAAGACAAAAGTGCTTTGTAAATTTTAGAGTACTTAATAAATGAGAACCAAAATGATAAATATATTACTCTTCTTACTTCACTGAGTCAAGGACCTAGTGCCAGCAGGACTCCTTTCACCAATGAACATTCCAGCCTTCCCTCAACTTTGTGGACTATCTTTGAAAGTTGCTGTGGTCAAATATTTCTTCCTTCTTTGGTTGACTTGGGGATGCACCTTTCCAAGCTTAGCTCGGGAGTCCTTGGACAAAAGGTAAACAAGACATCACTGAGCTCTCACTCAAAGATTTTCCACATGGTACCACTTGACAGGAATTGGGTTCCACTGCCTTTTAAGAATACAAAATATGATAATATGACGAATCTGATGTAAATGGAGAAAGATTTGAGTGAAGGATGTAGCTCATATTGGCCAAAAAATCCTTCCCTTTACAGTAAGTACCAATATTGTCTACAGTCTTGCTCCACAAAACAGGGCTTGTGGTTTCTCCTCCTAACATAGAATCATAGAATGTCTAGAGAAGAGCTGAGCTAATCTGGGGGAGGAGGAGAAAATGGAGGAGAAGGAGCAATAACAGAAGGAGCAAAAAAAAAAAGAAAGAAAGAAAAAAAAGAACAGAAGAAGCAAAAGCAGCAGAAGGAAGAGAATTGTGGGATGGGTCACTCAAAACCTGACCTAGATAGTGTTTCTGGTTTCAGTGTGCACTACGTTATCATCTGTTGTATGGTGAAGAAAAGCTAGTTTAGGACAATGAGCACAGATCTAGAAGTAAAAGATCCTCTTTACTTTTTCCTAAATGCTAAATCTTTAAGGTCAAGTTAACAAGTAAATGAGCATTCATTAAATGCTTGTGTCAGTCTCTGTGTTAAGTTCAGGGGGATAAAAATACAAGTAAAAAGAAAAGCAATTCCTGCCTTCAAGGAACTTACTTTCTAATGGGGGTGGGGGGTTGGAATAATACATAAAACAGAGCTGAAAACCAATGTGGAAGGGAGTATGGTGACAAAAGTTAAGGATACCAGTCATCCTTTCTAGAGAGGCAATTAGGTGATATAGTAGATAGAATGCTAGACTTGGAGTCAGGAAAATCTGAGTTCAGATGTGACTTAGCCATGTGACCCTGGGCAAATCACTTAACTTCTGTCTGCCTCGGTTTCCTCAACCATAAAATAGGGATAATAATAGCACTTACCTCCCAGAGTTGTTGTGAGGGTCAAATGATATAACATATGTAAAATACTATGAACACCCTAAAATTCTATATGCCAACTAATTATTTTTGTTGTATTACAGATTTTTTTTCCTTTTCCACCAAATTGAATCTATAAAACCCACTATCCTAAATTAAGATTTATAGATTGATAAAACAATGGAGCTGGAGGGTGACTTAGAGATCATTTTGTCCTACTTACTCATCTTACAGATTCATTTGTTCGTTCATTCTTTCAATGAACATTTATTAAGTGCCAACTCCGGTTACAGATGAGGAAATGGATCCAGAGTGGTAGAGTGAACTCAGGCTTCCTGACTCCTAAATTGGTATTCTTTCCATGACGATACCATGTTTCCTTCTTTCATTTCCCTGTTCCAAAACCTTTCATAATAATAATGAGTAATAATTACATTTATTTAATAATAATCTACACACAATTATTTATTTTGCATTAATTATATAAGTAACCATTTAATTATTTGATAGTTTGATGGTTATATGATAATAATAAATATAGCAATTATATAGCACTGTTAAAGTTTGCAAAGCTCTTTACATATATTATGTCATATGACAAATGGCTCTCTACTGCCTGAAGGATCAAATTCAAGGTCTTTGGCCCAACCTTGAAGCCTTGTCACTGAACATGAACTGAGTCATTTCAACAGACTCTGTTTATTTTATTACATGGAGCATTTCACTGCTTTGGAGTTCATTTCCACTGCCTCCTTTGAATGTTAATCCAATCCTTAATTGTTCAAGTAAATGATACAAAGCCTGGATAAGCACCAACATCTGGCTTATCAGAACTGATCTCGGGAGAGATCACTGCAGTGAGAACAGAGGTAGCCCCAACAGACTTCTCCAGTTTCAGTGAGTCATTCCCAGGCCAGCAGCTGCTTTGCCTATCATCATTTTCCATGGTTCTCCTCGTTTCAGGAATCACTTAAGTGTATAATAATAGAATTTTACAGAGCTGAAATCCCTTCTCTCAGGTATCTTGGCAAGATTTGTGTATTTTCTTTTCTTATGTAGCCCCATATGTACACCCCAAATCATGTTTTCCTTCATGTTCCTCCCTCCCTCACTCCTCATTCCAAGCTCACAGTGGGCAAATGATTAATTACACTAAGCAGGAGTATTCATTGCGAACTGACACTGCACTGCCTCACACATTTATCACTGACACAGCTGCCCTGTACAAACATTCAACTTCCACATAAACAAAGTGCAGCAACATAGCAACATGGACTGCCCCTGAGATGTCTCCTGGCTAGAGGATACCAGAAATCACTTTTCCAACATGTCTCTTTGCCAGGATCCCCTAGATGTGGTGGAACACTTGAGTGACACATCTGAAGCCTCTGTTTCTTCAGTTTGCCATGACCTGGGAAACTATCTAACTAAAATAGCAAAAATGGAAAAGCCAACCTCTTTGTACCCAGCAACTACATTATGATTTCCACTGTTAGGTATCCTTTCCTAGGAATGGTAGAAATAGACTCAGAAGTAGGGGGTCAGTTAATGTGTCTCTAGATAGATGAAACCTACCTAGGTAGATCTAGGTAGAATCTGCAAATTACATCATCATCACTAAGAAACTATCTTTGAGGGACTTCATTTCTGGGTACTGGAGTAGGGCTGGATACAAGCATGGACCCAAACACAATAGAGATACGCTAGGATAGAGATATGCTCCACAAAGTCCTTGTCACTTTTCCCAGAGGTTCAGCCAACATAAGCTAATCATTGAAAGTTCTCTGGAGCCTTACCTGGTTGTTTACTTCCATAGTCTTCCACAGGTAACCTGCATAACCTCACAAATGGTTTGCCAGTAAATAATTTATGCCATCACATAATCACAGAAAGCATTTAAATGACAGAGGCCTAGGATTTAGAGAGGAAAGGAATTTAGAAGTGATCTAGTTCAAGTACTTTGTTTTACTGATGAGGGAGCTGAGGCCTACAGAGACTAAAATAGCTAGTCCAAAGCCCAAAGTCACAAAAGTTAAGGAAGGCATAATGTTTTTCCTTCTCTGGTCCAGATGTGCATTAAAGTCTCTGGAAATTATCTCCTCCATGACTCTATTACCTTGACTTTGTCATGTTTTATAGCTCATAGATGATAATAATAGCTAGCATCTGTATAGCTCTTTATAGTTTTCAAAGCACTCCTTACAACAACCCAGTTATTATTATTTTACTGATGAGGAAACTGAGGTTAAATAAGGTTCACTGACTTGCCCAGGCCACACAAGTCTAATGCTATCCCCATGTTACCACCTAGCTGCCTGCCTTTATTTTATTTTTTCTGATTCTGTTCTCCTAGATATTTGCCTGCCTTTGGCCTACTTCCCTCTCTTGAATTTCAGCTTCTATATGCCAAACATTGTAGTTACTTCTAGGCATCATTCTTCCATTTGGCTTTCTAGTCCTAAACCCTCAATCAGCTATTTTGCAGATTCTAGTCTAGCATCCTCAAAGTGGAGGGAGGTTTCTGGTTTGAGTATGTGCATAGAAGAAGGTGGGAAGAGGTTGATTTGGATCTGTGATTTCAATGGTGTAGACCACTACCAAGAAAACTCCCTCCACCAATGCAGATCAGCATCAGTTTTTCAATTTATGAGACATGCCTAGAATGCAAAAAAATTAAATGACTTACTCAATCTCTCACACAACCAGTAAGCACCAGAAGTCATCAGAAACAACCATGTCTTCCTGACTCCAAGGCCAGATGTCTAGTAATTTTTCCCTTGTTACTTGGGGAAAGTAAATAATTTATATTTGGGCAGAGATGCCAAATTAGAAAATGGTTTTCTTTATCTTCATATATCTTTACAATCTACCTGAGTTTTCTGACTTAAAAGCCCTTTTAGCTGAGCCCATTTCATAGGATCATTGATTTAGCATGGCAACATAAAGGTGTCAAAGTCATGGCCTGTGGTAGCAAGTAACCCACAACACTCCTGGAGTACAGAGGATTCAGATTAACTGTGACTGGGAAATGTTTAACAAAATAAATAAAAATATAATACAATACAGAAAGTGTTAAATTTGTTTTCTAAATAAGTATGAGGCCTGCTGGGATCTATTTCAATTTGAATTCAACAACACTATAAGAGATCTTAGAGGTCACCTACCCAACTCTCTTTGTTATACAGCAAAGGAAACCAAGGCCCAGAGAGGTTAAATAACTTGCCCAACATATGCAAGAAATAGCAGGTCCTGGATTTCAACCTCTGATTGCAAATCCAGGACTCTTTGCACCATCTTTTCACAATGCATTGCATTTTTTCCCTTTTATTCATTTATTTGTTTGTTCGTTCATTCATTTATACCATTCAAGTTATCTTCCTCCTTCCCACCCTTCCCCCATATGCATTACATCTTAACCAGCACCTGCATGAATTCTACACATCCTTCAAGGCCCAGAGCCTGAAATTAATCCTGTTTCAGAAAGGGCCAACTATAAGAAACCTTAGATTAATTTCTCTGCCGCAGTGGGCCTCCATCATTTGCTTGGGCATCTGCTGATCTGCTTGGGCATTCCTAGCATGAATAGAGATCTTGGAGGCTGGACTTAATTTGAACTCTCTGTAAAGAACAATGGCAACAACATTTGATATTTCTGTACCTTTTGCAAATTAGAAAAGTGTTTTATCTGTGTTATCTCATTTGCTCCTCAATACATTCCTGTAAATGTAGGTGCTATTATTAGCTTTATTTTCTATAGGAGGAAACAGAAGCTTTGAGAATTTAAGTGATTTCCCAAGGGTCCCACAGGTAGTAAGTGCATGACATGATTCTAACCCACGCCTTCATGACTTTAAGTCCAGGAATCCGATCACTACTCTAGAGTGCCTCATTAGTACTCATATCACACCTAATTTTTCATACCATGGATAAATATCATGGATTCAGATTGAACTCATGCCAGGGCATGTTTCCATCCATAGAATAACTATGATTAGAATATGGCTTTGTTGCCATATTCTAATACCTGGTCAACAGGTCTTCTTGGAATCCTAGTTTTAGTTCTTCATGACTGGGTTCATTAGATACCATAAAGGTACTCTAACGTGACTCCTTTGAGTCATCCTGATAATGTGAACCCAGAATGAATTTAAAAGCCATTTAAACATGGCTTCTGAAAAGCACCAATTTTCATACCATAATTTACTGTCAGCAAAATTTACAGAGATTGTAGCAGTATAAAAGATGTTGTATCCCCCACAGTTTTTCAGCCACAATTACTGCTTGAACTAAATTTTTTCTCTTTGCATGTCAATAGCATCAAAATTAGGGGAGCTGGGTCACTTCTGATTATTTTATCACCTTCCTTGCCAGTAGTTACTAAGAGATCATAACATTTTCTGAAAATATGTTCCCAGTTTTCTAAGAGCCATTAAAGACTTAGTAGTCACTTTTCCATTATTCATTTCAGGGGAACAATTATTTCCTTTTCCACAAGAATATTGCTACAGCCAACTTGTCATTCCCAAGATTATTCCCAAGAATAATCCCAAGATTATTTCTAATGCACATCATCATCTTCCTCCTCTGCTCTAAAATTTTTAGTGGCTCCCAATTGCCTGCTGATTAAAGTCCAAATTTCTTGCCTTAGTATTCAAGACCTCTATACTTTAGTTTCAACCTAGATTTCAAGACGACTCTCTTTTACACAATTTATACACCAGCCAAAATGAACTACTTGACATTTTCCTTAAAAAAGCCCTTATGTTCCCAACCTCTACATCTTAATTATTGCCTATTCTCAGAATAAAGTAAGAGTAAGAGGTTAGATGGGTCAATTGAGTATGACTTATCTGTGTTGGCATCTTCTCCTAAGGATAAAGATGAAAATGAAAACTGTTGTAGAAATTCTAAAGGGGCATTCTAGTCACTGTCAAAGTCTTAGAGGGTAAGTGAACTGGTTCTTTAACATCTTTAAACTTGATATAGTTGTGTCAGTCAAAACAGGTGTGGTTTGTGCACAAATCAAATGGTAAAGAGAAATTTTCTGGAAGTAATAAGGAAAGAGTTGACAGAGTGAATGGAATAAAAAGAGGATCCAGAGAATTATTTGTGTGTACCTATGAGAAATATTATTTGAGGTAGAATTAAAAGATTACTGAGTGATGAAAGGCAGAGTTAAATGAGGCTGTTTAAGATGAGTAGAATTTTCCTTGGGTTGTTAGGAAAACATAAGAGGTCTAGGATGTCTTCTTATCAGCCACCAGGTGGCATTATCAACATAGGACAGCATGGTTGCTTGGTGAAGGCATAGTAAGAAGTGCATAGCTTTGAAGTAGTGATGTAAGGAGGAAACAGTGTGTCCCTTTAAGTCAGTAAGTTGAGTGTTCATAACTTGGAGGAGTGCCTATAGTATTAACTACTCAATCTTGCCAATTTTTTGTTATTAAAACAAACTCACATTTTTATTATTTTTGAGCTTTAAAAAATCAGAGCTCCAGTAGTTTATATATATATAAATATATATATACACACATATAAACCAGAAGGAGAATAAAAATCAGCATCTGAGTTAGGTGAGAACAACTGACTGATCATTTAACTGTCAACACAGGGGAAAGTATTGCCAGAAAAGTTAAAGGGAAAGTCTAC
This sequence comes from Vombatus ursinus, assembly GCF_900497805.2. Lineage (NCBI taxonomy): Eukaryota > Metazoa > Chordata > Mammalia > Diprotodontia > Vombatidae > Vombatus > Vombatus ursinus. Next base: position 24,844,166 of record NW_020948983.1, read on the forward strand.
TTTCCTCTTCATCTTTATTTTCTCTGGTGTTGCTCCAAGCATCTTCAAGCATCTCTTTTAAAGTAGTTATTTCAAGAACATTCTTCACACATTGACTAGTTTTATTTTCATTTCAAGCATTAAGGGAAGAAAAGCACACATTGTCAAAAGCAGCCAAGTAGATAAACAAATATACAAATGTAACAATTTTTCATTTTTCCTCTCTTTGAATGACTTGATGTAAATCATTCCTAATAGGATTGAATCTATGATTGAGTAATTAGTATATAGCTTTAGTTCCTACCTCTGTAGTAACCAGGGTTGGCTACCTAAAAGGCAATTACTACTTCCCCAGTGGCCTGTGTAGTAAACTGTACATTTTCTATTTTTTCAGGTGAAGGAAGGAAGCAATCAGTATCCTGCTATTCAGAGAGTATTTTTAATGGGGAATCTGGCCCATGGGCATTTGCCAGGTCATCATACACTTTGGGGTGTCTTACCCCAAACAAAACCCCTTACTCTGGGAACAGGAAGAACTGGAGAACAGCCCTTCTGAACTGAGCTTTTCCAATCTGTCCCTCATGTGCTATGTAAGCTCTTGTTCTAATACATTCAACTACAAGATTTCCCATAGAACAGGATGTTCAAAGGCAGAGATGTCTATGTCCTAGAAATCAAGGAAAAGTGGCAATGTTTGTTCTAGTGTGTCCCAACACACTTCTCTCTCTTCCCACAAAGCATAAGTGTTTTGTTCAAGCAGAAATTAAAAGAAAGCAACAACATAAGCTAAAACAAACAAATAAAAACCTCCTAGAATGGTCTTTAAGTTTTTTTTTCTATTCTAACCTCTCACGCAATTCAAAGAATATTATAATCATAGAAAAATCAGGACTAAAAGAAACTGCATACATCATCTAGCACAGAGTTTCTTAAACTTTTTCCACTCGTGACCCCTTCAGTGCTTCTTAAACTGTGGGTCATGACCCACAGTTTAAGAAGCACTGCCAACCCCTCCCTTTTACAGATCTTCACACAATCTCAGGTTTGGAAGGAATCTTAAGGCCATCTAGTTTCCTTTATGCTTGAATAACATGCCTGATAAAAGGTCATCTTTCCTTGACTTGAAGACCTCCTGTGAGGAGAAACATATCCACTTTTGAATATTTTTAAATATTAGGAAGCCTAAATTTGCATCCAATTTGCAATCACCTTCTGCTTCTTACTGAATAATCTGGAACCGAGTAAAACCAGCCTGATCCATATTTCAAATACCTAAAGACAACTATCATCCCTGCCCCCCCACCAAGTTTCCTTCTGAAACACAGGCTGGAAAGATCAAGTCACTTAGCCAGGACAGTATATCAAGTAAGCATTCATTAAGTATGCCTAACACTACATTAAGTGTGGAATAATCAGTGGTAAAGAAAGAAGAAGCACCTTGTGTGACCTTCACACTATATCATGTTGGGCCCATTAATAAAATCCTCTCTTTGATATCCATTCTCAGCCTGAACGCCTTTGATGATGGAGAGAGAGAAAGAAAGAGAGAGAGAACCTAGAAAGAGACCTTAAAAAAATAACTTTCTCTGTCCCACTCACCACTTCTTGGAAAGAATGATTGACATATTTATTATTTCTCAAGAGTGGTTCTCAAACTTTCTTCTTTCTCCAGACCCCTTTATACTCTAAAAAAGTATTGAGGACCCCAAAGAGCTTTTGTTTACATGGATAATGTCTATCAATATTTACCATACTGGAAATTAAAATGGATAATTTTTAAATTATTTATGTATCAATTAAAATAACACATTTTTAGAAAATAACTTTCAAAAAACAGTCAAAAGAGTGATATTATTTTACATTTTTTTTTACAAATCTCTTTGATGTCTGGCCAAATAGAAGACAGCAGGATTCTCCAATCTGATTCTGCATTCATTCTATTGAGATATGATTATTTTTGGTTGAAGTATATAAAGAAAATTCAGCTTCACACAGATATGTAGTTGGAAAAGGAAAGAGTATCTTAATAGGCAAATAACATTTTAGTATTCTTAAGAAAATAGTTTTGATTTCAAAGTTGAATGCAGATCGAAGAATGCTATTTGCTCTTTTTTTTCTTCTGTTTTATGTTGTTTCCTCTTTCTTGTGGTTCCTCCTATTGTTTCTAATTCTTCCTTACCAACATGACTAATGTGAAAATATTTTTAATAGGAATGTATATATAGAGCCTTTATCAGATTGCATGCTATTTGGGGAAAGAAGGTGGAGAAGGAGAAGGAGAAAATTTAAAACTCAAAAGCTTATGGAAATGAATGTTGAAAACTAAAAATAAATTAATAAAAAAAATCGAAGACCCCTTGAGAGGATCTCAAAGACCCATGGGTTCCACAACCACACTTTCAGAACTATTACAGTTTTGTTTTTTATCTCTACATTATCAAGAATAATCATTTATTTTTAAATAAAACATTCTTCTTAAAAAAGAAATAATGAACATGATGAATACAGAGAAGTATGGAAAGACCTATGAACTGATCCAAACTGAAGGAAGCAGATCCAGGAAAACAATATATACAATGACTGTAATGAAATAGAAAAGAAAAAAAAAACATCAACCACAAAACAATTGGAAATTAATATTGTGAAATCTTAAATGCCAAGCTTGGCCCCAAAGAAAAAGATATGAAAAGACACCTTGCTTCTATCTGGACCCATAGGGGTTGTACATTGACAGGTTTTTGCTTTTATCTATTAACTGGTTTTCCTGATTGTTTTTCTTTTCCTTGTCTTTAATTTTTTTTTTTATTATGAGAGATGCTCTCTGGGAGCAAGGTTAGGGAAAGGTAGACAAGGAAATCCAGACAATGTAAAAACAAAAGCTAACAATAAAATGTATTTTTAAAAACCAAATGGAAATAATAAAACACTTCCCACCTCTACCTGTTATTAGGAAAGCACTTTGAAAACCTGAAAGCACTATGGAATATGAGTTGTTAGTCTTCAATGTCACTACATAAACATTAGTCAAGTGTAATCAATGGCACTGTGAGAAAGGCACTGGACTTAGAGTCAGAGGTTGAGCGTTCAAATCTGGGATCTGCCCCTTACAACCTCTGAAGACTTGGGCAAGTCACTTAATTTCTTTGGACCTCAGTTTCTTCATGTGCGAAATGAGGAAATGGGATTGATGACCTATGAGGTCCTGCCCCATACTAAAATCTACATTCTTAACAGCAGAATTCATCTGTTACTTGGTGCATTACTAACTCTAACTCTACCTCACAGTCTGTACTTTATGATGTCTCCTTAAAGGCAGAACAAAAACAAAAATAAGGCTTCTGGACTTTTAAAGAGTCACTGAGCCTCTATGAAACTAATTTTTTTTAATTTATAAAATGAGAATATAATGATGATGATGATGATGATGATGATATTTGATGTACTTCACAGGGGTTGTTGTGAGATAAGAACTGTGTAAACCCTAACATGAGCAATTATTCTTTTGAGATCATGCTATTTTCCTCATTTGGCAGATGAGGAAACTGAAGCCACAAATGATGAGATGAATTACTCAAAGTCACAGATAGTACAGTCAGTGGCAAAGTCAAGGATAGAATGAAAATACCCTGATTCCCAGCCTGAGGTTCTCTCCCCTGCAACATCTTATTAATACCAAGAATTTATACAGCATTTGAAGGTTTGCAAAACACTTTACATACATCATTTCACTTGATCCCCACAATAGGCCAGTGGAATAAAGGTTACTATTATCTTAATCTTAAAGATGGGGAAACTGAAGCTCAGATTCTTGTCCAGGATCACACTCACAGTAAGAAACAGAACCAGAAATTGAACCAACATCCTCCTACTTACTATACCCCAGTATGCCACATTGCTTCTAATGCTGCCTTTAGGACGAGCAATCTCATACTCAATATGGATAAAAATAAAAAAATTAGGGAAAAAAGTCTCCAGAAAGTTATTTAAGTGCAGCACTTACTATGGGAATTGTATGTCTATAAATGGACAACTTTATGTATTTAATTGAAGTAGAATTTGTGAGACATGAAATTTGATTTAAAATCAAATGGCATCAGACATTCAACATGACACCTGTGACAAGATGATACATTTTACCATTTCCCACCCATTAGATTTTTTTTAATGTTTAATTAGAATTTTTTTAATGGGAAATTAGATTTCCCACCCATTAGATTTTAAAAATTAGAGTTTTTTTAACTTCACATGTTATATTGGAAATCTCATTTCATCATGAATTACTTTATTTTTTCATGCAAGAATATACTTATCAAAGAAAATGAAACATTCCAGTTTGTTTGAATTCTTTATTAGGATAGTCTGCCCACAAAATGCAAGCATGCTGAGAACAAGTGTTTGAAGAACAGTACTCAGTGTGGAGCAGGATGTGTGTGGGTTGTTTTTTTTTTCCTCATAGAGTACAAAGGTAGAAAGTATTGGAGCCCTATGTTTTATTTATTTTTCAGTCCTATTAAGAGGTGGGTGCAGATGTGTATGTGTGTGTGTCTGTGTGTCTGTGTGTCTGTGTGTGTGTGTGTGTTAAGGGTAGATAATGATGAACCATTATGAGAAATTTCTTTTTCCTAGGACAGAAAATAATAATTGCTAGAGGTCATGTAGCATCTTAAGGTTTGTGGACTACAGATAATGTCTCATTTGATCCTCTCAACAACCTTGAAAAGCAAGTGCTATTTATTATCCCCATTTTTAGGAAGAGGAAATTGAGGCTGACTGAAGTTAAGTGATTTGCCCAGGGACAAACTGTAAGTGTCTGAAGCAGAATTTGACCTTAGGCTTTCCTGATTCCACATCCAGGATCTACCTACTTTGCCACACAGCTGACTGTGAAAACAATAGTGTGTAGTGGGAACAATATGTGTAGTAGGAAGAGCACTGAAATTTGGAATTAAAAGATATGGGCTCAACTTATGACTGCCAATCATTTTTTCCCTTGATGTTGAGTTCTCAGTGTTGAAATACATATGATATATTTAAAGATACAACAATCTTCACATACATACGTTCCTTCCTTTCTCCTAAGATATCCCAGATATAATTTTAGGCACAAATTAAACAAACTATCTTTTTTAAAAAATTAATTTTGTTGATATCTTTTTCACGTTGCCTAAATTTCTCCTTGTATGCCTCTCTCTTCTCTTCCTAGAGAGCCATCCCATATAGCAAAGAATATTTTTAAAAGAAAAAAAAGGAAGAGAAAAAAACAGCAAAACTGATCATTGCATTGGAAAAATCAGAAAATAAATGTGATGTTAGCATACTGGTAACCTCTCACATGGGCAAAGAAGTGAGTATAGTACAGGGATGGGGGAAAAGGATATGTCTTCTCATGTGTCTTCCTAGGTGCCATACTATTTACATTATTGCAAATATGTATGTTGTTTTCTTGGCTCTGCTTATATCACTACATAAGTTTATGTATGTCTTTCTATGTTTCTTTGTATTTATCACATCATTGGTTATTAAGCATAGTAATATTCCATTACATTTATGTACCACAATTTGTTTAACCATTCCCCCAATTGATAAGCATCAGCTTTATTTTTAGATCTTAGTTAACAACAAAAAGTGCTGCTATAAATATTTTGGTCCATATAAAGTCTTTCTTTTTTTATCATGACCTCCTCAGCATGTATATTAACTGTGTAATATCTTATTTCAAAGAATGTATCTAAGCATTTTTAATCATTTAATTTACACAATTCTAAATTGTTTTTCAGAATTGTACTAATGCAAGAATGTGCTAGTGTGCCTATTTTTCCAAAACCCCTCCAACATTTACTGTTTCCATATGTTGTCATCATTGATAATTTGAAAGAATTTGTGTGAAACTGCAGGGTGGTTTTGTTGTGCATTTTGCTTATTATTAGTGATTTAGAGTCTTCTTTTTTCTGGTTGCTAATAGTATAAAATTCTTTTGAGAACTGTTTATTTGTAAAAAGTCAAGGTCTCCCACTGCATCTAGTCATCCTGATCTATATCTTGCCACTGGACCCAGATGGCTCTGGAGGAGAAAATGAGGCTGGTGATTTTGCACAGCCCTCCCTCACTTAAATGCAATTCACGTGCATGTCATAGCATCACCTCCCTAATGTCACGGCCCCCTTCGAGAACGAAGGACAAATAACAACAGCAAGCTTGGAACAGTTTTGGTCTTTTACATATCTGTTAGTTGTCTATATTTCTTTGCTATCAAATCTTCATTAAGGCTTTATGAGGCTCATGATTTTTTTTTCCTATTTCACCACTTCTCTCCTTATCTTAGATGCCTTAATTTTGTTTATATGAAAGAGTTTCAACTCCATATAATCAGTATTAACAAATTTGGTTCATAATTGCCTCTGTCCCTTATTTAGTTAAGAATTCATTTTCTTAGTCTGTGGAAAATATTCAGCTCATATGCTTAGTATTTGCCAGAGTTGGCAGATTTTATCAGCATTAGCTGATATAAAAAGTTCCAGTGTGTTCAAGTTTTAAAGCCATTTCAAGATCTTATGCGACTCTCCTCTGATGGGCCATCATGTAAGTGAGTTCTCCCTTTTCCTCTCCTTTAACAAACTTCCCACTCTTTTTTTATTAAAATGTTCTGTTTGTCTCCTCCCCTCTTGGATTCTAACTTTACCAATAAAATGCTTTGGTCAGATATGTTAGGGACCCAAAAATAGCCTTACTGGTCAAATTGACCCAAGTTCAAATAGTATTAGTAATTTTTTTGTATAAAAAAAACAAAAATAAAAAAAAATTCTTGATATGACTTTGAACATTGAAGTGTGGTCAGTTATTTATTTGGTCAGTTTTATACTCTATAGAAGCCACAGTATGTGTTGGAGGAGGCCTAGGACAGGAGGGGGAAAGGGAAAGTGACCCTGCTGATTGGGGGGGTGCTTTGGGACAGTAGGTTCCATCTTGTGTTGTTTACAATCTTTCTGAGCTCACACAAAGCCTTTTGCTGTTACTATTTCTAATGTGTACTGTATGTATTAATATTGCAAAGATTGTGGAAAAATTATATAGTTTATTTTTCACAAATGGAATCTCAAAAAAAAAGAATTCATTTTCTGTGAATATAGCTGTGAAAAGTACCCAATCTTTTTCTCATCTAACTTTTATGTTGTAATCTTTAATATTAAGTTCACATATTGTTGCTCAATGGCTCTTTCATCTTTGACTTTCTGATCCCATGGACCATAGCATTCCAGACCCTTCTGTCCTCTACTATCTCTTAAAGTCTGCCTAACTTATATTTGTTACTTCAATAACACTATCTATCTTCTGCTGTCCCATTTTCCTTTTTCCTTCAATCTTGCCTAATATTAGGGTCTTTTCTAATGAGTTCTGTCTTCTCATTACGTGACCAAAATATTTAAGCTTCAGCTTCAATATTTGTCTTTCCAATAAATAGTCAAAGCTACATTCTTTAAGTAGTGATTTATTTGATCTCTTTGCTGTCCACATGTGCAGTCACACATTGCTACTGGAAATAAACTGTAGATTTGACTATATAAACCTTTGTTGGCAAGGTGATGTTTCTGCATTTTAATATGTTGTCCAGATCTGCCATAGCTTTCCTTGCAAGGAACAAATGTCTTTTAATTTCACCACGGAGTCATTGTCTACATTGATCTTTGAGCCCAAGATATAAAATCTGACACTGCTTCTATTTCTTCTCCCTCTGTTTGCTAAGAAGTGATGGGACCAGATGACATAAGGTCATCTTATGTGTTTTATTTTGGATTTTGATGTTAAGCTTCAAGTCAGCTTTTACAGTCTCCTCTTTCACCCTCATCAAGAGGCTTCTTAATTCTTCTTCACTTTCTGCCATCAGAGTAGGATCATCTGCATATCTGAGATTGTTGCTATTTCTCCCGGAAACCTTAATTCCACCTTTTGATTCATCCAACCTGGCATTTCACATAATGTATTCAGCATAATAAGGCTCTATCATGTTCCTTTCACTATCTTGAACCAACCAGTTGTTCCATGTTTGGCTCTAACTGTTGCTTCTTGAACCACATAAGTTCCTCAGGAGAAAAGTAAGGTGATCTGGTATCCCCATATCTTTGAAAACTGGCCACATTTCATTGTGATCCACACAGTCAAAGGTTTTAATATAGTCAATGAAACAGAAGTGGATGTTTTTTTGTGGAACTCCCTTGTTTTCTCCATAATCCAGCAAATGTCAATTTGGTCTCTAGCTCCTCTGCCTCTTTCAGAATCAGCCTACAAATCTGATAATTCTTAGTTCATATAGTACTGAAGCCTAGCAAAATCTTAACCTTACTGGTGTGGAAAATGAGTGCAATTTTTCAGTAGTTTGAACAATCTTTGGCATTGTCCTTCTTTAGAATTGGAACATAAACTGATCTTTTCCAATTCAGTGCCACTGTTATATTTTCCAAAATTGCTCATATATTGAGTGTAGCATTTTAACAGCATTATCTTTTAGGATTTTAACTAGTTCAGCTGGCATTCCATCACCTTCACTAGTGTTATTGCTAGCAATGCTTCCTAAGGTCCACTTGACTTCGTTCTCCAGGACGTCTAGCTCTAGATCAGTAACCACATCATTGTGGTTATCAGTGATATTAAGATCTTTCTTGTATCGTTCTGTATATTCTTGCCACCTCTTCTTAATCTCTTCTGGTAAGTCTCTACCATTTTTGTCTTTTATTATGCCTGTTTTTGCAGGAAGCATTCCCTTTATCTCCAATTTTCTTGAAGAGATTTCTTGTTTTTCCCATTCTATTGTTTTCTTCTATTTCTTTGCATTGCTCATTTAAAAAAAAACCTTATCTCTCCTTTACTATTCTCTGGAATTCTGCATTCAGCTGGGTACATCTTTCCCTTTCTCCTTTCCCTTTTGCTTTCCTTCTGTCCTTGGCTATTTGTAAAGCCTCATCAGACAGCCACTTTGCTGTATTGTTCTTCTTTTTCTTTGGAATGTTTTTTGTCCCTGCCTCCTGTACGATGTTGTGAACCTCTGTTCATAGTTCTTCAGGCATAGTATCTACCAGGTTTAATCCCTTAAATCTATTCATCACTTCCACTTCATATTCATAAAAGATGTTATTTAGGTCATATCTATACAGTCTGATGGTTTTCTCTACTCTCTTCAATTCAAGTCTGAATTTTGCAACAAGAAGCTCATGATCTGAGCCACAGTCACCTCCAGGTCTTGTTCTAACTGACTGTATAGAGCTTTTCCACCTTTGGCTGCAAAGTATATAATTGATCTGATTTTGGTATTGATCATCTGGTGATGTCCATGCGTAGAGCCACCTTTTGGGTTTTTGAAAAGGTGTTTGCTATGACCAGCAAATCATCTTGACAAAACTGCATTAATCTCTGCCTTGCTTCATTTTGTTTTCCAAGAGCAAACTTGCCTATTATTCCAATTATCTTTTAATTGCCTACTTTAGCATTCCAATCCCTTTGGATGAATGTGACTTTTTTATGTTATTTCTATAAGATGTTGAGGTCTTCATAGAACTGAACGTGGGCTCTATGGCATCAGTGTTTGGAGCATAGACTTGTATTACTCTGGTGTTGAATGATTTGCCTTGAATTTGAAGAGATATCATGCTATCATTTTTGGAATTACATCCCAGTACTGCTTTTCTCACCCTTTTATTGGCTATGAGGGCTATTCCATTTCTTCTAAAGGATTCTTGTTCACAGTAGTAGATATAATGATCACTTGAATTATATTCACCCTTTCTGATCAATTTAAAATCCCTGACACCCCCAAATGTCAATGTTTAATCTTTTCATCTCCTGTTTGGCTACATCCAGCTTACTTTAGTTCCTAGATTTTACATTCCAGGTTCCTATGCAAAATTCATTTTTACAGCATCAGACTTTCCTTTTGTCACTGAAGACATCCACATCTAAAAATCCTTCTAGTTTTGGCCTAGAAATTTCATTCTTCCTAGTCTAATTATCCTCCACTCTTACCCAGTAATGTATTGAGTACCTTCTGACCTGAGGGACTCACCTTCCAATTTCATATCTTGTAGTTTTAATACTGTCCATGAGGTTTTCTTGGTGAAGATACTACAATGGTTTTCCATTTCCTTCTCCAGTGGATCACCTTTTGTCAGAACTCTCCACTATACCTGACCATCTTGGGTAATCCTGCATGGCATAGTTCACAGTTTCATTGAGCTAAGCAAGCCCCTCTGCCACAACAAAACAGTGAACCAGGAGGCTGAAGTTCACATGTATATGTATTATCATGAAATATGGTATAAGATGTTGGTCTAAGTCTAATTTCTGCCAGACTGCTTTCTAATATTCCCAGCAGTTCTTATTAAATAGGAAGTCTTTTCTTAGGTAATTCATGTTTTTAAGTTTATAGAACAGTGGGTTGTTGAATTAAATGACTTCAAATTCTTACTCATCTAGTCTGTTTCATTAATTTACTTTTCTCTTTTTAACTGGTACCAAATAGTTTTCAGGACTGCTACTTTCTAATATTGTTTGATATTTGAAAGTGTTATTCCCTCTATATTTTTTTTCCTTTTTGTATTATTTTCCTTAATCTAGAGAGGTAAATGTCAAATTACTAAAGTAGTAATTCCCTTAATCTAGATCTTTTCTTCCTCCAAATGATTTTTTTAAATAATTTTATCTAATTCTGTAAGGTTTTCCTTTGGTAGTTTGATTGGTATAGCATTAAATCTGGAAATACACTTGAATAATACTGTCATTTTCATCATATTGGCATAGTCCATACATTAGTACTTAATATTCCTCCAGCTATGTAAGCTGTTTTTGATTTCTTTAAGGCATACATACAAGTATTGAGTGTATTTTGGTAGACTGACTCCAAATATTTTATATGTTTTGCATATTTACCTTGAATGCAATTTCTATTATTTCCTCTTGAGTTTTATTATCAAGCTGGGTTAACCCATTATTTGTCATATATGCCTGGGGTAAAAGATGAGGTGACTCATTGGATTATAAAATTTAGTGCTGGAAGGGACCTTGGAAAAAATTTGGTTCAATGCCCTTATTTCTCTGGATAGGAAATTGACATCAAGAAACACAATTGATTTTTGTGGATTTGTTTTTGCAGTTTCAATTTTATTCAAGTTATTTGTCTCAATTAGTTTTTTTTTTCTGATTTCCTTGGAATTTCTAAGTAATCTTCATGCCATACACTTGACAAATTTTTATAGTGGGGACACTGAAGGAGAAAAATTCATATTTCCATAGTGCTTTAAAGTTTACAAATGACTTTTCTTATAACAACCCTTGAAGATGAGGAATGTGAGTTTTAATATCCCCACTTTATAGAAGAGGCAACTGAGTCTCTGAGAGGTTAAGTGGCCTGCCCACAGTTTCACAATTAGTGTCTAAAGAAGGATTCAAACCCAAGTCTCTTTTCAGTATTCTTTCTACCCTATCACACTGCTTCTAGAAGAAAGTTCTACAAGGGCAAGTACCATGTCTAAATTTGTGTCTTCTCCAACACTAAGAACAGTTATTTTTACATAGTAAGTATATTTAAAATGTTTGTTGAATTGAAAAAATAATGCTTGACCTTGGAGCATAATTAGAATGATATTTTATTTTTGAAAATTAGCATTTTTTTCTGGGCATCAAGAGAGCATTAGACTTTTAGGGAATAGGTTTGTATGTGGCATCTGCAATTATCACAACAAGATAATTTCTAAAAAGCAATCCTAGGAAATTCCTGAAATATTAGGTTTGGGGCTAAGCCTCTCAGGTTCTCTCCTTATAGCAAGAAAGCATCATTTAAACTATACCAGTCACTCAGGTTTCGTGTACAAAATGAGGAAAATGATAATTATACATTGGTTGTCTAATTAGAGTCTTAGGAATGCAATTATTTTCACCATAAAAAGAAAATACATTTCTGACATTTCAGAAATAAAAATAACCATTTTAGGCTATTAGGGGCAGCATACCCTTAAATATAACTTACCTTTTTTTTTCATTGGAAGGTTGAGAACCAAGCTTTCTTCAAAACTCTTTTAACATCCTTTGGAAAGACACTATAGGTACACAGCTCAATTTTTATCACAGCCAACAAACATTTATTAAATGTGTATTGCTTGCAAAGCACTTTGTTAGGGACAGGGAGAGATATAAAGCTTGATTAAGACATAGTCCCTAGGGGCAGCTAGGTGGTGCAGTGGATACAGCACCAGCCCTGAATTCAGGAGGACCTGAGTTCAAATCCGACCTCAGACCAAACACTTGACACTTACTAGCTGTGTGACCCTGGGCAAGTCACTTAACCCCAGTTGCCTTAAAAAAAAAAAAGACATAGTCCCTGACTTCATTGTAATTTATAGTCTCATAGGACTATAAGACACATAAAGAGCCTCAACATAACCAGAAGATGATAGATATAGAGATGGAATAAACCTTAGAGGTAACCTAGTCCTAATCCTTTATTTAACAAGTGAGGAAACTGAGGTCCAGAGAGATGAAGAGACTTGTCTAATTTCAGTGGGAGAGCTAAGATTCAAATCCAGCTCCTCTGACTACAAATCCAGTGTTTTTCTATACTACATGATGTCACTTCCTGAAACATGATGAGTATACCATAAATCATAGAGAGTTAGAAGAGGTTTTAGAAGCCTTTGGCTCTAACTTCATTGAACAGATAAGAAAACTGAAGTCTAGAGAGGTAAATGTCAAATTACTAAAGTAGTAAATGACAGAGGTAGTAGTCAAACCTAAGTCCACTAAACCCAGCACTCATTCCATTGTATCACTAGAGGTACAAAGCAAAATACTAAGTGAAGTTGAAGTAAGGTGGTTGTTACCGATGGGGTCATTATGGAAGGTTCCAGTTTATCCAACTTTCTGTTCCATGATCCTTGCCTGAGTTAGGAGTGGTTGTCAGGTCTGATGCTCAATGTTTTCAGCAAAGTCACCCAAATCAAGAATCCAAAGACCTGGATTCTAGTTTCTCTCAACCATTGTCTCTTTCTGAAGCACCAAGACAGAAATCTGAGTTCTGTTTTTTCCCTTTGTAAAATGGAAATGACCTGCCCCCCCCGCCCCCAGAGGAGTGTTGATTGTAAAAAACCTTTTGTCAATAGAAAGGACTTCAGGAATTCTCAAGAATAACAATCAGTTTAGACCTTTTCAATTTCTTTGAGCTGACTCAGGCCAAGGAAAAGAAATGAGGGAAAGCAGGGCAAATCCACTGGGCTGTTGAACAGGATCTATTGTTTCCTGACTCTTTCCCCATCCTCCCACTTTAATGAAGCAAATAAAAGATTCTCTGTGAAGAGTCCTTTTAATTGCATCTCCAAACTCATTGTTTTCTTGCTTTCCTGCCAGTACTCATTCCTCCCACCTGCAACCCCTAAAGAGAGGCCTTTTGCCTAGAGCTGGGTTAACCCATTATTTGCCATATATGCTTAGGATAAAAGAGTGAGGTGTATCATTGGATTATAAGATTTAGTGCTGGAAGGGACCTTGGAGAAGGTCTGGTTCAATGCCCTTATTTATCTGGAAAGGAAACTGACATCAAATGACTAGCCCAAGATGACACAGGACTATGTCCTAATAATCTTAAAAACACTCTAACTTGTTTTTGGGGAGGGATTTGTTTGTTTTTGCTTAAAAATAAGACCACGATGGGCAACTATATGTAAATGATTTTTTTAAATGGTGTAATGGAAAGATTACCATTATGGAAACCAGGAGACCTAGACTCTACTCCTGGCTTTGCCACTACCTAGAAGTGTGATCTTGGGCCAGTAAAATTTCCCTTCTAGACCTCATACAACAAATGAGGGGTGAAGGGCAGAGTAGAAAATATTGACGGTCCCTCTCCAGCTACAGGAATTCATCATGTAACACTGGAAAGGACACTAGCTGTGAAGTCAGTGGACCTGGGCTCAAATCTCACCTCCAATATTTCCTGTATGATTTTATTCAAGTCACTTAACTAATCTGGGCCTCAGTTACCTCAACTGTAAAATGAGAGTGTTGCACCTGGTGGTATCTGAGGTCCCTTCTCACTCTAAAACTATGATTCTTTGATTCCTTAGTCATGTACTTACTAAGGATTGTGGAGTGTCAAGATGCCAGAATGGGCAGGTACCTTTTAGACTAAGTCAATGTTTCAAAGTCAAGCCCTCACTTTTTTTTTTTTTTTTGGTGAGGCAATTGAGGTTAAGAGACTTGCCCAAAGTCACACAGCTAGTAATTGTTATGTGTCTGAGGTCGGATTTGAACTCAGGTCCTCCTGACTCCAGGGTCAGTGCTCTATCCACTGTGCCACCCAGCTGCCCCAGCCCTCATTTCTTTCTGAGGCACAAGCTTGTTTTAAGTCATTAGGTATGGAGGGACTACTTCTTCCAACATGTTTCGATGGTTAAAGTGTGGACGCAGCCGCCGTTGGGGCATGTAACTCCAGAGCGACTTTAGAATCATGGTGAGCGTGCTGTTCAGAAGTTAAAATTAGGGATGGGGGCCTCCTTATACCAATGATTTAGGCAAGGACAGCTGCTTGAACTTGGGTTTTGAGACATTCTAGAGATGGGCTGCATTTGGGAAGAGCACAATTCATTTTTGCTGCTCTTTCTGCATGCTCAGTGGTTATTTGTTATCCTCTCAGACTGCTTTTCTCACCAGTTAAGAGAGGCGTTTAACAAATTTAACTATAGTTCTGTATCACTTTAGGCCTTTTCTTATAGCAAAGCGGGAGTTAAAATTATCTGGCAACTCCCTCTCTTCCAGGAAAGGGGAAGGCCACTGAAGCAATCACACAACCTCTTCTACTTCATTAAGAGCATTCCAGTTGCTATTAACTTGACTGGTATTTTTTTTAAACCAGAAGCTCCTTTTAAAGATGTGTGTAAATACAGAAAAGGAAGGAAACCAACTGCATCATATAAAGCAGCAAATGATTGGTATAATGGTGGCATTGGTCAGTCCCTAAATGATGGATGTGTATGTGCAGTTGGGGGCCTGCTGTCATCTTTTACTGAGACTTAAAGGGAGTTTCCCAAAATAATTAGTCCTAGCTTGAATGGAAACCAACAGGCCCTTATTATGGGTGCATTTTAAGTCACAAGGCAAGGCCTATAGATTAACATAAGACATCCACATTTGTAGAAGGGTACGAGAGAAAAAGAGCTGGAATATCTAACCAGATCTCAGTGACCACAGTGACAGGGACACAACTAGAATCCAGAGTGGGCAGGATATATGGGCTTCTGGTTTGAGGTAAGTTGGTCTACAGGCCTCAGTGGGAAAATTAAGAGTACTGATGATTCACTAAGGCAGTGCTTCTTAAACTGTGGGTCATGACCTCATACGGCATTGAGGAAAATTTAGCAGTAGTAAAAGGTTTCTGAACATGCAACAACTAAAAGTTTATTCAAAATCGAACACATAATGAATCCTAGGTGTTCCTAGCAGTGTTTGCCCATGTTGCATTGCAAAACTTCACTGCAACCTTGGTTCTGAACACAAAGCATGCACACTTTGCACTGTGCATGCCCTCAGGCCACGCAATGCCAACAAACTTGGTCACAAGTAGAAGTTTAAAAAGCCTACACTAAGGGACCCCTCAGGATACGATGCTAAGGTTAGCCTGAGATTGCCTTATTTCTCACCAGTTCAACAAGGGTCTCCTGGGTTGGTCCCATTCATAGAATTGTTCCCAAAACCAGAAGAGACCCAGGTTTGTTTGTTTGTTTAAAGGAAGGACAGCATCTTGTTCAGCCCTCAGAATTCTTGTCATTCTTGAAGGCTTGGTCTCAGATGCCCCTCCTAGAAGAAGTCTTCCAAGATCCTCTCTCTCCCAGTTGATAATGCTCTCTCTCTCCTTAAATACCTTGTGTAAGCTTATTTATTTATAGGCTTATATCTCTGAAGTAAAATGTAAGGATTTTGAAAACACTTTTTGTCTTTGTATCTCTAGCATCTAGCATGACACCTGGTATACATCAGGCTTCTAATAAATGCTTGTGGTAGACATAAAATATATGCCTCACAAGATTCCTGTAAGGATCAAATGACATAATGTAGATGAAACACTTTATAAATTTGTAGACACTAGATAGGCATCGATTATATGATGCTTATTGTTTTGCTAGGAAAGATGTTACCTCCCTCACTATGCATGAAGAAGCATGCTGTGATATGATTAGAGAGATGAGCTTAAGCCAGAAAGACCTGGGTCCAATGTCTGCCTCTGACACATACTGGCTGTGTGACCAGGGGCAAGTTACTTAGGCTATAACTCATTAAGTCTAAAAGTTGCAGAGAAGGTACTGGCCTGCATTGACACAGGGTGGTTCCTCGCCTAGGAGTTCCCCATACTAATGAAATCCCAGGTCTAGTCTCTATCTCTTTTCCTTTGACTTCCCTCATGGATCTGTCCTAAGGAAAATATTTTGTAAAATAACATTGTTATTATTTTCTATCTTGGAAAGGGACAATCAGAAATTCTATTTTTTTAAATTAATATTGTTCTTATTAGGAGGAATTTTGGTCAATGAGCCTTACATCTGTTGTAATTTCTGTAACGTGGTGGCTGCAAGGTAATTAAATTAAAACTCTCATACATTACAGATGTTTTCCATCTGATTCCATCTGACTTCGGGGAACAAAAGGGGTGTCTTCTATGTTTTAATTTTATTTCCAGGCATAATTGCATTTATTTAAATGCAATACACCTGTGACATTGTGAGGACAGCTATGACCTGTGAGGTAATAAGGATTTTGTTATACTTCTAAAGGTGTTATTCTTTTCCTTTTACTGTGAATCAAACCCCCACTTAACCCGAGAATCCAAACAGCCAAGGGAAATTTTGTGGCTATGTTTTAATGAAAGAATTTTGGAATGTTAATGTAATATTAATGTAAAGTTAATGTGATGTCTGTAGTCTTGTTTTAGATAACTGATTTCATAAATATCATTTGTATATTTGGCGAATGGAACAAATAGAACCAAATCACATATTTGAATCAGAATCAAATAAGTTCATGTCCATCAATGGTAACAACCTTCTTCCAGGTCACTTAGGTTTAAAGTCTCAGAATTATCTCTGATTTTTTTCCTCTGCTTTTTCACTTCTTTTTCAGTCCTCCAACTTGCACAATGCCTAATGAGCTACCAAGTCCTATCAATTCTTCTTTGATAATACCCTCCATTATCTGTTCATTCTTTTCCAATTGCACCATAGACCAAGACTCAATGATGTCATGTCTGACTAATGAAATGGCTTACTCATCATTCTCTCTGACTCCAGTGTTTCTCCATCCTGTATATATTAGTAGATTAATCAGCCTAAAGTACTATTTTTATCTTGTAACTCCCTTGCTCAAAATTTTTCAGTGACCCCAACTCTGTAGATTACAATTCAAGAACCACCACATGAATAAGAGCAGTACAACTCGTATCTATATGGTGTTTAAAGTTTGCAAAGTGTGTTTCTCATCACAATCCTGTGAAATTGGGTACTGCAAATATCCTCATTTCATAGATGAAGAAACTGAGAGTTAGAGTGTTTAAGTGACTTGACCAATGTCACATGAAGTCATTCAAACCCGAGTTCTTTGCCCTACACCATTCTTGATAAATATCTTGAATTGCTTTCCAAAACGAATACTCTGCTTTGACCAGTTTATTATATTTACTGTCTTTCAAACTCAACACACACATTTCTGCTCCTATACACTGGCTTTTACTATTCTATATTGCTGGACTCCCCTCTCTCCTCACACTCATGGAATCACAGAATTTCAGAGTTCTGAGGGACCTCGGGGGTCATCTAATCCAACCTATCCACAAAAGGAATCAGTTTATGATTTTATACCTGACAAGAGGTCTTTTAGTCTCTGCTTGAGGACTTACAAGGAGGAGGAACCTCCTACCTCTTAGGCAGCCCATTTCACTTTTGGACTGCTCTAATTGGGAGCAAAGTTTTCAAATTTTTCAAAATAAAACCTCTGCTCAACAAGGCAGTCCTTCAAATATTGAAGACAGCTCTCCCAAGTCTTTTATTCACCAGAGTAAACATGATCAGTTCCTTCAACTGATTCTCACATGTTGTAACATTCAATAAACATTTGTTAAGCACCTACTATGTGTCAGACACAATGCTGAAGACTTGGGATACAACAACAACAAAAACAAAAGACAGTACCTGACCTCAAAGAGTTTAAAATCTAGTGGGGGAGTCAACATTCAAATAAATATTTACAATCAAGCTATATATGGGATAAATTGGAAATAATTAAAAGAAGGAAGACACTAGAATTAAAGGGGATTGGGAGAGGCTTCCTGTAGAAGGAGGGATTTTAGTTGGGACCTAAAAGAAGCCAAGCTGGGGAAGTAAGTAGGTAGAATTGAGGAAGGAGAACTTTAGTAGCTTTAAACTGAACTTAGATTTTTGGAACTCCTTGTATGACATGATATACACACACATGTATATGTGTGGGTGTGTATATTGTGTGTTTGTATGCATTATAAATATAAAATATATATGTAGTGTATATATATGTGTATATATATTTATGTATATATATGCACACATATATAGGAAAAAGAGAAACTATTGTCCTTCGCTACTTTCTTTGCTCTACACCACTTTGTACAATTCCTCATATGTTTTTCTGAATTCTCACAATGGTCATTTCTTATAGTGTAAGAATATTCACATAACATTTGTTTAGGTGTTCCCTATTGTTAGGTGCCCATCTTTTTGTTGTTGTTGTTGTTGTTGTTTTCTATTTTAATGTTTTATCGATGATCTTTATTGATATCACTGCTACTTTCCAATTACTCTCTGCATTACCTATAGCAGAACTCTTCCTTGTCACAAAATAGTTATCCCAAACAAATAAATACATAGCCTATGTCTGACAATATATGCTTCATTTTGCACCTATAGTCTACCACCCTTCTGCTTATAGGCATACTTCACTTTTAGTTCTCAGAAGTCTTTTTGAAGTCTTTCAATGTTGTTTTCTTTTACATTATAATATTCATCACGTAAATTACCCCCATGGTTCTGTTTACTTCTCTCTGTATCATTTCATATAAGTCTTCTCAAATTTCTCTAAATTCCTCATACTCTTATTTCTTTCAATGCAATAATATTCTATCTCATTCACATACCACAATTTATTCACCAATTGAAGGGTGACCCACTTTCAGTCCAATTCTTTACTATGGTAAAGAAAAAGTGCTAATATGGGTATGTGTGTATGTATTGGACTTTTCTCATGGTCTTTGACCTCCTTGGGCTATATGCCTAGCAATGGTATCACTGGATTACAGAGTAAGTACATTTTAGAGACATTTTTAGTATCATTCCCATATGTTTTCTTGAAAGGTTAAGCCAATTCACAGTTCCAATAATATTACATTAGTGTGCCTGACTTCCCAGAGCCCTTCTAAAATTTATCACTTTCATCTTTTGTCACCTTTGCCAGTTTGATGGGTATGAAGTAAAATCAGAGTTGCATTGATTTGCATTTCTTTTATTATTAGTGATTTGGAGCACTGTTTCATGTGGTTATTACTAGATTTCATTTCTTCTTATGAAAACTTGCTGTTCATACCCTTTGTCCATGTGTCTACTCGGGAACCATTTATCCACTATTCTTATATTAATTCCCTAATATGCTGAATGTCAGAACTTTATCAGAGATATTTGCTGTGAAGATTTTTCCCCCAATTAACTGCTACCCTTCTTATTCTGGAGGCATTATTTTTTCATGCAAAGGCTTTTTAATTTTATGAATTAAAATTATCTTTTACTTTTTATAATCACTTGTATCCTATCTAGTCAAGAATGCCACCTCACCACCACTCAGCCATAACCATATAAATACTTTCCCAATCACTCTTGTCCACCTTGATATTATTTACTCCTGACTACCCATACTATAGCATAGTAGAGAATTCTTCTTCATTTGGCATTATGCTCTAATTGCAATAGGAAGAGCACTGGTCTAGGAATCAGCATACCTGGGTGCTACTCTTAGCTCTACCACTTAACTAGCTTTAAGATATTATATGTGTGAGTCACTTCCCTCCTAGGGAGTTAGACTTTTCATATCTACAAAATAAGGAGATTGGGCTAGATTGCCTTTAAGATCTCTTTCTAGCTCTCACAATCTGTGAAATTGTTAGCTTGATTTTCATATATACTGGTCTTATCTGTTCAAGAAGATTCTAAAGTAATTGGGGGAAGGGAAAAAAGGAAAGGCAGAGCAGGGGGGGGAGCATTTATCTAGAACCTACTATGTACCAGGCATTGTGCTAAGTGTTGGGGATACAAAGAAATTGACACAACCTTCAACATTTCTCTATGTCCCAAAGTCAGTCAGTCAGTGAACTAACATTTATTAAGTGCCTGCTGTATACCAAGCACTGTGCTAAGTGCTAGGGAAACAAAAAAGGACAAAAAACAGTTCCTGATCACATAGTTCTGTGTATATAACAAGTACTTGGTAAATATGTGTTGATTGAAGGAATATGTAAAACCTCTTTACTTACTTAGTGAAGTAAGATCTCTGCATTTTCTTTTCGGTCCTACCCAATGATTCCATCAGCACAGGGAATGCCGAGCAGCAATATTTATGTAGATGAGTCTAATTCTTGGGAATTTTAACTACAATCAAAATTTTATATAAATAAATGGTGATAAAGAGAAAATGCACATATTCATTGATTAGTTTTATACTATTAATGTCATTTGTTGTATGGTTTCAAATTTCAGCATTTGAAAAAGTGCTGGGTTTAAAGTCAGAAAGATAAGAGTTTTACTAATGGTTATGCCACTGACAATTTGGGGCCCTGGGCAGGAAAATCTCTAAACCTCTCTGAGTTTCAATTTCCTCATCTGTAAAATGAGATTAAACATCTTTGCACTATTTATCTCACAAAGTGATTGTGTGGGTCAAATGAGCTAAAATCAGTGGGAAAAAAAAAACACTTTGTAAACAGAAGTATTAAATAAATTATAAATATTTAATACACCTTTTTTATAACAGACCAAAAATTTAGAGAAACTTTCAAGACTGATCTCAGGGATATTTTTCCTCTAAGGATTTGGGTCAGATTCTCCCTTTGACCTTGCAACATTGAGAAATCTAACCCATTCGCTCCCCTAATTAAAAGTTGTGTCCTGAGTAGTGCCTCTGAGATACCGGCTGAAGGATTCATGGCTTTTCTTTTTTATAGTACTCACAGGTCTCGCAAAGTGACCTCAGATCAGTTATCTTAGAATATTCAATCGCCCCTTAACATTGGTCAGCTTCCAAGTATCCACCTTTAGGGAATTAGTGTCACATAGGGTAATAGAGTAGCTGCAAGGAAACAGACTTTGTCTCATTTTTCTGTAGCAGGGGTGAACTGTCTGGACCACTGAGTTTCAAGCCTTCAGGATACTCTGCTTTATTTTATTGGTCTCAGTCATGATTTGGAACATGAAAGGAAATATGAGGAAACTTCAAGCTAAGATCATTCTGCAAGTCAAAAGATTAAGGTGAGGTCAGGTTTGCTTGCAATTACCCTGTATCAAGTTACCAGCATAAGTTAAGATGCTAACCAGGGAACCGGAGGTTTGTGAGAGCAACGGATTTACCCTGGCCTGGATTTCCACTGCTTGAATGTTTGAGTGAACTAAAAAAGCAATGCATCCTTGTAACCAAAGAAAGAGCAAATACAGAGTGTCAGTTGACTTTCCCTATGTCTTTCATTCCCTTTTAAGAAAGGATGTGAGCCTTGCAAAGCTATTTAATTTTGAGAATTGGATTGACCTTCCTTTCCAAGAATCTTGTGTGATAATGAGATCAATGCCTGCCATGAGGGTCATTTATTTTATCCAATCACATGACTCATGGAATTAAAGAAGGGTCTCTGTGGATTGGTCAAAATAATCAAAAATGCCATGGTAGTATGACCCTTTCCTTTCTTTTCCTGGAAACTGTATCTCAGATATTTGTGGTCCAATAAGCCAAAAATAGATATATGACCTGAATATGAAATGTCACTCCATGAAAAAAATTATGGCTAGGGAGAAAATTCTTAAAAGAGGATTAAAGTATCCAAAAAGAAAAATTAAAATATATAACTCTGATTATATGAAAGTGAAAAATGTTTACATACAAAACTACAATGTAGCTGGTGTAAAGAAAATGTTTAATTGGGGAAGAAAAAAAACTTTGTATGTAATACAGTTATAAAGGTCTGATTTTCAAGATATATGAGGAAACAACATTGATATATAAGACTGTGCTGTTCCCTAGTGGATACATGGTCAAAAGATGTGAAGAAACAATTTTCAAAAGAATTGCAAAATGTTAGCAAAAGAATTAAATGTACATTCAACACAGTGGGTATCTGTCTTTCTAGTTGTGCACATCAGAGGTGTCAAACACATGGCCCATAGATTGCATTACAGCCCATGACAAGTTCAAATGTAGCTGAACCAGAATGTAATTGGAAATTTCCCAGTGTAATTAGGAAATATTCAATAAAATAAATAAAAATATAATAAAGCATGGATAACATTAATATGTGATTTTCTAAGTCAATATGTGGCCAGAAGGGATCTTTGGATATGATAGGCAATGCTGGAAGTATTCTCAGACTAAAGGTTGGAACTGGGTAGGAGAAGCATCAGGAGACCAAACTTGGAAATTTCAAAGGGAGTTATTTGGTTCCAAACACTGGAGAAGGAATTCTGAAAAGAAGGGATTTTAAAATGGTGCATCCATTTAGAGAAAGGATTTTTAGCCTGATGTCTATTGGATCCATGGATAGATTTTAAGAAGTCTCTGAATTGGAAAA
The DNA here is from genome assembly GCF_900497805.2 of Vombatus ursinus. NCBI lineage: Eukaryota > Metazoa > Chordata > Mammalia > Diprotodontia > Vombatidae > Vombatus > Vombatus ursinus. Next base: position 24,867,012 of record NW_020948983.1, read on the forward strand.
AAAAAATACTTCTTTATTTTCACTAATTTTTTTGTTTCCTACGTAATCTGATATAATTTATTTTATACATTTAGAAATTATTCTGAATAGACTTTATCTGATTGCCAAAGGAATCCAAAACACACACACACACACACACACACACACACACACACACACACACACATGCTCAAACATGTGTTTTTGAGCCATATGGACCAGAACTAGATTAAACAGAAATGTCATTTAGAGTTGAAGATCTCAGTTTCTCCTGAAAAAAAAAGTCAATTTCATCTATGGCTAGAAAATATATGTCTCCGTATACATAGTAACACTAGAAAACGTTGCAAAATCTTAGTAATTTAGGTCTTTCTTTTTGTATTTACTTCATTTCATATTCCCCCTTTAATTTCTTAGTACACATTTTCAAATGGAACTAATTTATTTAAGATAAGAGACATTTGATGGCACCAGACCCAAAAGTCAGGAGAAGCATTGAGATATTCTTTAAAGTCTGAGATAAGTTGATGACAATGGGAGTGAGAGAAATAAGGATCCTTTGAAAAAGAAACTTTATTCAATTGACCTTAATTTTCACTCTCCACATGTTTCCTAAGTCAACTTGAATAAATTAGTCATGACTTCTCAAGGGTGTTTCTTAATATATGGTTAATTTTTTAAGCCTTTATAAAGACTCAGAGGGTAATAATCAAGTTATCACATAGTTGGTAAATTAGCCAATTAACAACTCAACAATTGCCAGGAAGCCTGTTGATGATAATCTCTTCAATCTCATAGACTTCAGATCTTACAGATCAAATTTGGTTACTGTTCTGCCAAACACTAAAGTTACAGAAATAGTGACACTAGTGATCATTGTCTGGAAAGATGGTGTGAGACCTGACCCTTGGGTGTTTGCAATGAAGTTTCTCAAAAATCTATTGAGCAAAAGTTACTTAACCCCAATTGCCTCACCAAAAAAAAAAAAATCTATTGAGAGAAGAGAGATCTGTGAGGTGGTGGTGAGTGGAGAAAGTCAACAGCAGTGTGAGTCTTTGGTAAGAAAGAAAAGACAGTTCGAGAATATGTTCAGATGTGAATCCCTGGTATTTTTTTTCACTTGACATCCCACATAGCCCCTTCTCTAGAGGTATCATAGAAGGCAGCATGTAGAGCCTATTTATTTTTAAAGCAATGTATTTTAAAGAGAAAACTTCAGCAACTTCCCAGGTGACACAAGGCGAGTATCTGAGGAGAGTTGAGCGCCCCTGAGATAAACTTTGACTTAGAAAACATGTGGAGAGTAAAAATTAAGGTCAATTATGAAGGCAATATGATTGCTCTAGTCTTTTAAATTGGGATACATTGTAGTGTATAAGAAGTAAGGGAGAAATGTATAAGGCTGGAAAGATAAGCAGGCAAAGATTATAAAAGGCTTGAAAAACTAAACAAAGAATTTTATATTTTATCATAGCAGCAGTGGGATTCCATGGCCTAAAATTCTTTCCCAGGAAATGGTTCAAGAAGGATGGGAATATCTCAGAAATGAAATTATAAAGATACAAGCAAAAAGTATTCCAATGTGGGAAAAAGGGGGGAGGGGGCATTTCCTAAACAAACAGATGTGGTAGCCAAGGAAACTCATTGACTAACTCAGACTTAACAGGATCTGTATAGAAGATTGAAGTAGAGACAAATCTCAGCAAGTAACCAAGGATGAATACCAAAAAAAGAATCCCAGGCCTGGATGCCAGGAGTACTAAAGCTTAAAATAAGCTAAGGCTGGTAATAAGTGCTAAAGACAATAACAGCAACAACAACAAAGTTTGTTTTGTTGTGTTGTATTAGTTTCTGATGTGTTGACTTTAGCTCTGTTGGGACAAGAGGAGGATAGGGCCTCTATCAAAGAAAGGATTTGATTCCTATTTGGGGTCAATAAGATTATGATCACATGTGACAGTGAGAAGGCTTAAATAATGAACACTGCTGTTTCTGTTTTCTCTTCCAAGGAGAATGATCTCTGAACTGGGATCAAACTGAAACAGGACAAAATTAAAGTGGCTGGCAGGGAATTGAAGACAATGAGAAGCAAGAGACTGTAAGACAGCTTTTAACTTCACTCTCAATTAATTCAGGTCTCGGGACCCAGATGAATGTTCCAGAATACTGAAATAACTGGTAGACATGACTGAAATCTTACTGATGATCTTTCAAAAATCTTAGAGAATAAGAGAAATTCAACCAGACTGAGAAGAACAAATGTCTCAATTTTCACAAAAGAAAGATTGTTGCATCTGTAATCAATAGGCCAATGAGCTTGGCACTAATCCAGAACAAAAAAAAATTCTACAATACAACATATAAGGGATGGTTTGTTAGAATTTAGAAAAGGAAGTAGTAAGAGCTAAAGACCATCATGATAGTAAAGTCAAGAACAAGTCATAAGAGATAACCTCTTTCTTTTTCTTTTTAAACAAGGTATCTAGAATGGTAAGTCAGATATGTTGTTGATCACAGAATACTTAGATTTTAACTAAGAGATGTTTTACAACATCTTTCAACATACGGTAGAATAACCAAACCTAAAGATATTCATTAATACTTCAGTATCACCTTAGAAGGAGTCCCTGAATAATATACCCCAAGGATCTATCTTTGGCCCTTTGTTATTTTTATTTATAATATTTCTTTTGTTTATGATATTATTTTTGTCAAGGATTTGGATGAAGTCATAGAAAGCACACTTCCCATATTTACAGATAGCTCAAAGCCAAGAGAGAAAGCCAAGATATTGAATGATAAATTTAGAAACCAGCAAACAATCTTTTTTATTATATTTGTTTCTTGTCCACAGGGTTTAACCTCCTCTAGGTCTCTGAACATTCCACAACTACCAACAGAAGATGTGGGCTGAATGTAGGTCATTCCTCTCTCTTGGCTTATTACCAGTCTTCCTGCTTTTCTTGTCAGACTTCTCTTCAATATTTTTACTCTGTCTCTTGTGTGCAATTGTTCATTGGCAATGTTATAACCTAATTACACCCACTATCCATCTCTCCAGTACCCTTTGGCCAACACACAATTTTGATTCTTCAGAGATTATGGCATTTCATGATTTTGGGCATGTAGCCCATTGGAAAAAAATGTTGTTAAAAGATGGGGTTTTGGGCCCCCAGGGTCGCTGGCATGTCGATGCTTCAGCTGAGGGCTTTGCTGCTGAGCCGGGCAGCTCCTGCCCTGGTCCCAAAAAAAGGGGCCTCTTGGACTTGGGGCAGAAGGTACTCAGTCAATGCTCCAGAACAGAATAGGAGGAGGGATGCAGGGCAAGTGGAACTATTGGAAGTGCTAGAGGCCCAAGTAAGACAACTCCAGACTGAGTACGTATCCAAAGTGACTGTAAATCGAGTGGAAGTGGCCCCACTGAGGACAGGCAATCAGAAGGACTTGCAGGCCCTTACACTGGTGGAGGACAGAGCCAAGGGAGATGCCAGCAGTGTGATCCCTCTGGTAGGTAAGACCCGAAGCCGGTGGGTGGAGAAGCTCACTCAGGAAAGGAGTGATTTGCACAAGAGATAGCAGTACCTGGAAGTCAAGCTCAAGGAAGAGACCTTTTGTGAATCCCAGATAAAGAAAGGAGAGAGAGCATTTCTTAGCAGAAAATTGAAATCTACCAAATGGATGCCTGATACTGGGAAAGAGAAAGCCAATATTGGGGAAGAGACGGCCGTAGCCAGGCAGGAGACTCCACACAACATTATGAGACAGGAACCTTTTCAAAAGGCTCTGAACGTTCTGGAGAGAAACAAAACTTACATTGTTGACTCAGACCCCTCTGAGCAGATGCCTGAAGTGCTTAGCCATTCTGGAAAACAGCTTTTCCTTCTGTCCTGTCTGGAGTGCTTGCTCTCTCAGAATTGTGTGACACAAGCCAGTGATCTGCTTCTTTCGTACTTTGGTCACTCAGTTGGCCAGAGGGTGCTTGAAAGCTTGGGCCAAGCAGGGCTCCTTGCATCAAATAAACACTTTGTTTTCCATGATGAATGAGTCAGGGCTGACTCCTGACCTGGTTTCCCATGCTTGTGGATAGGATGATGGTGCTGAAAGCCAACCAGAAGGTGGAGCCCGGATTCTCACCCACCCCCCAGCATCCTCCCACAAGCTCGCCATATCTCCTTTGCCTAGAGACTTCTATTCCAAGGAAAAGCCTGCATCTTACCCGAAGCTGCCACTGCCTCTGCTAGAGCTGCAGAAACACTTCCAGCAGCAGGTAACGTTGGAGTCAATCACTATTGACTCAGTGGAGAAGACACCAGTAACGAAAAATAGTTGTCATTCAAGGAACCTTCTCAAGGACCTTAAATCTCAGCAGCGGAAGGCCTTATTGAAGACATTCAAGGAGACAAAAGCCCATATGAGTGCACAGCACAACCAGGCCAGCCTTTACCCCTACCTGTGCCTACTGAAGAACAAGGATTATGTGGACCTCATGATGCATGCCCTCTTTAACCTGCCTCCACACGAGATTCCTTAATCCACCTTCATCATGGATCTTGCGATGAAGGTTTACAAGAAGAATTTAATCCAGATGAAGATGAAACCCTTTGTATTAGATGAACTGAATAGGAAGTATATGAATTACCTATGTCTTTTGGCCAAGGACACTCAGCTGGACTCCTGCTTGCCCAGGGAGCACTGGGAATCCTTGGAGTCAGAAGCCACCATCTCCTCCGATTTCTTCACTGAAGAGAAGGTCTGGCCAGATGTGGTGTTGGTGCAGTTCGGAACCCACCTTGTGGAGGTGCTGGTGCAGGCCATCCACATTCCCAACAATTTGTTCTCCTCCCAGATGGAGAAGAGTCTCATCCCCGTGCTATACCATGTTTAATCCTTCCTCTCCGTAAAGCACATAGTTTCATTAAACCCCATCCAGCTTTCAATCAGCTGGTGGCTGAAGCTGCTTGCACCAAACTGACTTTTGACTCCTCTGTCATGCCCATGCTGTGCCCTCCCAAGCCTTGGATTTCACCTGTCTTGGGGGCCTATGTCCTCCACCCCACCAAGCTGATGTGCTGCCTGGATGGGTCTGTCCAACACCAGCAGCAACTGGAGAACTGCCCTCAGGAGCACTTGCACTCAGTCCTCGATGCCCTCAGTCTGCTGGGTAACTGTGCCTGGAAGGTGAACCAGCCCGTGCTGGACCTCATAATCTCCATTTTCAGTGCTAAGGACAGCAAGAAGCTAGATGTGCCCCCACCCATGTCAGAGGCCCCCATACCCCCTTCCTACCAGTCCTCCAAAGATGCCAGCTCTTTAGAAAAGTCGAGGCTGCGGCAAGAGATTGCCCAGTGCCACAAAACCACCCAGGAAATGTACAGCCTGCTCACAGATGCCTCGTACAAGCTGTCCATTGCCCACCACCTGTGGGACCAGATCTTCTGATTTCCTCACAACATGAACTTCTGGGGCCTCACTTACCCTTGCCCACCACACTTCAACCACCTGGGCAGTGACATGACCCGAGCTATCTTGCTATTTGCTGAAGGCAAACCCTTGGGGCCCAATGGCCTGAATTGGCTAAAGATTCACCTCATCAACCTGACAGGACTCAAGAAGAGAAAGTTGCTGAAGTCCCATCTGGCCTATGCCAATGAGACCTTGGAGGACATCCTGGACTCAGCAGACAATCCACTGACTGTAAGGAAGGATATGGTGGATGGATGTCGATGAGTCCTGGCAGGCCCTGGCCTGCTGCATGGAGATTGCCATTGCTGCGCGGTCACCAGATCCCACAGCTTGCATCTCCCATTTCCCCGTCCATCAGGATGGTTCCTGTAATGGACTGCAGCATTATGCAGCTCTGGGTTGAGATGTCATCGGGGCCACCTCTGTCAACTTGATGCCCTGCGACGTTCGCCAGGATGTCGACGGTGGCGTGGCTCAGCTGGTGGAAGAGCAGCGCCAAAGAGAAACCACCAAAGGGAGCTCGATAGTCCAAGTCCTGGAGGGTTTCATCAGCTGCAAATTGGTAAAGCAGACGATGATGATGGTGGTCTACGGTGTGACACACTATGGCGGCAGGCTGCAGATTGAGAAGCACCTGAAGGAGCTGGATGATTTCCCCAAGGAACATGTGTGGGAAATCTCCATCTACCTCTCCCGGTTGGTCTTCACTAGTCTCGGTGAGATGTTCTCAGGAACCAGGGAAATCCAGGATTGGCCGACAAAAAGTGCAGACTGTATCGCTAAGTCAGGGTCTTCTGTACAATGGGTCACCCCTCTGGGCCTTGCCATCATTCAGCCGTATCACAAGACCCAGAAAACCATCGTTTCTGAGAGTCTGCAGTCTCTGTGCTTCATGAGATACTCTGATGTCAGCCAGAAACCAAACACCTTGAAACAGAAGAATGCTTCCCCCCCAACTTCATCCACTCCCTGGACTCCACCCACATGATGCTGATGGCCTTGTACTGTCACAGGAAGGGACTGACCTTCGTCTCTGTGCGTGATTGCTTCTGGACACATGCCTCCGCTGCGGACATCATGAATGAGGTCTGTTGTGAACAGTTTGTGAATCTGCATAGTCAGCCCATTCTGCAGGAATTATCTCGGTACCTGGTACAGAAATACTGTTCTAAGTTCCAATCTCATGATTCTCCTAAAGAAATGTCCATCAAGGAGAAGTTGATGCTAAGGATGCTGTCTCATGTGCCTGAAAGAGGAAATTTTGATCTACAGAACGTGAAGAAATCCACCTACTTCTTCAGCTGAAGATAACTCTGAGCATGCCAGATACCCATGCTTGAGATTGAGTTCAGAGGGCCCTAGCCAGAAGTGTCCCAGCATCCTGAGGACTTGGGGGTTTGGTCCCTCCTGGTCTGTGCCTCTCGGGCCCTCTCTGCACTGATCCCTCCAAGAGTCCATCCTGCCTCCGGCCAAGACAAGCTGAACTGGCAGTGAAGGGCTGTGTCCTCTTCCATTGTCAGCACTCAGGCTGGCAGTGGTTGGGGGTGGGGTGGCTCACAAGAATGCTCCTGGGGTTTAGCCTTAGCTGCATGAGCCTCCCAGATCTCTCAGCTGACCTCCCAGAAAATACTGGGGCCAGGCCACATTTCTTACTCACTTATCAGCCTCCTGACCCCCTCCCCCCCCAAGCTGAGTACCAGGGGGCCCATGTCCCAGGGGAATGATGATTCTCCAGACCTGCTGAGGAGTTGGGACTAGACTGGAGCCCCCTTCTTCCAGGAGGACCATAGGATTTTCCATACTTTTACCTATTTGTCCATCCTGAGCATCCCAGAAATCTCTGGCCCATGTACAGTAGTGTAAATAAAAAGCTTTTAACCCCCAAAAAAGATGGGGTTTTGTTTCAGAGAGAAATTATTTAATATCATTTTAGATTTACAAAATAGAATCTTTTTTTTTCCTTGCAGAAATGTAATGATGATGACTTCCCTCAAAACATGCCTAGAAATTATGAAACATATTTCACTACTGTTGGTATTATTTTCACATTCTCTAATACAAAGAACCTTTAACTTTAAGCCAGCAGGCTGTACCACTTTGCAGGGCAAATCATTTGAACATTGAACCTCAGTTTCCTTTTCCTATAAAATGTAGAGAATAATGTCTTTGCTACCTACCTCACAGTGTTGTTAATGATTCATATGGGATAATATATATGACAGTGAATTAAAAACTGTATAGCACTAGATGGATAAGGGTTTTTTGTTGGTATTACTAATTAGCTATTTGACAGCATTCAGTTCAATATTTTTAAAAATAACTTGGTTTAAACTAAATTTAAGCCAATTAGCATTAAATGTCTATATCTACTAGGCACAGTGTTAAGAGTTGGGGATACAAAAAAAGGCAAAAGACAGTCCCTGCCTTCAAGGATCTCATAATTGAATGGGGGAGACAACATTCAAATGACTATGTACAAACAAAATAGATACAGATTAAATTTCAACAGGTTTTCTCATTTAGAAATGGGCCTTTATGGGCACTGATAGTTTGTGAGTACGTGAATAAAACCTACAAAATCCAGAATTAGTGATTAATAATAAAAGCTAACATTCAATTCACTGCAGTTCAATAAAGATTTAAAAAGTGCTTTTGCCTCCTATTTGCCAGGCACTGGAGAATATAGAAAGTTTAGTAAAATATAAGGAAGTTACACAGCACAGTGAAATGAACAATGGATCTGGAGTCAAGGAACTCAGTCTGAAATGATGACTTTGATGCTTACTACCTGTTTGACCTTGGGTGGGTTATCTAACTTCTCCAGTCATTAGTTTCCTCATCTATAAAGTTAAAGAATTGGACTAGATGGCAGCTAAGGCCCCACCTGTCCTTCTCCTAGATTTATGATTCCAAAAGCCATTGGTCTCTGCCATCATGGAACTTATGGTTTGTGGGAGGGGGTTGTGACACATACACAGATAACTATAATACAAGAGGATATATAGCACATGCAGAGCAATGAGACTCTCATTACCATGAGGGTTGGCAATTTTGCTTTACTTCCAAGTCACAGGCCTCAAGTTGAAGGCAATCCCTACCCAGAATACACCAAGTCACAAGGGCCATTCACTGAGATTACCTTCAAGAAGATCATTCCCCCTAAATATGAAAATGGATATTAACTTAATATAGGATGCACACAAAATACAGAGGTCAAAGATTCAGGACAGAATAAGATAAATTTGGTTTCGAGAGCAGCATATGCTTTCAATCATGATTAATAAGCCTGTCTATATATGGAAAATTAATCTATTGTAATTACCAAAGTGAATGCTTTGAGTTATTTTGACAGTAGTAGTGATAGGTTTGCACTGATTTCTCCCCAGATAACAACAGATTTTTGAGTAAAAGAGTGGAATGTCACATAGGCTGAATTCTTGTGGTATAACAGAAAAGATACCAGTTCTGTGGTGGCATCTCTGCTCTTCCAATTATTACCTTTGTGACCTTAGGAACACCATGGAAGTGTTCAGCCCATCTCTCTAGGATCACGTCCTTATCACTAATCAATTTGGTTCCATCAATACCCAGTAATTGAAATGTACCATAGGTCTTTGACCCATAAATAGCCTTCAGGACATCATAAAGGTGCTTTGGATTGTTACTATAAGCCTAAAACTGAATTTTATCTGCCTTCTTTCTGAGCCAAGAATCCTGCATCTCTCTATGCTTCACTTGTACTTTACTTTTGGTGGAATTAAATGCTACCTTCTTAGAGATGAATGAACTATCCTGCTGGTAAACCCTGTGGAGTTCTCATTTTTCACTTAGCAGCTTCTGAATTTTCCCATCATTTTCTGTCAAATCAGTCTTGATGTTTGTGAGCGTTCTGGCCAAGATGAGTAAATGCAGTGCTGTAGACCAAACCTCTGAAAGCTGCCCACTACTTTTCTGCTTCACTGTTGGCCTAACAATTAAGACCAAGAAAACACAGGTGCTATATCAGCCAGCACCATACCATCCATATGTGGAACCATTGCTTACAGCAGATGGAGCAGTTTTGAATACTGTGGATAAGTTCACTTACTTTGACAGTACACTTTCCAGGGATGCACACATTGATAATGAGGTTGACACACACATTGCCGAAGCTAGCTCAGTGTTTGGAAGGCTCCAAAGGAAAGTGTGGGAGAGAAGAGATATTAGATTGACTACAAAACTGAAGGTCTACAGAGCTAGTACTGACCTCATTGTTGTATGCCTGTGAAACCTGGATAGTATACCAGCACCATGCTAGGAAATTGAATCATTTTCTTAGGAAGATTCCAAAAATCACCTGGCAGGATAAGATACCAGACACTGAGGTCCTTTTTCAAACTAAACTGCCAAGCATTCAAACTCTACTGAAGAGAACACAACTCTGATGGGCTGGCAACATTGTTCAAATGCCAAACATACACTTTCCAAAAAGACTATTTTAATGAGAATTCGCACAGGGCAAATGCTCACTTGGTGGTCAGAAAAACTGATACAAGGACACTCTCAAGGTCTCTCTTAAGAACTCTGGAATTGATTGTGTGACATGGGAAACACTGACACAGGATTGCCCAATGTGGCATGCCCTCAGCAAAGAACATGCTATGCTCTATGAACAAGGCAGAGTTGAAATAGCTCAAAAGAAATGCAAGTTGCACAATTTTAGAGAATCCACCCCAAATGTTCACATGGACTATTTGTGCCCGACCTGTGGTAGAGCATTCCAAGCTTGTATTGGTCTGATCACCCACAGTCAGACATATTGTAACTTAACTCTACTATAGTGATGTCATTTTGGTCCTCTTTGAGAAGAGACAACAACCAAGCATGTGACTTGGTCAAGTTACGACCTCACTGGACCTCCATTTCTCAATCTATAAAATGAGGGCTTTAGACCAGATGGCCTATAATGTCCTTTCCAGATCAAAGTCTATGGTCCTGTGAACATCCTTGAGAAATGGTCATCCACCCAGCTTCTTTTTGGACTCCTCCATTGTTAGGCAACTCATTACCTTATAAGGTAGCCCATTCTATTGCCTTCTGAGTTAGAATCCTGCTTTGGTCATTTACTAACTCTGTGAGCCTAACTGAGTACCTTAGCTCCTCTTGGTCTCATTTTCCTCTCCTGTAAAATGGGATGATGATAATAGCATCTAAATCATAGGGCTGTTGTGAGGATTAAGTGAGATGGTATATATAAAGCATTTTGGGAATGCTGACATGCTATATATAAATTTTAGCTGTTAATGCAAAATGACAGCCTGTCTCTGACTTAGATAAGTTTTAGAGAGTGGCCTAAGGCAAGTAGAGGTTAAATGAGCTATGCAGGGTCACACATCTAATAACTTTCAGGGTCAGATTTTGAGTCTAGATCTTCCTGTCTATAAACTCAACACTGTTCTCCACAGCATGCTGCTAAATCAATCACCCCCAAAAACTTCCCCCCTTAGTGTTTTACCCTAGAATCATAGAATTTCAAAACTTGAAAGTACCATAGTGATCATCTGGTCCAGTCTCCTATTTACAGATGAGAAAACTGAGGCCCAGAGAGACAAGTGGTTTGCTCCAGGTCATAGTACATTATATAAGGGGAACAGATAGGACCAGAGCCTAATTCTATGAAGTACACCAGGCTGTCTCACTGGAGTGCTGGAGAGTTTAGAGGCAGGCAGACAACAGGCACTTATTAAGGCAGGGGTGGGGAATATGCAGCCTTGAGGCCACATGAGGCCCTCTAGGTCCTTGGGTGCAGCCTTTTGATTGAGTCCAAGTTTTACAGAATAAATCCTTTTATTAAAGGGATTTGTTTGATGAAGTTTGGATTCAAAGGGCCACACTTAAGGACCTAGAGGGCCACATGTGACCTCGAAGCTGCAGGTTTCCTACCTCTCTGAGTTTGCTCTGTGCCATGCACGGTGCTAAGCACTAGGGATACAAACACAAGGAAAAAGAAATAACAAGTGAGGAATTATCATCTCTGACAGCTAATCTGACATCTTTCCATACAACAAATTTAGGGAGAGAAAACTCTTCTCCTCTCAACCTCTTATACGACAGAGATATTAATTAGAGCTAAAGTAGAAAAGTTAATACAAAACTAACCCAGACTATAGACAGCTAGGTGGTGTAGTGGATAGAGCACCACACCTGATTTCAGGAGGACCTTCAAATCTGGTCTCAGACACTTACTAGTTGTGTGACCCTGGGCAAGTCGCTTAACCCTATTTGACCCAGTCTTCTCACCTGTAAAATGAACTGGAGAAGGAAATAGCAAACCACTCCAGTATCTTTGCCAAGAAAACCCCTAATGGTGTCATGAAATGTCAGCCATGACTGAAACAACTCAACAACAGCAACCCAGACAATAGAAAGGCCTTTCTATGACATAGCACAGAAGCTATAAATTAGAAGACCTAATACTATTAAGTTAAAAATGCTCACTTATAGCCAAGTGATGAAGCAGTTCTTTGTTGGCTGAAACAAAGCCTTATGCTTCATATGTAGTTCACCCAACTTGTATACAGGTGCATGTACTCTGAATTCTGACCAGTCAATAAATACTTTTACTCAATGAAGAATTCAACCAGGAAGCTCTTGAGACATATAACAGGGTGTACTGGTAAATGTTTACCAACTGGCTTTCTGGAAAAAAATTAAGGCAATGCATACTTTTAAGTTTAATCTGCATTATTAAAATTTTCTCCATCAATTTCTAAAGTCTAGCAGGGGTGGGAAACCTGTGGCCTCAAGGCCCCATGTGGCCCTCTAGGTCCTCAAGTGCAACCCTTTGACTGAATCTAAACTTCACAATTCTGTGAAGGACCTGAGAGCCACATGGGGCCTGGAGGCCACAGGTTCCCCATCCCTGGTAAACAATCAACAAAATAATGAAACAAGCCCTGACTTATACCATTTGCTGATTCCTGGGGTGTAAATGATCACACAGAAAATTCAACAGTCAGCTTTGGCAAGCCAGTTGGAGCTGGTTCCAGCACAACCTTGATAAATGTATTCAAATTCTCTCGCAGTTGCTGAAACTTTTTTTTTTGTTTAAGTAACTAAATTGTGTTTGCTGGATTTTCTTCAGAGTAAGGTCCATAGTAAGATTCAAACTTTAATAACACAAGGGTGTGTTTTTTCCTTGTCAAACCATACAAATTGTATTTGCCATGGCCTGAGGCAGTGCTGACACAAGCTAGGTTAAGTGGGGATATACCAAGTTTTTAAGAACCCACAGACTTCCTGGATGACAAACCCACAGCTCCCAGCATGCCTTGAAGGATGTCAGAAAGAGCAAGAGAGATGCTGAGTCCACAGTTCACAAACCCAAGTTACAGTGATATACCAGGGGGGTCAGCTGAAGTCAAGACCAAGGGATTGGTAGTAGAGTGATAATTATAATAACAAAAATAATGATAATAGCTAGCATTTAGAGAGCACTTTAAGGTATGCAAAATGCTTTACAAATATTATCTCATTTGATCCTCACAACAACCCTGGGAAATAGATGCTATTATTATCCCCATTTTATAGATAAGGAAACTGAGAGTGGGAGAAGTGACTTGGCCAGGGTCACACAGCTACTAGGTGTCTGAGGCTGAATTCTAACTCAAGTCTTCCTGATTCTACCCATCCAATGTTCTATATGCTGCACCACCTAACAGCCTTGGCTGGTAGAGAAAGAATGCTGAATTTGGCATCAGAGATTGTGGGTATGAAGCATCATGAGGGTATTTACTACCAGTGAGAACTTGGGCAAGTTGTGTAACCTCACTAGGGTTCAGTTTCCTTACCTCACTCTACGTCTCTGATCCTGTGATTGATACTCCATGCCAAAATTGTAAAAGGGAAGGCAGATTTGAGACATTAGCCCAAAAAATCATGAAGCATCACAGGATTTCAGTATTAGCAGGGACCTGAGAATTCCTCTTGTCCACCTTGTACCATCAATGACATCCTCTCGACAATAGCACCCCCAAGTGGTCACTTAGCTCCCACCTTCTGACAAAGCCCTTTCTACTTTGAGGCAACTCGGTTAGGGAATTCGTCCTTTCATGAGAATCTGCTCCTCTGAAACTTCCACCCATTCTTCCTAGTTCTGCCCTCTTATGCCAAGTAGTAAAAGTCTATCTGATCCCTCTTCCATATGAGACTCTTTCAAATACCTGAATATAGCTACCATACCCTCCCTCTATTCCCACCCTGCCCCCAGTCTCCTTTTCCTCCTCCTCCTCCTCCTCCTCCTCCTCCTCCTCCTCTTCTTCTTCTTCTTTTTTTCTTTCTCTGTCCTGTATCTCTGTATATTTGTGTTTCTCTGCATCTCTGTCTCTGTCTGTCAGACTCTCTGTCTTTCTCTGTCTCCTCTCTCTGTCTCTCTCTCCCTTATCTCTCCCCCATATTCTTAGATAATTCAGATGATCCTCTTATATTCTCAAAAAGTGCTTAAATGTATTAATATCCTTCCTAAAATATGACACTTAAAACTGAAAACAATACTGTAGGTGGTGTCTGTCAAGGGAAAAGTATAATAGAATTGTCACCTTCCTCATTTTTAATAATGATAGTAGTAATAGTAGTAGTAGTAGTAGTAGTACTATTTATATAGCATTTTAAGTTATACAAAGCACTTTATAAATATTATCTCATTTTATTCTACTAATAGCCTTGGGAAGTAAGTGCTATTATTATCCCCATTTTATAGATGAGGAAACTGAGGCAGAAAATGGTTAAATGACTTGTCCAGGGTCATGCAGTTAGAAAGTATCTGAGGATGGATTTGAATTCAGGTTTTCCTGGATCTGAGGACTCCAGATCCAACCCTTTGTCTATTGCACAATCTAATTGCCTCTGAACCTTAATGCAGTCTAAAACCTTAAAGCCACAAGAATTGAGATCCAGGCAAGTGAAATACTAAGCAAGGAAAGATAGGATAGTGGAATAAGGGAAGAGCCGGTTTTCAAAGATAGAGCAAAACCTCTAAAGGTTAATGAGCAACCAAACAGTGAGACTGAACCAGCAAGGACCCTAGAATTTTTTGACACTGACATTCCTGGGAAAGAAAGGATGACTCAGAAGGTGATCACCTCAAAGCACCCAGGACTCCCATAACCATACACCTCTGCCTCATCGAGGTTCTATCTTCTCCTCTCTTTTAGCTCAATACTAGAAGGTCCTAAGTAACCAAAATTGTGGAGTCAGCATCCAAATCATGGGCAGAGAAAACCTTGTTCCTCTTTGCTTCAACATGCTGGCTATGGCAGTCTCAGTGTAAAAGGAGCTATTATGTTCTTCAATTTCTAACTGAAGCAACTGTCTTCCTATGCCACACAACTCAGGCACCTTGTCTACCTTAACTGCACCAACCCAGAAGCAAATCATTCAAAAGAAAGGAATGCCAAGGAAAAGAGCAACACCTTTTGGCAGGCTGGTGTGGCCTAGCCAAGCCTCTTTGGTTCATAAGTGCCCAGTGCAACTGAAGACTTGAGAGAAGCATTTGTAGGTGGTAGAAAAGAGCTGTGAATTAAATTCAAAGTTCAAGTGAAAAGAAAGAATTGAAGTGGGTCAGTGAAATATTGCATTAAAGTAAAAGAAATCTCAAAATAATCAAAACTCTCCTTACTTTTCCCTAAATATAATGATGCTGTGGTCAATATTAGCTGTGTGATTAATGCAGCCAGCTGAGATGATAAAATAAATAACCTCATAAAAGTGTGTGTGTATATATGTGTGTACTATATAGATTATGTTATATATCTAGTGCTACATATTATGTTTATTTATTATAAATATATCATACTCATCTATTTTATATTATCTCATAAATACATATGTTATAAATATATTATGACATGTATACACATAATATATTATATATGTAATTATGGATATATACATGATATGATATATATGTGTATATGTATATGTATGTGTGTTTGTGTGTATTTTTTCTGCCTTTGGACCATAACCAAATAATCCATGTGCCATGTTGAATTTTTAAAACACATGCACACTTTCCCTCTGATTCTATAGCTGAGAACTAAGAGCACCAAAGTGAATCACTATTCTCTCTGCTATAATATTGTTCAATGTTTAACAGAATCTTTTAAGGCCATGACACACCCTATCACCCATTTACAACCACAGTTCTCTGGAAAACGCCCCAAAGAAGTCAACTGTGGCTGAGTCAGAAAGCATGAGTTCAAATCTTGGCACTACCACTGACCACTTGTGTGGTTCTCCCAAACCAGTGGTCTCGAGCTCCACTAAACCATATATAAGGATCCCTGCAGAGGCCTATTGATTTAGAAAGCCACATATTAACATTATCTATGTTGCATTGTATTTTTATTTATTTTGTTACCTATTTCCCAATTACATTTTAATCTAGTTTGGCCCCAACTCAGGAGTGTTGCAGAGTACAAGGTTTCCTCTTCCATAAGATGAGGATAATAAAATGTTTTGCCCACCTTTCATGGTAATTATGAGGATCATATGTTCATAAATTTGGAGCTATATC
Source organism: Vombatus ursinus (assembly GCF_900497805.2). Classification (NCBI taxonomy): domain Eukaryota; kingdom Metazoa; phylum Chordata; class Mammalia; order Diprotodontia; family Vombatidae; genus Vombatus; species Vombatus ursinus. The sequence continues at coordinate 24,883,006 of NW_020948983.1, forward strand.
TAATCCACTTTCCTAATTTTACACATAAGGAAACTGAGGCCCAAAAAGTTAAGTAACTCATCCAAAGTCATACAAATAATAAAAGTCAAAATTTGAACCCAAGTCCTTTAATTCAGCTTGGAATTCATAATAACAACACAAGTCCAGGTCATTACTGACAAAATATCAGAAAATACATTTTTAAGGACCTTGGGCTTTTTGATCAAAGCATTTTTTATATTGGAAAATAGTTTATTCTGCATTTTTAATTCATTACCTTTCTGTTAAGAGATGTCCATTTTACATTCTAACTAAACTGGATTACTAGCTATTTACTTCAGTTGTCCTTCTGTCTTTGTATCTTCAGACAATCTACCACCCACGTACAAAGTTCCCTCCCTCTTCATTTCCACTTTCCAGAATCCTTCTCTTTCTTTTTTTATTTTTTTTTGTTTTCAACAATCACTTAAATTTTCTCCTCCTCCTTCCCCACCTTTCTCCCCAAGACAGCATGCAATGTGATATAGACTCTACATATACATTCCTATTAAACATATTTTCACATTAGTCATGTTGTAAGGAAGAATTAGAACCAATAGGAAAAAAAACACAAGAAAGAGGAAACAAAACAAAACAGAAGAAAAAAAAGAGCAAATATTATCCTTTGATCTGCATTCAAACTCCATAGTTCTTTCTCTGGATGTGGATAGCATTTTCCGTCACGAAATTTTTGGAGATGTCTTAGATCCTTGCATTGCTGAGAAGAGCTAAGTCTATCAAAATTAATCTGTTACTGTGTACAATGTTCTCCTGGTTCTGCTCACTTCACTCAGCATCAGTCCATACAAGTCTTTCCAGATTTTTCTGAAATCTGCTTGCTCATCATTTCTTATAGCACAATAGTATTCCATTACATTCATATACCGCAACTTCTTCAGCCATTCCGCAAATGATAGGCATCACCTCAATTTCCAATTCTTTGTCACCACAAAAGAGCTACTATAAATATTTTTGTACATGTGGGTCCTTTCCCCATTTTTATGATCCCTTTGGGATACAGCCCTAGAAGTGATATTGCTGGGTTAAAGTGTACGCACATTTTTATAGCCCTTTGGGCATGGTTCCAAATTGCTCTGCAGAATGGTTGGATCCGTTCACAACTCCACCAACAATGCATTAGTGTTTCAATTTTCCTACATCTTCTCCAACATTTATCATTTTCCTGTTTCTTCATGTTAGCCAATCTGATAGGTGTGATGTGGTACCTCAGAGTTGTTTTGATTTGCATTTCTGTAATCAATAGTGAGGTCAACACATATTTTAGAAGGAAATTGTAGAAACTAGAAGGAAAATGGTAGTAACAAGCCACTACAGGTTGCTTAAACTTAATACCCATTTAATACCTAGAAAGAAATGATCAAAGGTCAGAATCATATACCAGAAGCACTGTTTTCCAAAAACTGACAAATAGCAAATACTTGTACTTCCAATAAAACCATCAGATCTTCTTAATAATTTGACAGATAAAATATACAGAATGGAAGCATTATCAAAGTTCTCACCATTGCCCACGATCCATCAGACATAGCACTGATCCATAAAATTATAAGTACAATGTTTATAATTGATGTCACCATACTGAATACTTATAACCTCCAATCTGTAAGAAATAAAAAGTTTGATGGCACAGTAGATAGAGCACTAACCCTGGAGTCAGGAGGACCTGAGTTCAAATCTGGCCTCAGACACATAACACTCACTAGCTGTATGACTCTGGGCAAGTTACTTGATCCCAATTGCCTCATCAAAAAAAAAGGAAAAGAAATAAAAAGTTCTCAAAATATAAAGCCCGAGAAGGAAGAATCAAAACCATGTGAAAAGAAAATATCATAACATCTGCCTTTTCCTATCAGCTGCTGGAGTTGACTTAAAGCTCATAGAATCATAAATTTAGATCTGGAAGGGACCTTAGAATCCATTGAAATTCAACCCCTTCATTTTGCAAATGAGACAAGTAAGAAACAGAAAGGGTAAATGATTGCCCTGGGTCACACAATGAGCAAGTGCTTTCCTGTGTCTTAAAAATAAACTTCAATCCCAATACATTTATTCGGTTACAAAAGGCAATCATCTGACCCACCTACATAGTAGTCCACTGAACTTTGAACATAAAATTGTCCAAACAGGAGTAAGATAGCAAGTTCTCCCCAAACAATTTCTATCTGAATCCCATGAAATATTAGATGGGATAACATCATCATCATCATCATCATCATCATCAAGAACAATGATGACAGCCATCACATGCACTGCACTTGAAGGTTTGAGAAATGCTTTCTATGCCATCTCATCTAAGTGAAAAAGTGCTCTCTCCAAAGATTAAGAGGCCATGAAACAAGCTACTGCTCATTAATGAAAATGAAATAATTAGAAGTAATTTCAGTTTAACTACCATTTAAGAATAAGACAGTTACTAGATGTTAATGCATAAAAGGCAATGGGATTCCTGATAGCTTCATGCAGATCTGCTTAACACTGCTAGGTAATTTGGACCATTTCCCAACACAATGAAGTATAAATGATATTGAATTAGATCAATGCCTTTTGGTTTTTGAAACCTGAAAATATAATTACTTTTACAAATGGAAGCTGTCTCTGGAATTTCACATTTGCAATCTATTCTGAAATTAACAACTGAAGAGTAATTGTCAACTCCTCTTCACTAAGACAATAATTAAATAAATAATTTCTATTATCTGAGCAAGTTTTGGCAAAATATCCTAAAAAAAGAAATAACTCCAGTTCACTATATATTTGTCAAGTGCCTGCTATTTCCTCTGTACTATAGTAGATGCAATAATGTGTAAGAAGCGATTTCTTCCCTGCGGACTACTAGACTATAAATTGCTTGAAGCTGGTAAATGTTTAACAACTGGCTTTCCCTGGAAAAATGTATGCAAGATCCACTTTTAAGTTGAATCTGTACTGTCACTTTCTCTAATACTTTCTTAAGGCTAAAGATGATCAACAAAACAACAAAAGAAGTCTTTATTTGTAACATTTGCCCATTTCTAAGATACAAATGTTCACACTGAAAATATAACCATTGACTCTCCTGAGCCAATAGGGGCTGGCTCCAGCACACCCTTGCCTTGAAGTCAAAGACTATGTTGGGTTTTTTTGCCCCATTTAGCCCAGTGACCTGAACACTGTAGGAGCTTAAGAAATGTCTTTTGAATTGGAAGTAAGAGGCACACAGATAATGATATTACCAAGTAGAGTAAGAAAGTACATATGAGCTTTATAGCATCAGGAGTGTTCCTTGCCAGGTCAAGTTGAACCTATCAGTTTGAAACACTTATCAACTAATGTCCTCTTCCCATATTAGGTAAATGACCATGAAAAACAAGACTTCCTTCTAAACCTTGACTTGATGTGGACAAACAGCATCAGATTAGAGTAATATAAAATTCTAAATTAAGTGTATATATTGTCCACTGAAATAATATTTTTGAAACTGGAAAGAACACATTCTTGATAAGTATTTGCTTGCTTACTTTAAGATGAGGTAATGTCTCTGTGTACAAGATATGGGGGACAAAATGGGGAGAATGAAATACACATGTATAGAGAAAAACAGACAAATACACAAAAAGTAAAATCTTGATTAACTAGAACTCAACTAATTAGTATGCCAATTAATTGGGATTCTTATGTGAATTTTGTTGTTTTCTCTGCAAATGACTTTTTAAAGAACCATGAAACAATAGCAATGAGGGACTTCAATAAACTGGGCAGCTACTGGAGTACTTTGTCTCTGTGAAAGGTAGTTCAGACATTTTTTGTTCTTGTGTAGAGTGTGTGTGAGAGAGAATGAGGGAGGACAAAGGAGGGGAGGAGAAGGGAGGGAAAGAGAGACAGAGAGAGATAAAAGAGAGAGAGACAGAGACAGAGACAGAGAGCCATATGGGTTATGTAAATGTCCATATGGGTTTTTCTAAATTTGTCTCCCAGAGAGGCATGAATAGATGTCCATGGAATCTCACCCACCCCTCTCCAAGGGAAATTGATTTCTGCATGGAGGGTAGCAGGGATTGGAGCCATATGACGGTATACTCTGTTCTCATCAGAGAAAGGATTCCAGACTAGAATTATATCTATTGTGCCCAAATATTACCAGTCTAGTACTAAAATATTACTAGTCTAGGGGAAATGATTTTTAGGTGCAGGTCACTTTCCTGGTCACTATTCCTTAATAGGGAAGGAAAGCCCCAAGCTATATTAAAAAGGCTTGATTCCCTACCATATGCTAATTACACAGACCATCACAAATATTTAATAGCAAGTAAACTCATTTATCCAAGCTGATAACAAACAGGTATCAGAGAAGTTATACAGAATTAAAATATACCAGAAAATATACAGAGATAATGTGCTCTCCTACTGGGTGATCTTAATTCAATTGAGACCCCAGTCTCAGCCAAGGAAAAATTCCCTGAAGTCTCTAGAGGAGAAAGTCGGAAATATGGTCATGCTTAAGGTGCTGGGCCCTCGACACGTTGGCTTTTTCCAATCTTTCATTCCCTGAAGAGAGCCTGGAACTGCATGAGTCCTCTCTTGAAGGCAGCAATTAGAAGAACCTCTTCTCTCCCAAACTCTTGCAAACTTCACCCCTCAGGCAGTCAATAATTATAGAGAAATATTTCCACCAGTGAGGAGTCTTATACAAATTCCTAGTCTTGAATCTTGAGTTACACTTGTTTTAACTGTAACTACCTCCTTCAAAAGGTGGAGAGACAAAAAGGAGAAAAGGAAAACTTTATTCTGGATTTGATTTTTCCCCAGCAATTGACACAGCATGTTATAATGGAAAGAACATCTGATTTGGAGTTAACAGGCCTGGATTCAAATCTAAGTTCTATCAATCACTACCTGTGTAACCTTGAACAAATTATTTTCCCTCTCTGGGTTTTGGCTTCCTTATATGGGGAGGGTGGACTATATGAGCTTGAAGGCCCTTCATAATAATAATTATAATAATAATAACAGCTCACATTTGTATAGTGCTTGCTATGTGTTAGGCACTGTGCTAAGCACTTCATTGCTAAACTTATGAAGTGATTGCTAGGGTGGAAATGATGAGCTCTTTGAAAGTGACCATTTTATATTAGAATTAATAATAAATAATAATATTTTTATAGCATTAACTTTGTGTTAGACACTGTGCTAAGTGCTTTAGAAATATTTCATTTGATCCTCACCTGGGAGAAATGTACCATGATTATCCCTCTTTTACAGGTGAGAAAACTGAGATTAAGTCACTTTCTTATAGTCACACAGCTAATAAGTATCTGAGGTTAGATTTGAACTCAGGTCTTCCTGACTCACAATCAAGTGCCACCTGGAGACCTAAGTGTATGAAAGAGGAGAGAAAATTTAGGAAGAACCTGTAATGTGCCCTTTGTTTTAGGAAAGCAGACTTCAAAAGATTCAGGGAAAAGAAAGGTAGAATTCTGTGTAGTGAAATATCACCAGAGAAGTCAGCTCAGAAGTATTAAAGCTGTTCAAGAATTAAATTCCAATCAATAATTATTTAGAGCATTTTTTCATATGACTATAAACTGTTTTGATTTCTTTATTGGAAAACTGCCTGTTCATATCCTTTGACCATTTATCAATTGATGAATGACTCATTTTCAGATAGATATGACAAAGTTCATTATATATTTTCTATATGAGACCTTTATCTGATAAGCTGTCCATAAAATTTTCCCCCAATTTTCTGCTGTCCTTCTGATCTTGTCTATGTTTGTTTTATTTGCAGAAAACCTTTTTAATTTAATGCAATCAAAATTATCCATTTTACATCTACCTTTGCTCTTTGTCTCTTGTTTATTCATAAATTGTTCATCTATCCATAAGTCTGATAAAATAGTATGTTCCATGTTCTTCTACTTTTCTTGTAATATCTCTCTTTATATCTAGGTCATGCATCCATTTTTACTTTATCTTGGTAAATGGTCTAAGATATAGGCCTATGACCAGTTTCTGCTGTACTGCTTTCCAGTTTTCCCAACAGAAATGCTTGTTTTACTTGATTAATTAAAAATAAAATGAACTTTCAAAAAAGGGGGGGGATGAAATCCTAAAGATACAAAATGAAACAATTCCAATGAGAAGGAAACATGGGATTTGTCTGAGGAAATTTGTGCAAATTCACAGAGAACTTATCAACCACCTCAGATCTGAAAGAACTGTAGCAAAGATAGAAGCAAAGCCACATAATGGGAGGTTAATATGAAAGCATGGCATCTGCTTGTAAAAATAGTGTCAGGAAGACTAAAGTTCAGAATAAGCTGAAGTTAACAACAAAAGACAATGAAAAACTTTTTCTGTTGTCATTATTATTTTGTTTTGTTTTGTTATTTTAGGAGGAAAAGAAGGATCAAGAAATCAAGGACCCTTGTTTGTTGGGGATGAAAGAGTGAAGACTGACAACAGAGAGAATATGAAGCTGTTTAAATCTCATGTTGCCTCTTTTCTCAGTCAAGGAAAATGCCCTTTGTATCAAACAGAATAGAAACAAAAATAACTAATAGAGAGTTGATACCCAACATAAATAAGATGATAAAGTGAGAGGGCATTTGATTTCCCTTAATAAATTCAAGTCACCTGGACCAGATAAAGTATGGTCTCTGGTCCTGAATAAACTGATGGATGTAATTGCTAAGACTCTGTCAGTGCAAAGTGAAAGATTGTGAAAAATAGGAGAGGTAACAGAAGACTGGAAAAGGGCAAAAAAATTATTTCCCAATTTTCAAAAAATGGAAGAGATCCAAGTCTACAAGTGAGCTTTGCTTTGGTTCCTGGGAAAATTCTAAAGTGAGTCATTAAAGAAATAGTTGGTAGACATCTAGAAAGAGAATTGATTATTACAACGCATTGCTTCGTCAAGACCAACTCATGCTGCAGTTAGACTAAACTCATTTCATTTCTAACAGGATTAATAAATGAATAGATGTGGAAAATACTGTAGATACAATTTCCATAGATGTTAGTGTTTGTCATAAATATCTGACATAGAATATTAATGTACTGTTGGTGGGACTGTGAACTGGTCTAGCCATTCTGGCAAAAGACACTACACAGGAAATATCTTGTAAGTGGCTGAGCAAATCAATCATGTCTCTTGAGCCAAAAAATAAAAATAGCTACCCATTCAGCAGTTAAGGATTCCAGGTTCAGGAACCTGGAGGCAGAAATCTTTGCCTGTACTGGAATATGATAAGGGAGTTGGGGAGGAGGTGCTTTCTCTTTTCCCCCTCATTCCATCAACCACACCATAGGAGCTACTAGATTAGTAGGAGGCAATACATCCAACCAGAAGGAAAGAGACACACCAAGGATACACAGATGTGGAAAGACAGTCTTCTGAGGGAGGAGGTAGCTTCAGAGAGTGGGAGCCTTTTTGGTGGAGAAAAGTACCAGCTATGGACTCAAAAAAGAAGACATTTGGAGCCCAGCTGAGAATCATACTGAGTAGAAAAGTGTATGCAAAAACTAGGTGAGGGGGACTACAAAGACAGAAATGACTTTCAATACCAGGAGATATGTTACCTTTGCTACCAGTTTCTCTTACAAGAGTGCTTCATCAACATTGTACTCCAAATTTGAGCCCACTCTTCCCATGGATGCAGTGTATATATGTGGGAAAGTGTCCCAGGTTTTGGTTTTGCTCATATAGTAATCCTTTTTTCCTTGTTTTGCTTTGAGGTGGGAGGATATTATATCAATTATTCCTACTATACTACCTTAGTAAATGAATTTGCAAAAATCTAATTAAGTCTACTGACATATCTGATGAATAACACCAGTGGAGGGGAAAGGCAGGTGCTTCTCAAGCTAAAAAGTATTGGGAGTAGCCATCATAGAGTTACTCTTAGAATCAGAAGTAGCAGTGACTTCTTTAGGGACACAACCCTGGAGTATGAGAGCAAATTGGAGAAAGCATTCCAAAGGGATCCTTCAGCATATATTCGTAAGATCAGACCATACCACTCGTTTATTCAATAAACATTTATGGTTCCCTATTGACTCAGAAAAAATATAAAATCTTCAACCCAGCATTTAAATCTCTCCACAATCTGGCTCATCATATGGAATAATCTTTCCAAAGCTATTTCATATTACTCCTTTTCATACACTCCTCATTCCAGTCAAATTTGTCATCTAGCTATTTCTTATGTATAATATTCCATGTTCTGTCTCCATGCTATTGAACAAGTAGTTGACTGTCTATAAGTGGCTTGGCTTTAAAAAACCTGGATTCTACTTACTGTCTGTATGACCTTGGGCAATGTTATTCAACCTCTCTGAGACTTAGTTTCCTTATCTGGAAAATGATAGAATTGGACTAGGTAACCTCTACTGCCTCTTTTAACTCCATGATACCTTCTTTACCTGTACCCTATCAAATGAACTTCTTTCAAAGTGCAGCTCAGATACTACCTCCTTCATGAAGCCTCACCTGCTCTCCCATTTATTAACTTCCTTTCTCTATTGAAATTACTTTGTTTTATCTTATCTGTGGATGTGTTATATCCAGCCTCCCACCTCTCCAGTCTTTTCTACTAGTATGTAAGGTCCCTAATGGTACGGATTGTTTTGTTTTATTCTGTTTTGCCTTCATGTCTTTAATATCTAATGCAGTGTCTTACCCTTAATACATATTTATTAAATTCAATCTAATCCTTACTTTCTGGTACTAAAAAAGACATAATTTTAATTTGATATTGTAAAAAGAGTTCTAAATGCCAGGTGGCCTGGGTTTTTGCCCAACTAGAAGTCAGGTTCCCTGGGTTGTAGCCTGGCTCAGCCACTAACTAGCTGTCTGACTTTGGGCTAATAATTATTTCCCCTCAACCTCAGTTTCCTCACCTGTAAAAGGAAGAACTTTCACTAGCACATCCCTAAGGTGCCACCCAGCTCTGACATTATACTTTTTTAAACTGTTCAATATCTTGAATCAAAAATCCCAGCAAGGAAGGACAACTCTTATGCAATTTCACACAGTATCATCACTTGTAATGTTCTTCTCCACAGGTGAGTTATTCTATGTATTCAGTTCCTCCACTCTTTCTGTGTGATAATCTATTGAGACACCTCTTCCATGCACAGTTTCAATGTACCTTCTACATGTCATTTCTGGCAGCACAAATGTGTGAAAAGAAATTTTCCTTCTTCTCTGTGTGGTTGCCCTCCTATCCACAGCAACAATAGCAGATCATGTTCAATCTTCAAAGCTCTCTAGGCAAGCTTTACTCTTATCTTGACTTGGTCCCAGCATTTGGAAATGATAGCTCTCAGCCAGACTCATGTTCCCTGTATTCTTGATTTTCTTTCCACTTTAAGTATTTTCTCTCTTTTGGAAATGTTTAAAAGTGGGATAGAAAAACTGGGCAACATAGTTGAATGCAAAGAACACTGGAGAGAAAAAGTAACAATTTAAAACTTGGATTCTAGTCCTGACTCTCCCATTTCAAACTTATGTGACTCTAGACCACTTCACCTCCATTGGTCTCAGTTTCCTCATCTACAAAATGAATGGTTTGGATTATATGCTTTCTGAGGTCCCTTTCACATTTAAAATACTATGAGATGGGTTGGTTTTGCTTGCCATATTCACTTCATTTCTCTTTTTATGCAATCTTTCCTTTTGCATTCTATTAAGTCATTCTACTTTAATGACATCATTTTCTAATCACATAGTACTTAGTTTATTTTTTTCTGTACACATAAAATAAAATCAATAAATAGATATTAGGAAAAAGAGGAAAGAACATATTAGCCTTGGAGTGAGATTAAGTTTCAAATCCTGGCTCCAATACTTATTACCTATGCAGCTATGTGCAAGTAATTTCTCATTTCTGAGCCTCAGTTTCCTCATCTGTAAAATGAAAATGCTGCCTAACCCAGAGGGTTATTGTGAGGAAAGCATTTTGTAAACCTTACAGTACTCCACAGAAGTGAGTTATTATTATTATTATTATCATTTTCTCCTTTTTTCCCCAATCTCCAAGCTGGCCTGTAATTAAACTATTTTTAAGGCAGCTCATTATTTATCTCATTCAAAAAGGCAATTTCCTAGCAGCCATTGGTCCACCATTAATGAACACTGCTATTAGAATGTTCTGCTCAGGCCCTAGCCTAAATCTTTCTCACAGTAATTTTACTCATTTGCTCCATGGAAATGAAGAACAGTGGGCATCTTCCCCATATAATGGTCCATCATTCTCTTTGAAGACAGCTGTCTATTAATTTCAACTAAAATAATCCAATTTATTTTCTCTGGGACTCCATCCCTTTTAATGAGTCTCACTTCTTTCCTTTTTAGCTTTTTATAAATCCTTCTTAAGTTTTGGGTTCCAAAACCAGAACAAATATTCTCAGAAGGGCTTGAATAATGAATGACAGTTCGACTCTCTGACCTCTAAGGTCCCTTATTATATGACTATGAATATAGTAAAAAGGATACTGCCTATTACACAGAAGTACAAGAGATTTCAGCTTGTTCTTGATAAGTAAGGACAGGAGAAGGATGGGTAACTGAATCCCACAATGAATCCCATAATCTCTTTTTATCCAATGAACAAAACCTATTGGCAGAGCAACTAACAAATGATACCTCACATAATAACAATCTCCAGCATTCATACAGTGATTTAAAGTTTCAAAAGACTTTTACTCACATTCTCTTGTTTGATCCTGACAAAAACTCAGGGGTGAGCAGGTCAGGTATTATTTTGCCATTTTTATAGATAAGTGAATGGAGGCACTCAGAAATTAAGCAACTTGTTCAAGGTCAGGGACAATGTATGACTAGGACCAAGGTTTTCTGACACTGTTGGTCCCATCCTCTTTCTACCACATCATGCTCTGTCTCTATAGCATGGGGTCCAGCATAAGTTTCATCTCTTTCACCTTCCATCATTTTTTTACTTTCCTCTTATTAGCAATAAGCAGTTGAAGAACAAACACAATAGACAGAAGCAGGTTAAGAAGAAGACCAGAGTATATATACAATATGATCTGCCTCAGAATTATCAAATTTGCTATTGTTTTCCAAAAAAGTAATATGTTGTACTTGCATAATATTTCATGATTACAAAGAGCTTTCCATAAAATTTCTGACCACTCACTTGATTCAGAATTGTTTTTCTTTTGTCTTTCTATCCCAAGTGCCTAGCATCATGCCTGATCATATAGTAGATGCTTAAAATGGTTTCTTGAATGTTTATCATGTGAATGTTTATTAAACAACTCTTTGGAGTAAGGAGGGAAGGGGCCATTATTCCAATCTTGTAGATGAAGAAACTGAAGTTTGCTAGCCTGGGATCAAACAGTAAGCAAGTGATAAGATCAGAATCAAAGCTGATTCTCCCAGTTTGAAGCCTAGTGTTCTTTGCACTCTTTTACTCCAGCACTAAGAAATAGAGAGTGTACATTGTTGGGTGTATTCTTTGCTTCTTATGTGTGACACCCTTATCTGATTGTCTGATGCTTCCTCAAACATATTTCAATTTTGTTTTCTCACTGTTGGGAAGGCAGGTAACACAGTGGCATCTGTATCTGTCATTAAGAGTGATTTTTGTATAACTTGCTCCCAGATTATCTCAGCCTCCACCAAAGGTTGTGTTGCCCTAACACATGTTCAGTGCAGATGGCACAAGGCAGAATTTGGTACCCCTGTTGGTGTGTAGTCTTATGGTTTGTATAACTATATTCCTCTGTTGTGAGTACTTCTGAGTGGCTGTAATATTGCATGTCAGACAGGACTCACCAATATGGAAACAGCCCATGAAAGAAAACATTTTGTGAGCACATACCTTAAGATCTGCTTCTGCCACTTTGGCTAAGTGGAAGCAGCAGTGTGCTGGTAAATATTTAAAAATTGGCTCTCGAAGGAAAAAAAAGAACTGTATGCATGACATACTTTTAAGTTTAATCTTTATTATAATCATTTTCTATTTTCTCCATTATTCTCTTATGTCTAGACGATCAACAGAACAATAAAGTGAGTCCTGATTTATAGTCTTTACTGATTTCTGAGGTGTACATGCTCCCAATGAAAATTTAACAGTTGGGTCTTTTGAGCAGGTTCAAGCTGGCTCCAGCATATCCCTGACACGGTGTTATAAAAAAATGTAAAAGGTCAGAAAACAAGGTTTTGGGTCTAGATTCCATCATTTCCTAGCTGTGTGACCTTAAACAAGCAACTGTGTCTGTTCAGACTCTAATTTCCTCATTTGAATAGTGGGGAAGACAAGACAACACTATTAATGTCACAGGGTTGTGGTGTAGCCTAAATGAGAAGCTGTAGAGTAAAGAAGAATGGCATGTGGGTTTACAGTGAAAGGACCTGGCTTCAAATGCTGACTCCACAACCCAATACCTGATAGACAATTTACTCAAACCTGGTTCTTGGTGACTCAGTTTCCTCATCTGGAAAACAGACCATGGTGTAGTAAAAACAATGCTAAATTTTGAGTCATGTGACCTGAGTTCCAATTCTGTCTCTCTGGCTTTCTACCTGTGTGACCTCAGGCAAATCATTTAACTTCTCCAGGACTCAGCTTATTCAACTGGAAAATGTAAAGGTTGGACTAGAGAATCTTGAAGACTTCTTCCATGTGTAAATCTATGATCTTATTCTCTCTACAATCCAGTCCAGCTCTAAATCCTATGATCCCATGACATAACATATAAGGAAGCACATTGTAGTCATCAAGAATTGTGTACATGGAAGGTGCTATTTAAGGGGCTGATTAGGACCCTGGGGGGTTCTACCCTTCTTTAGTCAGATGGAAGGTTCAGTAGATAGGATATTGGACTTGGAGTCAGGAGGACCTGAGTTCAAATGACCTTTAGACATTTACTTAGTGTGTCATCTTCAGATAGTTATATAGCCTCTCTCAGCCTCAGGTTCCTCATCTTCATAATTTGGGGATAATAGTAGCACTTACCTCATAGGGTTGTTTTGAGGGTCAAATGAGTTAACCCACTAACACACACATACATATATATGTATATGTACATGACATATATATACACATATATATATATATATGACTTCACAAACTTAAGGTACTATGTAAATACTAATTCTTATTACTATGACTAGTCCTATTGTAATCAAGAGTATACTATTTTTTCTCAATTCCCTTGGGATAGATGTGAATTCCCTCCCGTTAAGCAAGTAGAAGAGCATTTCAAATGAGCAGTGCTGAATGTAGAAATTTTCTAGCAGTTGACAGCCAATTCATCAGCCAGATATCAGTCAATCGGGTTCTTTGCACAACCAGGAGAGAGTAGGTTTTTACAAAATAGTTTTCAATATGAATACTTGGATTGGGGGAAATAATTGTAAGATAATCAGCCATCTAGTATGTGTGGGAAGACAGTTTAATTGAGTTCAATTGAACAGCCTTTATTGAGTGCCTCCTATGTTCTAGGCTCTGTGTTAGATATTGGAGATACAGAGATAAGAGTAAAACAGTCCTTGTCTCCAAAAAACTAACATTCTATTGGATTAAACTATATATAACATATACAAAGTAAACATAAAGTGATTATGTGTATACAAAGTAAACATAAAGTGATTTGGGGTGGGAGTTGAGAGGTAAGCTGTAGACCCCGGAGGATCAGAAAGGGCTTCATGTAGGAAGTGGCATTTAAGATGAGTTTGTAGATAATTAGGGCTCTTAAGAAGTAATTCTGATGAGAACATTATAGGAATAGGAAGGGACATAAACATAGATGAAGAGGCAAGCTCAGCAGATAGGCATAATTCTATGTGGCAGAAAGGGAATATGTCATTGAAAAGTTGTGGGAGAAAAGTACATTGGTATCAAATTGTAAATAGTCTTAAATGGCAAAATGGAACTTAGCTGTAGGCATATGAGGGAGAGAGGGAAGGAATAAGTATTTGTATAATGCCTACTATGTAACAGTCATATTGCTATGTGATTTACAAATATCTTATTTGATCCTCAGAAAAACCCTGGGAGGTAAGTGCTGTTATTATCTTCATCTTATAGTTGAGGAAACTAAGGCAGACAGAGGTTAAATGAGTAGCCCAAGGACGCCCAGCTAGAATCTGGGGCCAGATTTGAACACAGGTGTTCCTAACTCCAGGCTCAGAGATGTATCCCCTCACACACACACACACACACACACACACACACACACATCCATATACACACAGATAAAAATATATATTCTGTAGACACACTACAGAATCATTGATTTATTTTCTCAAAATTAAATGACAAGATAAGGAATTTAAGAAATTTAACCTAGCAATAGTGGCAGAGGAAGAGATTGGAGATAAGGATACCAGTCAGGAGGGAATTGTAATAGTCCATGGAAGAAATAATGAATTAACCTAAAGGTGTGGCAGTGGGAATTTTTTTAAAAAGGAATGGGTACAAGAGTTTGCAAGCTATAAAATCAACAAAAGTGGGAGAAGTCAAAGATTGAAATTTAAAGTCTAAGTGACTGGGATAATGAAAGCATCATTAACAGCAGCCAGGTCAGAAAATCATGCCCCTGGCCCCCATTTTCCTAATCTATGACATGAAGAGGTTCAGCTAGAAAGTTCTAAGATCCATTAACTTTGTTCTTTGGTCTTTTGATAGAAAAGTAGGATATGGTGGGTTTTATTTTAAATATGAAGATAAAACTTAAATTAGATTGAACTTTCCCTTCACAAATTGCAATCACAATCACATATTTTACCAGCTTACTGATCATCAGTCTTTGGGGTTTTAGGCTCTGGAAGACCCAAGATTACAGCAGAGAAAAACACTTTTTCTGTGCACACACATTGAAAAACTCTGTCATCTCCCAACTTAATTTTCTTTTCTAACATAGAAATTTTGAAACTGCAAAGCCCCAATATCCTTAGGAATAGAACAAGTATAACTAAAATGACAAAGGCAAACATAGAGGACGGAAAATGGAAATTGCTACAGGTGTCACAACCAGGAGCCACTAGAGATTTCTGACCTGAAAATGGGAATGATGAAATGACTGCTTTGCAGAATAGATTAGAGAGAGAATAGAGGTTAGGAAATAAGCAATTATATTAATACTATAATAATCCAAATTTGTTGCAATGAGTGTGTGGTCCTTGAAAATCCAGGACCTAATTACAGAAAAGGGACAACAATGAAGTGTTAAGCTAACTATAAAAGATGTAGCCAAAAGGCAATCTATTTACGACGTGCAAATTAGTTCCTGGAATGAATCAGACAAGAAACAACTGAGTTAGATGAAGAATGACAGGCCACACTTCAGGGTGACCATTAAAGGTCATTTATTAATGGGAGCAACAGAAGCCACATGGAGCTGGAGACAGGGATATTCTAAGTAGTCACATGGAGCTGAGAGAGCAGAAGTGTATGTAGGAAGAAGAAATCATCTTAAGGAAAGATGGAAAGACTTTCAGAAAAAAGGCTGCTTGAGTCAATTGGGCCTTAGGTGTGTTAGGAGAGAGGCTGGGTTGATGAAGACTCACCCCTTGAACTACAGACCTACAACCCCCAAAGTGTTAGTATTGTATTCCCTTCCCTGCCTCTTTATCTTCCTAATGAGAGCCTGAAACCTTAAACTGAGGAGGAGGGAAGTGGTAATGGAAAGACAGAGGGAGACTGTTTATCTTTCTTGGTTTTATTTTTTCCTATTTCAGTGCTTTATATTTTTTTTCTTTTCCCTCCAATATGTTTTCATTTATTTCCTTAGATAATTCTCAATTACATGCAAAATTTTTAACATTTTGGGTTTTTTTTCAATTTTGAGTTTCAAATTCTCTGCTTCGTGCCACACCCCTATCCTTGGGGGAAAAAACCATGCAATTTGATATACATGTAAAGTCATGCAAAGTAGATTTCCATGTTAATCATGTTGCAAAAGAAAAAGCAGTCCAAACCATTAAACAAGAAAACAATTTTAAAACTTTTTTAAAGGGCAGCTAGGTTGCTCAGTGGATAAAGCACACACCCTGGAGTCAGGAGGACCTGAGTTCAGATCCGACCTCAGATACCTGACACTAGCTATGTGACCCTGGGTAAGTCACTTAATGCTGATTGCCTCATCAAAACAACAACAAACTTTTTAAAAGTATATTTTGATCTGCATTCAGACTTCATCATTTCTTTCTTTCTCTGAAGGTGGATTGCATTTTCCATCACGAGCCCTTTGGAATTGTGTTGGATCATTGCATAGTTCAGAATAGCTTATTTACAGTTGATCATTGTATAGTATTGCTGTTACTGTGTATAATGTTCTCCTGGTTCAGCTCACTTTACTTTGCATCAGTTCCTGTAAGTATTCCCCAATTATTCTATAACCATCCTGATCATAATTTCTTTTAGCAAAATAGTATTCCATCACAATCATATACCACAAATTGCTCAGTCATTGCCCAATTAATGGGCATTGCCTAAATTTCCAATTCTTTGCTACCATAAAGAGAGCTGCAATAAATATTTTTATACCTATAGGTTCTTTTCCTTTTTCTCTGAACTTTTTCAGATACAGACCTACTAATGGTATTTTGGGGTCAAAGAGGATGCAGTTTTATAGCACTTCGAGTATATTTCCAAATTGCTCTCCAGAACAGTTAGATAAGTTCACCACTACACCAACAGTGCATCAATGTCCCAATTTTCCCACATCCCCTCTAACTTTCGTCATTTTCCTTTTCTGTCATATTAGCTAATCTTATAGGCCCAAGGTGATACTTCTGATTTGTTTTATTTTGCATTTCTCTAATCAATAGTGATTTAGAGCTTTTTATATGATTATAGATAGCTTTGATTTCTAAACTGCCTTTCATTTCCTTTGACTATTTATCAATTGGAGAATGACTTGTATTCTTATAAACTTGACTCTGTTCTCTATATAGTTGAGAAATGGGTCTATATAAAAAAAAAACTTGCTATAAATTTTCCCCTAGTTTTCTGCTTTCCTTCTAATTTTATTTGTGTTGGTTTTGTTTGTGCAAAACCTTTTTAATTTAATGTAATCAAAATTGTCCATTTTACATCTCATAATTTCTTGTTTGGCCATAAATTCTTTCCTTACACTCACCTAATTTGCATATGATGTCACAGTTTATTTCTGAATCAAGGCCCCATTTTAACCATATTTTGATATACCCTGTAAGATATTTAGGATCAAGCTAGAAGCCATCCCAATAAGATCAGAGGGAAAAATAAGGATGTCCATTATCACCACTATTATTCATTGAAGGAATTAGGACAATCAATGAGGAAACAAAACTATCACTTGTTGCAGATGATATGATAGTATACTTGCGTTCCTGGTATAAATTTCACCTGGCCATAGTGTATAATGCTTGTGATATATTGCTATAATCTTCTTGCTAGTATTTTATTTAAGTTTTGTGTGTGTGTGTGTGTGAGTGTGTGTGTGTGTGTGTGTGTGTGTGAATATTCACTAGGGAAATTGGTCTACAGTTTCTCTTTTTTGCTCTTTGTTTAGGTATCTTTGTCACAAAAGGAATTTGATAGGAATACTTCTTTGACTATTTTTAAAAATATAGTATTGGAATTAATTGTTCCTTAAATATTTGGTAGAATTCACTTGTGAATCCATCTGGTTCTGGGGATTTTTTTTTTAGGGAGTTCATTGATTGCTTATTCAATTTCTTTTTTTTTTGGCAATTGAGGTTAAGTGACTTGCCCAGGGTCACACAGCCAGTAAGTGTCAAGTGTTTGGTCTGAGGCCAGATTTAAACTCAGGTCCTCCTGACTTCAGGGCTGGTGCTCTATCCATTGCACCACCTAGCTGCCCCCCTTCAATTTCTTTTTCTAAGATAGGGTAATTTAAATATTCTATTTCCTCTTCAGTTAACCTGGCCAATTTATATTTTTGTGAATATTTATCCTCTTCATTTTAGATTGTTAGATGTATTGACATGTAATTAGACAAAGTAGTTTATAATAATTGCTTTAATTTCTTCTTCGTTGGTGGTGAATTCAATCTTTTCATTTTTCATACTGGTAATTTGGTTTTCTTTCTTTTTTTAAATCAAATTAACCAATGACTTATCCATTCTTTTTTTCAAAAACCAGCTCCTAGTTTTATTCACTAGTTCAATGGTTTTCTTACTTTCTATTTTATTAATTTCATTTTTTGATTTTCAGGATTTCTAATTTGGTATTTAACTGGAGATTTTTTGTCTTTTTTTTTCTAGGTTTTTTTTTAGTTGTATGCCTAATTCATTGATCTGCTCTATCTCTACTTTATTGATTTAAGCATTTAGAGATATAAATTTTCTTCCAAGTCCTGCTTTAGCTGCATTCCATGAATTTTGGTATATTGTCTCATTGTTTTCATTCTTTTTAATGAAATTATTGATTGTTTCTTTGATTTGTTCTTTAACACACTCAGTTTTTAGGACTAGATTATTTCATTTCCAAATAATTTTTAATCTATCTTTTTATGACCCTTTGCCAAATGTAATTTTTTTATTGAATTATTATCTGGAAAGGGTGCATTTAACATATCTGTTTTTCTGTGATTGGTTCTGAGGTTTTTATGCCCTAATACATGATAAATTTTTGTGTAGATACTGTGTGCCACTGAGAAAAAAGTATATTCATTTCTATAGCCATTCAGTTTTCTCCAGTGTTCTATTGTGTCTAACTTTTCTAAAATTCTATTCATCTTTTTAATTTCTTTCTTATTTATTTTGTTTTCTTAGATTTATTTAGCTCTGAGAGGGGAAAGTTGAGGTCTCCCACTAGTATAGTTTTGTTATTTCCTCCTGTAACTCATTTAACTTTTCCTTTAAGAATTTGAATGCTGTATCATTTGGTTTTTATGTATTTAGTATTGATATTACTTCATTGTCTGTGATTCTTTTTAGCAAGATATAATTCCCTTTCTTCTCTCTTTTAATGAGATAAATTTTTACTTTTGTTTTGTCTGAGATCATGATTGCTACTTTGACTTTTTTTCACTTCAGCTAAAGCATAATATATTCTGCTCCAGCCCTTTACCTTCACTCTGTAAATCACAATATTGATTATTAAGAATGTATTTCCCCATTCTATTCCCCCCATTTATCCTTCTCTCTGTCTCTCTACATCTCTGTCTCTCTTTCTCTGTCTCTGTCTCTGTCTCTCTCTCTCTTTCTCTCTCTGTCTGTCTCTCTCTCCTTTCACTCTGTCCATTCTCAAAAGTGTTTTGCTCCTGACTTTTACCTCACCCAATCTGCCTTCTCTTCTATCAGTGGCCCCACCCTATCCTATTTCCCTCCTACTTTCCTGTATGGTAAGATAGATTTCTATACCCAACTGAGTGTGTGTACTATTCCCTCTTTGAGCCAATTCTGATGAAAGGTTCACATACCCACCCCCATTTCCTTCATCTTTCCCACCAGTTTAAAAGTTCTTCCTTTCACACCTTTTTTATGTGAGATTGTTTTCCCCATTCTACCTCTGTCTCTCTTCCCCATTCTCCTAGCACTTTCCTTTTTCTCAAACCTGAATCTTTTTTTTTTTAATTATCATGTCACGGTCAGCTCATACCCATGCCCTCTGTCCATATATACTCCTTCTCACTGCTCTAATAATGATGAAGTTCTTCAGAGTTACAAGTATCCTTTTCCCATGTAAGAATGTAAACAGTTTAACTCTATTGAAATCCTTGAGATTTCTCTTTCACCTTTTTATGCTTCTCTTGAGTCTTGTATTTGAAAGCCAAATTTTCGATTCAGAACTGATCTTTTCATCAGGAATGCTTCATTAAATATCCATTTTTCCTCAAATGATTATACTCAGTTTTTCTGGGGATGTGATTTTTAATTGTGATCTGAACTCCTTTGCCAGGCAGAAGATCACATTCCAAGCCCACCAATTCTTTAATGTAGAAGCTGCTAAATCTTGTTTTATACTGACTGTGGCTCCACAATATTTGAACTGTTTCTTTTTGGCTGCTTACAATATTTTCTCCTTGAACTGGGAGTTCCAGAGTTTGTTTTATTATATTCCTTTTTATATTCCATTTTGAGATATCTTTCAGGAGGTGATCATTGAATTTTTCAGTTTCTATTTTACCCTTTGTATCTAAGATATCAGGGCAGTTTTCCTTGATGATTTCTTGAAATATGATGTCTAGGCTCTTTTTTTTTTTATCATGGCTTTCAGGCAGTACAAGAATTCTTAAATTATCTCTCCTTGACCTATTTTCAGTTGTTTTTCCAATGAGATATTTCACATTTTCTTCTATTTTTTCAGTTCTTCCGATTTTGTTTTATTGTTTCTTAATGGCTCATAGGGTCATTAGATTCCACTTGCCCAAATCTGATTTTTAAGGAATTATTTTCTTCAATGAGCTTTTGTACCTCTTTTTTTTTCCACTTGGCCAAAAAATTTTGTACCTCCTTTTTCCATTTAACCATTCTGCTTTTTAGGGGTTCTCTTCAGTGGATTTTTGTGTTTTTCAACCATTATGCCAATTCTATTTTTAAGGTTTTATTTTCTTCAGCATTTTTTGTGCTTTCTTTACTCAGCTGTTGACTCTCTTTTCATAATTTTCCCAAATTTTCCCCCACATCTCTTATTTTATTTTTAATTTTTTAGTTCTTCTAGTTCTTCCAGGAATTCTTTTTGGGCCTCCTACCAATTCTCATTTTTTTTTCTTAGTGACTCTGTATGTTTTAATTTCATGTTTTCATTTCTTTGTCTTCTTCTGAGTTTCTGTTTTGGTCTTCCCTGTCACCATAGTATCTTTTTATGGTTAGATTCCTTTTTTGTTTTGTTTTGTTTTTTGTTTTGCTCCCTGTTTTCTACCCTGTTTCTTAACTTCTAACTTTATGTTAAATTTGGGCTCTGCTCCTGAGGTAGAGAGGGCATTGTCACAGTTTCAAGTTTTTCATGCTTGAACTAGATCTGAGGGATCTGCAAGTTTTCAGTTCTTCCAAGGTGGCATAATCTATGGAGAGGTGTGGTCACACTGCTCTTTTGGCCAATGTTCTCATCTGTAAAGGGCCACAAGCATGCTTCTCCACTCTGGAACTGTGAGCAGAGCCCTTGCACCTTGCAGAAACAACTGCTAATGTGCTAATGCTCCTTCTCCCTGGGACTGGAAACTGGAACCTTATATGGGTAATGCAAGAGAGTCCTGCACCCAGTGCCAGCAAAGTGTCCCCTGTAATCTCCTTGTCTGAACCCCTGTCTATGGGCTGAAAGCTCTGGAAGCTGTCACTGCCAATTCAGACACCCTACCCAGGCTTGCTACTGGCTTGCTGACATGCAGCATGCACTATACTGAACTCTACTCTCACCCTGGTGAGACAGACCTTTCTTGCTGACCTTATAGGTTGTTTTGGGCTAGAAAATTATTTAATCCTGATTTTTTGTTGGCTCTGTCACTCCAGAATTCAATTTTAGGCATTATGTTAAAGTTGGGGGTGGAGGGGAGGGATAATGGGAGAGTTTAGCTGAATTCTTCCTTCTCCTCCACCATCTCATCTCCACCTCACCTTTCTTGGTCTTATAAACAGTGGCAATCACTAGCATTTAATAGTCGGGACATACTTATTGAGAATATAATTAGGAAGAGGCTTCCAAGGAAGAAACATCCCCTCAGAAGTGATAGAGGTATACAAACACTGAAGTGTTTTGCCTAAAGGGCTATCTCTGACTGGGCCTCAGAACTAGCAAAAAGACAAAGAGAATTATAAGTTCTTTGATACTATTTCCCAGAGTAGATAAGGAGCATTTATATACAGAAAACCCAGCTGGGCAATAAGTCTGTACCAGGGAAAGTAAAACAGAGTAGGAGAACCACCCTGGTCATCAAACCATCCCTCCAACACTGCTACAAGTGAGGGCTCTCCTCAGAGCCAGTTTGCTTGGGAATTTAATCCAAAACAGGTGAGAAGTTCCATTCAAGGTTAAATACTGGTACAAGACCTATGGGTTCAATAAGGGGGAAATGAAAAGAACTTTGAAGAGAGAAGAGGTCAAGATAACATGAAACCTTTGAAAAGTTCCTAGGAGTGATGGGAGACACTTGACAGATTTCTCAAGAACTACTCTCCTCTTCAAGTCTGTCTCTTCATTTGACAGAACTTACTTTGAAAGTTACCCTAAGGTGTGTACCCTATCCTTCCATATCCTATCTGGTTTTTTCCTTTCTGATTCTTTAAAAGAACAAATTTACATCTCAGAAAAGATCACCTGATACATCCACATTTTTATTTGACACCTCATTGTTGTCCCTTTTCTGTTATTTAGGTTCAGGGCTTTCAGGGACCACTCCCTTATATATAAAATTAAAGGGTAGGACTAGAAGATACCCAAAATTTATTCTAGTTGTAAGTCTATGATGATGATGATGATGATGACCTAGTGCCTTGAGCTTTGCAAAGTGATTTATTTATATATACATACACATATCATACATATACATGATCATCACTCTGTTGGGTTTTAAGATCTAGAAAGCCCTAGGTTATAGCAGAAAAAAAAAACTTTTTCTGTGCATGCACATGTATTGAAAAACCCTGTCATGTCTTAACAATTTTCTTTTCTGATATAGAAATTCTCAAACCACACAGCCCCAACATCCTTATGAATAGAACAAGTACAACCACAATAACAAAGTCAACTACAAAGGAAAGCAAATGGGGGAAAATACACACTTAAACAAGTAATAAGAGTTTTTTAATGAGTTTTTAAAAAATATTACAACATCCCTCTCAATCAGGAAAAAAATACAAACCACTTTGTAGTCTAAGGGGAAAAAAAGAATCACGTAAGATAAGTCTCGCAATTTATTTAACAGTGTCCAAGAAAGCTGCATGCCTCTCAAGACTGGGTTAAGTTGAAGAACTTCAAACAGCTATTTCATTATTAATAATAACATAGCTAGAATCTCTCATTCTTCCTTTTGATTTCCTATGCTATCTATGCTCAGGTTCAATGAGGGAAGTGAAATATATTCTCAGCTCAAGCCCCTATCCAGGGCAGATTCTGTCTATACAGTAGCCAAACAAGTAGAAATTAAATATTAAAGCATTTAATTGAAGCATGTGAACAAAACATAAATAACAAGAAAAATCATGCAATAGATTCATTCTTTTTTTTATCTAAACCTGTGTTTCATTGCTGTAAGAAACTCCCATTGAGGAAACTCCTTCCATCAAGGCAGATCTACAAGTGTGTGCAATTTATGGTCTTAAAGAGTTGCCTGGGGCACTGGGAAGTTGAATAGCTGGCCTTGGTTCAGTACTTTATTGTGCTTATAAAGCAATGGAAAATAATTTTCCAATCACACAGAGACTCTCATGCTAACTGGGGAAGGTAAGAAACTCATGTTCCAAAGACACTGGAGGGAGGGATGCTTTGAGTTGCTGCTGGAACAGCTCTTGGGGCAACTCTTCTAACCCATTTCTCTAGGGAGAGGAGGAGAGGGGTCTTAAGTTATCATGGGAAGTTCCTTTCGTTCTCAGTTTTCACTTGGTGAAACGCCACCTTTTCCAGTCACAGAGGTCTACACTGCCACACCTGTCATTCACTTCTTTGCTGGACTGTCTACATGGGGGTATTCATCATACACATGCTTTTTTTCCTATGTCTAGGTAGTCATTCCTCTCCAGAAAATGTCTCCCACCCTGACTCCTGTCTACATTAAGGTGAGTCATTTTCTTGCACATTTTCCTTACCTCAAGAAGCAGACAGAGTGATTCCCTTTCCCCACATCCCCAACGGTACCACATAGCTGTGAATTTCTGAACCTGTAGACAAACAACTCTTTTTCAATCCTTTTACCTAGCATGCTGCTTCAAGCATGTAAATATTCTTAAAGATTTTATAGACCTTACAAAGGTACCAAAATACTTGAGGAGAAGGACATAATTAGTGAGTTCTCTGTTATCAAAGCAAAATATTTGCCTCCCTTACAGTAATAACTATAGTAATAACAATGATATATTTATATTATACTATATTTCCCATAAAGCACTTTTGTCACAAAAATCCTGTAAGGTAAGTAATATAAGTGTGATCATCCTTTTCTGGATAAAGAAACTGAGGCTCAGAAAAATTAAATGCCTTGCATAAGGTCAAATAATTATACATTTGTTCATATTAGGTTCATTCATCTATGCTTTCATTATATGTTCTTTTGACGACGTGGCCCTAAGTCTTATTTTTTTTTTTTTCATTCATCTTGGATAGATTTAGAGTTGTCAATTTATAGCTAAGATGGTATATCCCCATTGGAAATGCTTAATCTCATGGATCTCTGATCTCGTCTTGCTATCTCTATTGTGTCTCAGTGATTTGTTGTTCTGGTTACAGTGTAAAACCTGTAGAAATATCATCCCTATTGTCTCTGTCGCCACCTGTCTCATGAACAAATACACTGTTCGGGCTAAAAGGCTTCATGATATGGATTCCGGGAATTTCAGTGTGAAGTTGCCGAACTCCACATTCTGCACCTCTAATTGGGCACCTCCCCCTAGACAACATTATTATTATTTGTAGTTAATTTTAGCTAGAAATTGTTGAACAATTTATAGACAGTGAAACAGTGGGGTTCCTTTTGTAGCAACTTATCTACACATGGAACAGCACAAAGGCTCTTTGTCAGGCAGGGAGAGTAGGCTCCCTTCCTTAGCTCACTAGTGCCATCTTGAGGCATGCACCAAATGACACCAAACAGAAAAAGTTCTCCATCATGCCAGCCGTGATTCATGAGATGATGTTCACAATAAAATATTTTGTCTATAAAGAGGAAAAAAAAACCACTAGCTTAAGTACATTATTCTGATATTAAAAGCCAAAATAGCCTTCCTGTTAGAGAGGACAGAACGTAATATGTTTTGTTTTAAAAGAAGATCTTGAATCATCTAGATTAGGTATGTACATGGATGGAATTTACTAGATAACTATTCAATATCCTACTTGACATTGACCTGAAGAGGATTATAATTGTATCAGAGATTAGGAGATGGAAATAATGACAAATTATCTGAGCCAACCTACTCATTTTACAGAGGAGGAAATGGAGGCTGGAGGTGGGAGGGGGGGAATGGGCGTGGGGAAGTGACTTGTTCCAGGCCACACAGCTAGTAAGTAGCAAATTGAGATTTGAAACCGATACTTTGATTCAACATGGCATGTTCCTCCAACCATCTTATAAGTATTTTGGTGGAAAAAAGTATCTATGATTTATTGTTATTAAAGGGGGAAAAAATGCAACAACAGCACTGAATGTAAAAAGTTTTTTCTCACCTGGAGCACTGGACTACTAAAATCAAGCAATGTGAAATCTGAATCTTCGTTTAATTTCTAAGAGACTTTGTGACCTTGGGCAAGTCAACCTGTCTGAGGTTCAGTTTCCTCATCTGAAAAGTGGGGATAATAATATTTGATCTGTGTTAAAATGGTAAAGATCTCGTTGGAAAATGCTTTGCAAATTATACAAGGCTACAAAAATATAAGATATTGTTTCTTTGAGTTGATATTATCTATTAAAACAGGGGTTCCTGCTCAGGGATGCATTGGGCCCACGGATAGATTCCAGGAAGTCTGCAAAATTGGGTAGGGAAAAATTGTATCCTTCATTTTCTCAGTAATCCTATATGTTTTGCTTTAGATATTTGCAAGCATTATTCTGAGAAGGCATCTATAGGTTTCACCAAACTGTCAAAAGGGCCCATAACACAAAAAAACGTAAGAACTCCTTTGTTAGAAACAATGAGCAAAATCAATTTTCTATGAGTGAAGTATAGGATCATGGATTGGAAAAGTCATAAAGGACTTTAAAAATCATCTGCTCCAAACTTGTCATTTTGCAGATGAGAAACCTGAGGCCCCAAAATGAAATAAATTGCCACAAGGTTACAAAATATTGGCACAATTGAGAACAGAATGCAGGTTTTCTGTGTCTTGCTTTTCCATCTCTGTTTTATTTTTTTTAAGTTTAATTGATATATTTTGTTTTAACTGTAAGCTGTCTTCTCATAACAAAGTAAAACAGTGAAGGAAAACCAGTGTCAACATCTAAAAGGGCATACAACATTCTACATCTGTAGCACCCCACCACCACCTCTATTAAAATAACTAATTTAACAGAATATTTTCTCTCCCTCCCACCTCAACACTATTTTAAAAAAAGAAAAGAAAAACGGGTTTCTTATAATAAATATGCCTAGATTCCCTCAATAGCTATATACAAAGATGTATGTGTCTCATTCTGCACCCTAAACCCATTGCCTCTCTGTAATAGATGATATATTTCATCATTAGTCCTCCAGAATTACGAATGGTCATTGTATTGATCATAGTTCTTGCAGCTTTCAAATTTTTTTTGTTTGTTTTTTACAGTACTGTTCTTACTGTGTAAATTATCGTCCTGGTTCTGCCCATTTCATTCTTTATCAGTTTATAGAAGTCCTCAAAATTATTCTACTTATCTCACTACACCACAGCTGACTAATTCAACAGGATTAAACAAGAAGAATCTTAGATGTGGACATCCTTGTATCAATGTGACTTCTGAGTCTTTTTTTTGCCAGATCATTATCTATACTTTCTCCTGTAACAGTGGGTTCTAGCCTTGGTATGGATTTGGTAAGGTCAAGCCCCTCATCCCAACTTCATTTTCTGAGTGCCATATCTTCTTCTTTACATAGCTTATCAGGACCAAGAGGTTAGAGTCCAAATGCAGCAGTATCACTGTCACTAACGATCACCAAAGAAGACACTGCAGAGATGGTGGCAACTCTGTTCCATATTTTTTTGTTGTTGTTGTCCTCCTTCCAGTTTTATCTATAAGCATTTTCAGGAGGATATGGATTATGTAAGCCTAACACCATGGTCTCTTCAAATTCCTTTTCTCCCCCTGTTTTCTTTTTTATGAGGATACACTACTCATAGTTTTTGGCCAACCTACTCTATAATGTTTACAAATGAGCTTATACTCTTGAGTCTAAACCGTTGCTGCCTTCAGCTGCCATGTCTTTCTCTTTAATAAGATAAAGTATTTACCAGCTTAATCAGTTTAATCTATTTTGACCTTGTGATTATATATTTATATATATATGTATGTATGTGTATATATGTATGTTTTTGTGTATATATGCATATGTGTGTGTATAAAACTTCCATAGGAAATGGTAACAATCTGCCAATCAAAATCAATAACATAAATAATTGGATACATCTCCCATTTTTTAGTCTATGATTTATTGAAATAAGTGAGGTTGAAGTTATTGCCATTGGATACAATCTCTTCTTTTCATGTTTCCTACCTTCTATTATGACATGGATTTTGACCTTTGTCCTAATCAGCTGTTGGTCTGACTGCTCACAGACAGCTAACTCTGAAAAAAATTCCCATGTCAGTAATTATCAATTTCCTTTTCTCTAAGATAAAATCAATTTCATTTATTGTGATTAGGATGGGGAATGTATGGGGAGCAGTGCTTGACATATTCATTGCCTTATATTCTTGAAAAAAGTATTCATGGTATGTTGGTGTGAAGCTTATAGATAATCAATGTCTTTGGCCTTTTTTTCGTTTCTTAGTCCCAAAACATATTTCCCAGCATATTTTTTCCATCTACCTCTGTGTCCTACTTCAAATTGAAGTCACCTAGTATCACACTATATGATTTTATTGGTTCACAGAATATAGTGAAGTTCTTCATACAATTTGTCTGTTTCTTCACGCCCTATAAACAAGGCAGGATGGTGTGATGGAAAGAGTACTGATTTGGAGTCAGAGGACCTGGGTTCAGATCCTATCTTGGCTGTTTAGTAGCTAGGTGATCTTGGGCAATTCAATTAATTTCTCTTGTCCTCAGTTTCCTCAACTGTAAAATGAGGGAGTTTGACAAAAGTTCCATCGAACTTGAAATCTATCACCCATAAGACCTCAAGCCAACACATACCTTGCAAGACTCTTCAGGATGATCATGCCACAAAATAATTGAGTATAACAAACAATGATTCCTGTCATCTCTGGCTGGCAAACAAAGGCAACTCTGCCAGCTATATTATTCATCTCTCCAGAAAACACCCACAAGCCAGCTTTCTACTTAACATCAACTTCTTTGGCTTTTAATTTCACATATAGATGGAATGTGCAATGGATATGGGCATTTTCCCAGATGGATCAACCCTTTGACTGTTGAACCAATATTTCGTATTTATGGAACCAATAGTTGCATTAGTATTTGTAAATGTCCTAAACATGGGATCTTATGATCCTATTTTCCTCCATTTTACCACTGACACTTTTGAAAGGGGAAGTGACTACACAGGATGGAAGGATTTTTGTATTTTTATTTATTTCTCAGGTCACTAGGGCCAATGAATTCATAACATTTTAGCCAATCTGCTTTTGTATGACAGCCCCTCTCTATAGGACAGCTAGCCTAGACCCCCCAAACCTCATTTCCTACAGGCCAATCATCCCCAGTTCTGCTCACTAATCTTCATGGGAGATGGTTTCAGGTCCCCTCATCATTTGTACATTCAAGTCCCCTCTCCACTCAATGGGATCCAGTTTAGAGTATCTGGCTGTGACCAGCTCAAGCCACTATTACTCTGAACACTGTGTCTATTAATCTACTCTAGGTTACACAAGTAGTGTACATTAGCTTTATTAGCTGTCACATCAGACTGTTGACTCATATTGAATTTGCAGTCCAATAACACCCCTAGGTGTTTTCACATGAACTACTGTCTAGTTGCATCTCCATAGAATCAATTGTATCAAATGATGAATGCCTACAGGCATCTTCTCATCCATTTAACCATGTTAATCCATTAGCTACAACTCATTTTGTCATCTCAGTTCTTTGTTCTCCATTAATATTTGAAAAACCAACCCTTTTGCATATCCTCTTCAAAATATTCTGCTGTTTTTCTAAATTGCCCTGTTATCTGTTATCCTGGGGACATTTATTTTGTTGCTTTTTTTTTTTGCATCACCCAGGAGTGATTCATAGAAATGTGAACTGCTTTATAACAATCACATTCAGGCAAGCTGCCAGATGTTTAATGATTGCCCTCCATTCTAGTTCAAAAATTTGGAGAAATTAGAACTAGCTGATTTTTATACAGCATTCTCAGGTTTACAAAGTGCTTCACATACATTATCTCTTTTGATCCATCAAGCAACACTGTGAGGTAGGTACTACACATGTAATTAACTCCATTTTACAGAAGAGGAAAATGAGGCTTAGCAAGGTTAAGTGACTTGACCATGGTAATAGAGCTAGTATGCAATACAGTGGGAATTTAAATCTAGGTCTGACTTGACTATATATCTAGCATTCTAGCCTCTTTATAATGCTGTTTCTCAGTAACGGGAATAATTTACTAGATAAGCTAACCCATTCTTCTTGTGATAATACAGGACAGTTCCCAAGGGTTTATATTTCAAGTACATTATTCAAGTAATGGTGCATATGCTACTCTTTGTGTAAATGTACCATCTTGCCGAACAATCCAAATTTGGTAAATGTGATTATTTGCTAAGACAGAAGTGGGGTATATGTATTCAGTTATCTTCACCTTAAATATAGAAGTAACACTAAGATGTCTATAAAAATGATGATAAGAATAATTTATGGCAAGCATACCCAAGAGATAACTTCTGCTCCAGTATAAAACCAATCAATCAATTAACAAACATTACAAATAGGTACTATGAGTCTACTACATAGCAGGTATTGTGATAGGTACTAGAGATTAAAAAAAATACTCCTTCCCTTCAAGGAGTTTACACATGAGGGAGAGTGATATATGTGTGTATGTGTGTATGTGTGCATAATATATATATATACACATATATGTACATATGTATGTATCCATATAGACAAACATATACATATAATATGTGTATCTATAGATAGCTATAGATGTTATAGATATAGATAGATAATATATAGATATACACACAAAACACATACAAAATAGATACATATAACTTTAAGTTGCATGGCAACATATAAGGTCTCATGCAAAAAGTGGCAGTTAAACTGAGTTTTGGAGGAAATCAGAGGTTCCAGAAGGCAGGGATGAGGAATTAAGGCATTCAATATATGAGGAATAGCCAATGCAAAGGCACAGAGATGGGAAACGGAGAGAGAAACATGGAAAAGTGGACTCTTTCTATATATATGACTCTCAAATCAATTTATCCAACCCTGATCTCTCTTTTGACCACCAGTGTCACATCTCATATATCATAATCTCAGCAACTGGGCATATTGAACTAGAAGTCGTATAAACATCTTAAACCTGATACGACCCAAACCGAACTTATTATCTTTCCCTTAAAAGACATTCTCTTCCTAACTTCCCAGTTACTACTGAAGACACTACCATACTCCCAGTTATAGAAGTTCACAACTGAGGGGTCATCCTTGACTCCTCGATCTCTCTCACCCCCCATATTCAATCAACTGGCAACTCCTGTAGCTTTTGCCTTTGTGACAAATCTTAAATATGCCTCCTTCTTTCCTCTGATACTGCATCGACCCTAGTTCAGGCCCTCGTTACCTCATATATAGCTTCTAGCTCCAATTCTGCGAACCTACAACCCCAGTTTGGCCCCAGGCAGGGCTCCCTAAGCAAGGACCTCAATAGCTCAACATCAAATCAGCCTTGCTTATCATCTCAGCTCTAAACTTGTACACCAGGTCTAGTCACTGGGTTTTTGCTTTGTTCATTGTGACCAACCTCCCAACCTTATAGTTCAGTTCCAATAACTTGGTCTCTCCCTTGAATATTAAAATTTGGGAATCTCAAATTTGGGAAAAGCAGAATTTTCTATATGGAATTTCCTCTAATACAATGGTTTTTATTCTGAGAACACAGGCTATAGCAACTGTCCCATGCACTTTTCCCCCATCCATAGGTAATCCTGACTATAAAGGAGAAAATCAGGGATGAGTGGGTAGTAGGGCATCATCTTTCCTATACCTGCCTTCCTATATGTAAAGAATAGAGCTGACAAGTCAAGTCAAATCAAATCAGCAAACATTTACTAAGTACTTAGTATATGTCAGGCAAAAACAGTCCCTGTGCTCAAGGAGCTCACAGTCTAAGGGGGGGCGGGGAAAAATGCAAACAACTATGTACTTACAAGATTAATACAGGGTAGATTGGACATAATCTCAGACCAAGGCATTAATATTGACATGCACTAAAAAAAGT
Organism: Vombatus ursinus; assembly: GCF_900497805.2. Taxonomy (NCBI): domain Eukaryota; kingdom Metazoa; phylum Chordata; class Mammalia; order Diprotodontia; family Vombatidae; genus Vombatus; species Vombatus ursinus. Next base: position 24,914,259 of record NW_020948983.1, read on the forward strand.
GTTCTTGAAGAACACCGTATTTACAAGGAAATGATGAGACCATAACTATAAAAGTTAGGAGAATCCTGGGGATTCCTCATTATAATGCAATCTGAACACATTACAAGGACCTCCCACTTCTCACCCGCCTGCTTTGATTTAGGCTTCAAGGGCTTCTTCACACAATTTCTGATCTTTTTCACTTGGGAATTTAAAAAGTATTCATGGGTCTCAATATTTCCCTTCCCAGGCGCTGGATTAATTCAAGATTCTAGGGCAGAATTAAGCCTATAGATAGGGCATCAAATGATCTCAATTAAGGAAATATACAAAAGGAGCCACACTGATACATTACATGCTCTTTACACACTCATTGTCCCCCAAATAGTGACATCATCCCTTTGGTTTTTCATTATTATTCTAGCCAAAGTGCTTTTTTGGTCTGAATTATCTGAATAACTGCCTCATGCATCCATTTAACTTTGATGAAGAAATTCCTCCCTCCTATATAACTCCTTTCTTTGTTGGCTATATATTTGTATATGTTGCTAGGAAGGCTTTATTTTAAATAACTGGTAAATATGCTTCTCAGATGCTTAAGAGTACCTTTATGGTAGCTGATGTCAGGGGAAAGAATTGGACCCATCCATCCTTATTCCCCAACATTAAAAGATCATTATGTATAGCTGTACTGAGGAATGGGAATCATTCTCTTCCCCCTTCTCCATTGCTTGACTCTGCCATGTCCATATGGCTTCCAGATGGAGGCAACCAGACTTTCCACCCTGGGTCATGGTTTCCTCTTCTTTCTGCTCCTGGTATCTTTCTTTCAGAACTCTTTAAGAGCCTTGAACCTTGAACCAAGAATCCAGCCTTCCCAGAGTCTCTATTTCAAAACATCTCTAGCTATGCATTCTGGGATTGGTATGCCCCCTAAGACAGCACTGCACTTATAAACATCATTGATGACTTGCTGAGTGTTCAAGCTACAACATGTCCTTTGGAGTCATGTGCTGACACTGAAAACTGGCTTCTATCCAATAGACTACAAGAGCTTATTATTTGTTTTTCTAACAATGTATTTTAAAAAATCAGCCAAGATTTGCCAATCCTTGCTAAAATATATAAAAAATCTTTAAGATTTGAAAAGTCTTTACATACATTATTTCATTTGCTCTTTATAATAGCCCTTGTGGGTGGTGGTAGTGGTGGTAATTATTGTTATTATTTCCATTTTATAAATGAAGAAACTAAGGCTTAGAAAAGTCAAGTCAATAAGACTTTGTGAAGTGTTTGTTGTTATTTGTTATTCAATGGATTAAGTGCTTACTTCTGCCCAACAAGGTTCCAAATGCTGGGAATACTGATATATGCAAAGAGAAAGACATTATTTGCTTTCAATGAGTGCGCATTTTATTTTTTCTATTTTTTAAAAGTTTTAACTTAATATTTCATTTTCCCAATTACATATAAAAGGTTTTTAACATTCATTTTTTTACATTTTGAGTTCTAAATTCTCTTTCCCTGTTTTCCCTTCCCCCTCCCCCCACCCATTCAGAAGGCAAGCAAGTTGGTATAGAATATATATGTACAGTCAGAGCATGCATTTTAGTGGGGGAAGATCACAGATTAAAAGGAGCTAATGAAAAGGGGAGGGAATATGGTGGCAAAGGCTGGAAAGTAAAAGATGAAGGACATCTGCTCTTAATTCTTCCTCAAAATGGAGTTTCTATGAGGAATTCACCAAGAGAAGGATGCTGCAAGACTAGAGAGAAAAGGCAGCTGAAGTATGGTGGGAAAGTCTAAAGAGCATTGCTGGTCTGAAACCTCCTTCAGAATAGAGGTTCCAGGTCTCAAGGATAGAAAGAGGAATTCAAAACTAGCTCTCTCCAGGCTTGAAGTCAACACTCTATCCACTAATTTCTTCTTCATTAAGGTACTTGATAGCTGTCCAGACAAATCCTCCTTACTATAATGGTTGCTAATCTGGAACTATAAGGAAGATGTCAGTATAATCTATGTTCATGAAGCTCACTGATTCCCACCTATAACGAGAAAGGATCTCTTGCTCTTCTAAAGACTTACGGAGCATTACTTATGTCTCTAATGTGGCCCTTACCACATACTGCCTTGACCTATACATAGGATCACAGCATTTAGTAGGGAAGAAACCTTAGGTTCTTCTAGCACAGCCTCTCTGAAGCCCAGGGATGGGAATGACCTGAACAGAATCACAAGAGTAGTTAGTAGAAGAGCCAGCATTTGAACCCAAATTTCTTCTGATGCCACCCCCAAATCAGTGCACTTTCCACTCTACCTTATTTATATTCTTATATTATCTCATTCACTAGCTTGTCAGTTCCTTGAAGGCAGCCCTCACTCCGTATGTCTTTGTATTCCCCATAGCATGGTGCCTCCAACATAATAAGCACACAACGTATAGCAGGAAAATGGATAAATGTATCTAGAGTTTGTAAATTTTAATCTCTATAGTTGCCCAGTCTTCTGGGAAAAAGAAAACCAATTATATTACAAAGAAAACCAGTTATATTAAAATATAATTATCAAAAAAATTCAGAGACCTTTGACCAATCTCCTCATTTTATACATGGAGAAACAGATGGCCAGAGGAATTAAATAAAGGAATGTTTACATTCACTGGGGATGTCTATAAGAAGTAAGCCCCTGAACAGAATATCAAAAAAACAAAGAGAAACAATAATGAGAAGAGGTAAGTGAGAAAGGAAAGAAAAAGAAAAGAAGATAGCAACAAACACTGGGAGCTGGGACTGATTGACCAGGTCAATCTCCTGGTAGTTTTTGTTGGATATTTGAATTAAATGAGACAATAGTAGGTCACTTGACAGTTAACAAGAAGAAATTTATTTAGTCATACCAGGAGGCTATGAAGCAGAGATAGGCATTGAGGGAGGCAGGCAAGTGTAGATATAGATGGAGCATTGGACCTGAGTTCAAATCCTGATTCAAATGCTTACTAGTTGTATGACCTTGGGCAAGTCACTTAACTTCTGCCTGCCTCAGTTTCCATCTATAAAATGGGGGTGATAATAATAACACATACATCTCAAGGTTGTTGCTAGGATCAAATGAGATAATATTTGTAAGCTCGTTGCAAACCTTAAAGGGCTATATAAAATCTAGCTATTATTATTTTGTACCCCCAGTTGATGCAGCTAAGCAAAGTTCCCCTACCTGAGTTGTCCATCATAGTCTGACAGACAGCTAAGCACCAGCAAATTCCTGGAGCTCCTCATGGCTGTTTTGTATCAGGTAACCAGAAAGTGATTAGCCTTTTGATCTTTTGACTAAATCTTTTGTCTCTTGAGCCAACCATGTCTTAAGGAGGGCTTCAATATCTTTATGGGAAAAACTTGTTTAACTTACATGGGGTAGGTGGATTAGAATATCATTCTTATCATATTCTTTTTTCTGTTTTTCCCTGGAGTAATGATTCATTTTTTCCCAGATCTTTTGAAATGTTCAACAGTGGAATTATATAAATCCTAAAGTGGGTACTGAATGAAACTAGACAAAATTTTAGGTATTATTAACATTATGTTGCCCAAACTAAGCAAAGCCCACATTTCTCAAAGTGTAAATCCTTGCTGAGATTTTCTTCCCTCAAAAGCATTTTTAAAAAGTCTCCAAACAGCTATGATATAATATAGAGACAGTATCTTATAGTGAAAAGAATATTGCATTTGGAATTTGAAGTCCTGCATTCAAATTCTGCCTTTCCTACTTACTACTGGTGACCCTGTGCAAGTCACTTAGTTTTTAAGGGCTTTGGCTACCTTTCTTTCAGCTCTAAATCCCACCTTAAAGACGTTTCCCTGAGAGTAGAGCTTCAAAAGTAAAATTTGACAGGCTTTTAACTGCTACTGTATAATGGTGCTAAATACACCACTATAATTTAATTACCCTCCTCCTTTCTGCTGCAGTGAGATGGTAGAGATATGCTTTATGAGAACATGAGCTATTATGCCACATTACTGTTTCAATCAGTGTTTAACAAATGCATTCATTCACTCTTCAATTACATTCTGAGAGTGTTCACTTTAATAGGCTGACTACTTTGCTAATTTGTCTCCTAATCACCACAAACATGTTTGGCCTCAGTTCAGAGATGGTGAATTCCTATGCATCTTGTGGAAATAATAATGCCTCAGTTATCCAGAAATACATATTTCTGCAGTTTCAAGCATCTGCTATGGTGCCAAGCTGAAAAAAAAAAGTTTTGTTTTAAGTGTACCTAGGAGCGAGGAAACAACTCTTAAAGAGAAATAGTGGGTTTCTCCTCACTGGAAGAAGACTTCAGCAGAAGCTGTAGTGGGATAGCCCACTTGTTGGTTTTGTTGGAGAACTTTATTTTTCAAGGAGTTTGGACTAAATGGTCTCTAAGGATCCTACTATTTCTGAGATTCTATGATTCTAATACTGAAAACAAGGATGGTAATGGTAGAGTGTATCCAGTCATTTGAAAATTAAACTCATTGTCCAGATTTGTCAGTTTTCTAATAAGAAGTAAGATGGGGAAAAGAAACTTTATAGACCCTCTAGACCCATAGTTCTTAACTCTTTTGATGTCGTGGACCTCTTTGGCAAACTGATAAAGCTTATGGACCTCTTCTCATGATGTTTAAAAACGTGAAAAATGAAGTACATGGGATTACAAATGAAGCCACTTATATTAAAATATGATCATTAAAAAAAATTCACAGACCAGGTTAAGAGCTTTTGACCAACCTCTTAATTTTATGCATGAAGAAACAGAGGGCCAGAGGAATTAGGTAAAAGAATGTTTACATTCACTGGGGTTGTCTATAAAAAGTAAGCGCCTGAATAGAATATCAAAAAACCCAAGAGAAACAACGAGAAGAGACAAGTGAGAAAAGAAAAGAAAAAGAAAATCAGCAGCAAACACTGGGGGCAGCAAGCAGATAATAGAAGTGTCAGTGAGGGACAAGGGAAGGACTAATGATGTTTAGAAGCAGTGATAGGTGCAAGAAGGAAGTGACACTGAAAGAGGAGAGAGCAGGAGCCAAGAAACCAAAGACAATGACTTAGAGGCAATCAGGTATACCTCATCAGATCATAAGGATGACAGTAAGTTCTGCTGCCACCCAAACAGCAAAATCCCAAGGAGCCAGAGAGAATGATTATATAGCAAAGAGCCATCACAGATTAGTAAATTGGATGCTGATGCTGTAGGTAGGGGTCTTGCCCTGTGAAGACAGCCTTTCCCATACAGATGAAATGGTGCCATTCTAACTGCTAAAAAACAAGTCTGGGTGTGATGTAGCCCCAGAACAGATTTACACTCTTGATGAAACAGGTCTCCTTTTGTGATGTCTATCAATCACAGGCCTTGAGGTTAAAGATTAAAAAGACATGTTGACTTTTCTTACATGTGTAAAGACTATGGGTTCCCAAGAAAGAAACCCTTTAGAGACTGAAACATTTAATTGTTCTAGAGTTTGTTTTTTAAAGCATGAGGTTGTGTATGGATAGACTAAGAAGTTCAGAGTTGAGACTGATTCCATTATTTTTTAATCTGAAATTTGAAAAAAAGAAAGAAAGAAACAGATCTGCCAAGGAAAATGAAGTTTTTCTATTGGTAAACGGCTATAGAATTCATCTTGGGAAAGCAGGGTCAATCCTGATTTCTAGGGATAGTTTTGTCATTTATTTTATTTCATAAATCTATTTATTTTGTATTTATCTCTCCCCCCTCTACATTCCCTCTCCAGAGAAATATTAAAATAAAAAACAATATAATAGTTAATATTGCTATAGTGCTTTTAGGCTAGCAAAGCACTTTATTTATACTATCTCACTTGATTCTGTTAAAGAAAAACCCCAAAACCTGAAATTATTTTAGAAAGCATTTTGTTAGCTCATTTTGCAAAGGAGAGAGCTGGGAAAAGGGATGGTTCCCTCTTCCACTCTTTGTGAAGTTACATTATATAAAGTTCAGACAAGGGCGTAAGGGCAGTTCGCCTGTTTGGCCACAGGTAGGCAGTAAGGTGTTTGAGGTGTATATTAGCAGGTAAGTATAAACATTCAAATTTGGGGAACCCAAAACACAAGCTTTATGTGGATCCAAAACATGGCCTAGGTGAGAGCTAATCATTCCCTATAGCCATCTGGCCTCCCCTGAATATCTTTAAGATCAGCCTGATTTCTACTGCAAGCTTTGAGTTAGACAATTGCCTAGCCACATCAAGCTAGGTTCAAACAATATTAATAAATAATTAATAATAAATATTTTCCCACAATTCTCATAAGAACCCTATAAGGCAGGTATTATAATTATCTCCATTTCACTGATGAGAAAATTTTGGGGGAGCTAGGCAATGGGGTTCAGTGAATTGCCCAGGGTCACACAATGAGGAAATTTAAATTGAGAGATGTTGAATGCTTTGCCTAGGGTCACACAAATATTAAGTGTAAAAGACAAGATTCAAATTCAGGCCTTCCATACTCCAAGCCCAATGATCTAAGTCAACTAGCCACCTGCATTATGATGCAGCCATCATAATAAATATACTTGTTTAGCCTTTTCAGTTGTTTCCAACTCTTCATGACCCCATTTGGGGTTTTCTTGGCAAAGATACTGGAGTGGCTTGTCATTTCCTTCTCCAGCTCATTTTCCAGATGAGGAAACTAGTGAAGACTTAAGTGACTTGCCCAGGGTCACTCACCACATGAAAATGAGTCTTTCTGACTCCAAGCCTTGTACTCTATTGACTGTGCCATCTAGCTGCTCAATAAATATACACAGTCCAGCAAAATAAATTTCCATTTGGACATTGGTCATGTCCAAAATTGTATGTTTCACTTTTCATTTTAAATCCATCACCTCTCTTGTTATTTTACTGCTTTCCACTGTCACCTTGCTTATTCAACAGAGATCAAGGTATTATTCAGAATATGAAACACCTGTGAAGGAATTACATGACAGAGTTCATCTGTCATACAGTCATAATCATTCAATCTTCTTATTGTAATATCAAAGATTTAGGCCCCAGCCTGGACTTTTGTTCAAAGAGAAAAAAGAAAATCAGGACACTTGGAGAAAAATTGTTGCCTGGTTTAATTGATATGGTAGAAGTTTCATTTTATTCCACTGAATAACGGGGGCAGCTAGCCAGGTGGAACAGTGGGCCTGAGGTCAGGAAGACATAAGTTCAAATCCAGCCTTAGATACTTAAGAACTGTGTTACCCTGGACAAGTCACTTACCCTGTTTGCCTCAGTTTCTTCAGCTGTAAAGTTGGGATGATAATAGCACCTACCTCCCAAGGTTCTTGTAAGCACTAAGTGAGATAAGAATTGTAAAGTGCTCAGTACATTCCCTGGTATACTGTGAGCATAATATAAACATTAACTATTAGCTACTACGATAAAGAAGTGGGGGCTGTGGAAAAAGTCCTCCCTAAGCACCCTAAAACAAAGTCTTGAAATAATGAGAATCACCCTTCATTACCCATATGCCCATAAAAGAGTGGGTTGACACTGACGGTGAAGTATTAGTGCACTTAATATCGAAGTAATCAATAATGCTTTGAATACTATTCATGAGTCAAAGGACCTTCATAGAAAAGATGAAAAATATTGCTCCGGAGAATGAAAAATCCCTGGGAAGAAGTCTGCTTTGACCTTTGAGTCAATCATAGTTTAATCTCATAGAATTTGCTAAGTATGTTGATTAAATTCAGTGGACATTTATTAAGCACTTACTATATGCATGACTGACATGGCCTAAGAGGTAGAACACAGCACTCGCAGTCAGGAAGATCTGGTTAGGAGACAATGTGGTAGAGTAGAAGGGCAAAGGGAAGGAAAGGAATATGGATTTATCAAATACCTACCACATGCCAGGGACTGTGCTAAGTGGAAACTGAGGCAAACAGGGCTAAGTGACTTGCCCAGAGTAGCACAGTTAGTAAGCACCTGAGATCAGATTTGAACTCAAGAAAATGAATCTTCCTGACTTCAGGCCCAGGACTTCATCTACTGTGCCATCTGGCTGTACTCATTACCTCCATAAGAAAATGCAAATGACCCCCAAGCCAGACGCCATCAGGTATTTTTCAAGACAGTTCCGGGATAAACTTGGTATTAGTGCTCATTCAGCTGAGTATACCATAATATTTTCATTTTCAGCTCCATTGACATGCCATCTGAGGAAGACCGCTCTCTGTTCTAGATCATAGCATCTCATATCTTTAGCAGGAAGGGACCTTAGGGTCTATCTAATCCAATCCCTTTATTTTACAATTGAGGAAAATGAGATGCAGAGAGATTAGACTATCTACATCCTTCCTCCCATTGATACCTTCATCCCAACTCCCATTCAGAAGTCTTTTCTCCCTCTTTTTTTCTCTTAAGCTTAACAATAATTTCTCCTCATCATTCCTCTTATAGTGTTGTTTACTGATCCCATGCTATCTGAAATATTGTGTTAAATTCAGAATGCTGATTTTGTAAACAGAGGCTAAACAAAATGTATCCAAAGTCACATGACTGGAATGAGCTTGCAACATGGGAGCAACTCTCACTCAGCTACAAAAGACAAAATTAGAATCAATACATGGTACAGAAAAGCAGATTTTAGCTCAGTTTTATATGAGGAAGCACAGCATAGCAGTAGAGACTTCATCTTTAATTGATGAAGACCTAGGTTCAAGTCTCACCTTTGATACATACTGGTTGTGAGACAATGAGTAATTTAACCTCTCTGCGCTCATCAGCTCTATAAGAGTGTTAATTTCATAAGATGAAAAAAAAAAGAAATAGAGGGAATAAGCATCAGGTCATTGTCCTTCATTCTCAAAGAGGACCAAAATGACATCACTATGTTGAAGTCAAGGTATAGTATGTTCGACTATAGCTGAACACACCAATATGAGCTGAGAAGGCTCTACCACAGGTCATGTGCAAATAGTCCATGTGAATATCTAGAGTGGAAATGTCTCTAAATTTACCCATCTTGTGTTTCTTTTAAGTTACTGAAATTCTGTTTCACTCATAGAGCACAGTGCCTACTTTGATGTGGCCACACTATGCTGGGTGGTCCTGTTCCAGTGTCTCCCAAGTCTCACAATTGATTCCAAAGTTCTTCAGGGAGACCTTGAGAATGTCCTTGTATCACTTCTTCTGATCACCATATGAGCACCTGCCTTGCATGAGTTCTCCATAAAATAGTCTTTTAGGCAAACATACAATTGGCATTCAAACGATGTGGCCAGCGCATTGGAATTGTGCACTCTGTATAGTAGAGTTTTAATGCTTGACAGTTCAACTTGGGAAAGGACCTGTGTCCAGTACCTTATCTTGCCGGGTGATCTTCAGAATCTTTCTAAGATAACTCAAATGGGAGTGATTCAGTTCCCTGGCATGGAGCTGGTAAACTGTCTAGGTTTCACAGGCATACATTCAACACAACAGCTCTGGAGACCTTCAGTTTGGTAAGCAATCTAATACCTCTTCTCTCCCACACTTTCCTTCAAAGCCTCCCAAACAATGAGCTAGCTTTGGCAATGAGTGGGTCAACCTCATCATCTATGTGTATATCACTAGAAAGTATACTGCCAAGATAAGTGAACTTATACACAGCATTTAAAATTTCAATTCTAAATTTCTCCATTGGTTATAACCAATAATTCTACGTATGGATGGTATGGTGCTGGCTGGTGGAAAACCTGTGTTTTCTTGTTGTTAATTGTTAGGTAAAAATTAGCACAATCAACAGAAAATTGATCCATACTTTGTTGCATCTCAGCTTCAGAGGCTGCATTGAGTGCAGTGAGGCAAGGCTCTGTGCTTGCTCGCGTGTTTGTTTTTTTTTTAGCATGATGTTTTCATTAATGTTGTCAGAAGCCTTCAAAGAGGATGAAAATGGCATCAAGGCCAGCTATCACACTGAGGGCAAACTATTTAACTTGAAAAGGCTACAAGCCAAGACTAAAGTGGAGGGAGAGTTGGTGAAAAATTTTTTGTTTGCAGATGACTGTGCAAGCAATGCAGCCTCTGGAACTGAAACGCAAGGGAATAAACATAGACAAAGAGAAAATAAAACTATCATTTTTTTTCTGAGAAGATATGTCTATCATCAATTATGATAGAGATTTCATTTATTTTCATTTCAATTATGTCTAATTAAAGTTATTAATAAATTCAACAAAGGTTTAGGATATAAAATAAATCAATATAAATCATCAGAATTTTTATTACCAACAAAATCTAGCAGAAAGAGACAGAAAAATTACATTTAAAAATAACCACAAAATGTATACTAAAACACACATGGAAACCATGTGAATATAACTATAGAACACTTTTTACAGAATAAAGATGGACCTAAATAATTAGAGAAATATGTACCTATTATATGTATATATACTTCTATTTATAATTCAACCCAACAGTTTTATAATATATATGCATGTACATGTGTGAATATGTGTATACATATGTGTACACACATACATTCACACATACACACACATACATATGTTCCAAGTTCCTTAAAAAGTAAAACAGAAGCACCTTTACACCCTTTACCCCCACACTCAGATTTACCAAGCTACCTAGGATATTCTCAGCCAGTAGAGCAGGAGTCTTATTTTTTTTACAATATTAATCCCATGTCTCAGAAAAATGTGAACATATATCATTCTTGTTAAAACCTTCATTTCTCTCGGGTCTCTGCTCCTGACTCATCAGGCTTCTTCTCTACCATGTCCCTATAGTCTCCTCACCCTAGAAAATCACTCTGCCCCGGTAGCCCTTTCCTATGATTGATCAGTTCCTCCAAGACACTTCAATTTAAAGAAAAGTCACTCAGGCAACAAGTCAACAACTCAGGCCAGTCACTCAGTCAATAAGCATTTATTAAATGTTTACTATGTTCCAGGGTCTATGCTGAGTTTTGGGGATAATCAATGCAAAAATTAAGATAGACTCTGTCCTCAAGAAGCTTAAGTTCTAATGGGGGACGAAAACATTTGAAAGTAACTAAAAAAGCAGGGGAGTGAGGCAGAGGTTGTACTCAGGTGGTGGTATGATGGCTGAGTCCAGAAAATGAGGTATGGCTCATCTGAGACTCTTCCCCAAAACGGAGATTCCAGGATGAACTCATCGACGTAAGAAGGGACCCGCAAGAGCAGATTAAGAGGCAGCTACAGTATGGTATCATTGTCTGGAGAATCAGGAATGGATGATCTGGTGCCCTTTCAAAAAATGGAGATTCTGGGGAAAAGTTCATTTTGGGGAAGAACCAGCTGTGTTCGTTTCTATATTTTATGCTGGGCTCTTCACCTGACTTCTCAGATTTCCTTTTCCACCATGACCCAACTTGGGAGAAGTTTCTCTCTCCCATGCCTTTTTTTCAGCTTGCTTTTGTGTGTGTTCCTCCATTAAAATGTATCTTTTTGTATGAATTTGCATTTCCAGCACAATGCCTGGCACATAGTAAATCTTTAATAAATGCTTGTTGACTTCATTCTGTGTAAGTCTTTAATACAATCACACAGGCAATGGGGATCTAGCACAATATAGTCATTTCATACACCCGTGAAAAGCTTTTTATTTTCCTCTCTCCCAAACACCTTTGCTGCTCTAAGATCCCACAAACAGGCCAGGTTGTCATCCTCATCTCAACAGAACAGACAACTTATTTCAGTTACTTAGAGTTGTAAACTACCTCATTACTCTTTACAGCATCCCTCAAGCTTAAAGGTCAAGTGATGGATGCAACGGAGAATGAAATCATTTTCCCCCATCACCCTATAAAGAAAGTTGATCACTATTAACTACTTTGCTAAAACTTTTCTTGGCATCTTGAAATAGCAGATTGCTATGGAAGAAAACACAGTCACATTACCCAAGCTCTCTTCAGTTTCTGTTTGATTCAATAGAAACAAATGTATTAAGTGCTACCAACTATAAGACATTTTGTTAAGTTCTGGGTATATAATGATAGTTGTATACAGATTCTGCTCTCAAGGAGCTTACAATTTAGTGGGAGAGAGGGGGAAGATATGTACATAATAATTGACATATGGAAAGGGACACTTCAAAGGAGACATCCTGCCAAAATGCTGACAGGACATTTTTTTTTTTATTGAGGGGGAGTATGGTAGGAGGATTCAGGGAAGGTGTTGGGGAAAATATGTCAGCTGAGTTGACCTCTGAAGGAGTGAAGGGATTGCCACAGAAGGAAATAGGTGACAGTATATTCAAAAACTAAAATATTAGATAGGGCAAGTTGAGAAAGGAGACAGCAGTCCATTTTTGCTGGCATCTAAAATACATGAAAGGGAATAATATGTCTAGAAAGGTCCACTGGAGATCGGTGCCCTTTGAGGGCACCAGATTTTCCTACACTGATAGCCCAGGTGTTTCCAAGGAAGCTACATGTAATTACAAATTCAAGTCAATATTTTCTCTGTGCCTCCCATGTAGTAGGAATTCAAAAATGAAAAATGACGGAATTTCATAGAGCTTACTTATAGCCTACCATGGAAATATGTAAAGAGACATGGAGAGTACAGGGTGGGATAGGAGTAAAAGAGAGATTCAAAGTAGACCAAGAAAATTTGATCTTGAATAACATTTGAGTGAGGTGAGAGGAGCAGATCAAGGAGTACTTCAAGGATATGGTGGTACCTGGGCCAAGCCTCAAAGAAAGAGTAAGATGTTAACCCATTGAGTCAAAGAGGGTCTGTATTCCAGGAGTGGAGGCCAGTTTATGCAAATAAATTTACAGAGATGAGAGATGGAAACCACAAAGGAAAACCTGCTCTTTGCTCAAAGCTAAGGACAAGGGGGACACAGCTGCTCCTTATTGGCCAGATCTTGAGAGTAATCTCAGGGCTAGTGCTATTCATCTGGGATCTCGGAAAAATCTAGCATGTGTGCTAATCACTTGGGAGTTCCTGAATTAGTTACAGAGAGAGAAGAGTAATTCAATTCAATTCAATAAACATTTATTAAGTGCCTACTATGTGCTAGCAATAAATTGGTGTGAAACTGGGAAAGAATGTATAAAATGAGTAAAGAGAGGATTCAGTGAATGGAACAGAAAAGAGAGGGAATGGTTGAAAAGGTGAGTGCTAAAAAAGAAAAAAAAAGAAAAAATAAAAGGTAAGTGCTAGAGCAAGTGAATTGAGTCCTAATCCCAGAGGGATCTTGTGCTGGAGTCTGGGTCCTCATGCCTGTCTGTCTCTGCCTGGCTCTGGTTCTGTCACTTTTCTGTTTCTCTTGTTCTCCCTCTGTCTCTGTTGCTGTCTCTGTCTCCTTGAGAGCATGTATATGCATGCATACAAGTATACACATATATACATATATGCATGCATATACATGTATATATAGGAGTGCAGGGGTATTTCAAATGAATAATGGATATGAACTACTTTGCAAACCTTAAAGTGGCATATAAACACCAGTTATTATTATTAGCCTCCAATTACCAGGCTTCCAGTCTGATGTTGACTTCATTTACTGAGTCTTTTACATACTCCTACTAAGCTCAAACAATGTTTATAGTCAATACAGAGGTGTGATGAAAAATGTTTAACAACTTGGGGTGGGGGGCGGGGAATAGAGGGATATATGCACTCACTTTTAAGCTTAATCTTTGACTGGATCAATTGAAAATAATAGAAAAAAACCAGCCCTGGAGAAAAATGATGATAGTTATAAGATGCAGAGCTAGAAGGGTGCTCAGAGGTCATGCATACTAAACCCCTGATTTTACAGGTGAAGAAACTAAGGTCATGGGAAGGTAGGTGACTTTTTCCAGGTCACAAAGGATGCAAACCCAAGTCTTACTTATTTTGTCCATTTCTTGTGAAGGAAACTGCCTTTTATGAGAGATACCTTATTCCTTGACACTTCTTCCACTACTGGGTCCATCATGTTTCTTACCCTACAAGACACTAGTCAACAAGAAGGATTGAGGATATTTCTTGATAGAGGTAAGTCTACATGGAAAATAGAGAGAAAGCAGTGTCATGAAAAAACTAGAAAGGAGGGAGTTTACAGGAAGAGAGAGTGGATGAGTTAAATGCTGTAGAGAGTTCAAGAAGAATTAGAATTGAGAAACGGACATTACTTAGCAATTTTAAAACACTTGTTAACTTTGGAGCATGCAGTTTCAATTGAATGAAAGTCAGAAGGCTAAGGAAAAATGAAGCAAAGAAATGGAGACACTGAATATAGATAGCTTTTTCAAGGAGTTAGATGGAGAAAGGGAGGAGGAAATAGGATGATGGCTAATGGAAATAGTAGGATCTAATGTTTTACTAAGATAGGCTTGGACATATTTGTAGGTAGCAATAAAGGAACTATAGCTGGGTTCCTATAATCTGGTCATTGCTCCGATTCTTAAAATCTAGCCACTGGTCAGATTCTTATAATCTAGCCAATAGCCTACTAATGTTCAGACTTCTTAAGAGTCTGCCCAATATGATGGATATTCTAATAAACCTTGTCTTTGGCTGAAAGAAGGCTTGGATCAAATTCTTTTGGGCAGGACCCACGTGTTGTGATTTTGGGGTCCCAGCACCCTTGTACCCCTAAACCACATCATTTTGGTGGCCCATATGGGGAAACTGCCTAACCCGAATTCTTCTCCAGCCAAGACTGGAAGGTATGTAAGCCTCCCCTCCCTCCTTTCTTGCTCTGCAGTTAGGGTTGCTCTACAAGCACCCAGGCTTGGAGGTGCTTTTTGGGCAGACAGTTACAAGGCTGTCTCTCACTCAGCCTGACACTGTGAGGCTCTCAGTCCACTGGGTCAGTTCAAGGCCATGGACCTGGGTACACCTTCTGCAGCATAGAAGATAAGGACAGAAGCCCGATCCAGAAGTGTATGCTCAATTCTGTTAATTCCCTCGGCGCTAGGAAATTGAGGAAAACTGCAGTTGCTTTTTGGTTCCCTGAGGCTTACTTACTCCCTTCCCTCTGAACCGCTGAATCCTCCTTCATGGAGGTTACAGGGAAAGTTAGAACAACTAAAAATATCTTGGCATATTCTGGAGGTTTTGTGATTGCTCCTTAAGGAGTTTTGAAACACTAGTACAACCTAGTCACTCCCTTCCCCTGAGTCAAGAGGGTATCTGTCAACCCCTCTCATAGGAGAAGAGAGTTTCAGTCTTTACCCCACACCCTTGATTTCACCCTGCCCCACCTGGGATAGGAAGGAGGGGGGAGGGGCAGCAGCTACAGTGTGGGCCCCCCTGGCAATGGCCTAGGGCCCTATGGCAACCTTTTCCTGGAAGCATCACCCAGGTTCAGCACATCCTGCTCAAGGTAATGAAGCTAGCTTCCAAACTTGGGTAAGCAAGCTCTTTTAAATTTGTAGTTTTAACTGTGAATGATGAGATGTTGATTCTCTGTGTAAAGTAATTTGGAAGTGCATTTAACAAAACTGAAGTCACCTGATTGGTAATGGGTTTGTTTCAAGTTTCAAATTGGTGAACTTTCTGTATCAGCTATGTCAAGCAGCTTTTCATAATTTGGTTATCACTAAATAATTTAGCTATTTTTGGTTATTGTTTTAATGTGTAAACTAGCCAAAAAACTTGTTTGGGTTATACATGGCTTGCTGAGAATTTGCAAGTGTATAGAAATCTCTAATGATTGACTTTTTACATTAGGATAAATTTCAGTTTGAGATGTAAATCCTGGAAAAGCTTTTACAGCTAAGACAATTTGGTTATTGTAGATTATTGTTTTTAATGTGTAAACTTGCCAAAAACTTGTTTGGGTTTTGTTTTGTTGAGAATTTACAAGTGTATAGAAATCCCTAATTATTGGCTTTTTACACCATGATAAATTTAAGCTTGAGAAATAAATCCTGGAAAAGTTTTTCCTAAGCTGTGATTAATAAAACTTGCTGTTTGAGGTAAAAGTTCATAGGATTTTTTGAGTTGTCTGATGGGTCATAGTCTATCAATAATCAATAATCTACCATCTGAGAGAAATGCCACAAGCTACTCAGAGAAAGTGATTCTGATGGGAAGTCAGCACTGGGAAAAGCTGAGAGGACAATTTTAGCCCCAGTCTAAGATGGGATCCTCTTGGCTCAGTTTCCCCTTTATGTTCCTTTGAAAGGGAATGTTACCCACCTGGCTATTCCTGAGTCTGGCTGTGAGGTGGATTTGATACTGCATAGTTGAAAAACTGAATTTCTGAATCTAAACAGACCTAAGGATGTTTTATCCTCTCAAAGTTGGGCCCTAAATCTAGTCTCTGCTTTATATCTGGGCCCTGCAGTTTTTTCTCAGATTTATGTCTTCCAGACTATGGGTCATTCACCTACAGTTGATAGCAAACAGTGAGTACTAGCCAATGTCCCACATCATTCCCTGGATGCAGCTTGTGCTCGGTTCCAGTCAACCTCCTCTTTGGGACACCCTCGAGGCAGGGACAGGTCTATGCCCCTTGCCAGCAGGAAGCAGTTTCAGAAGCTGAGACCTTCACCCCTTACTCTAAAATAATTTGGGTCCCATTTGTTTGAGGGGGGAACGATGGGGTTGGGATCTGGGCCCCTGAAAGGAAAAACCCTAGACTTTCCCACTTGGCCAAATCTCTGGGATTCTCCTGAGGCTATAATTCCATACTTCCCTATGGCCCCAGGCCACTTCCCACCCTTAATCATATCTGGGCTCCATTCTCCCTTGGTCATCCCTGGAGTTCTATTACCTCATAGACTACTTGGCCATTCCTAGATCCCTCTCACAGTCTTTCTGTACTTAAGGTCCATCTTACCTCCATTAAGATGCTGGGATTCCTATAATCTAGCCACTGGTCAGATTCTTATAATCTAGCCAATAGCTTACTAATGTTCAGACTCCATTAAGAGTCTGCCCAATATGATGGATATTCTAATAAACCTTGTCTTTGGCTGAAAAAAAATAAAGGACCTATATACAGAACAATTGAAGATTATAAAGGATGGATAACAGTGAGAATAATCTACTGAAGATGATAAGTGGGCAACTAGATGAAGCAGTGGATAGAGTGCCAGACCTGGAGTCTGGAAGACCTCATTTCAAATCTAGCCTCAGATACTTCCTAGCTATGTGATCCTAGGCAAATCACTTAACCCTGTTTGCCTCAATTTCCTCATATTTAAAATGAGCTGGAGAAGAAAATGGCAAACCACTCCAGTATCATTGCCAAGAGTCAAAAAAAAAATTGTAACCCAAAATAATGGGGTCAGAAAGAGTCTGATATTACTGAAAAGACTGAACAACATATAGAATAACTGGTCTTGGCAAGATGATAAATGAAGTCTAGGAGCTGATAAGATCACCAAATGAGATAACACAGAGAGAAAAAAGAAGAGGACCCAAGACAAAAACTTGGGTGTTATACCCAGAGTCTCCTCTCCAGAGACTGAGGGGAAAAAGGAAATAGTATAATTTGATGCTTAGGGATTTTGAAGTGAGGAAGATGAGAGAAGATGTAGATGTCATGGAATGAGATAGGTCTTTATCTGAGAGAGTAGGACAAGGGGTGGGGATTTTGTGGGAGGCTTGAGAAGAAAATAGAATAGCTGATGTGTGTCAAATAGTGACTAAATTAGGGAGGAGTAAAAGGATTAGCATAGTATATTCAGCAAGTCACACTAAAACAGGTATTTCATTGAAAACAGGAATATAAATTTATTAAGCAAAGAGAATTAAAAGATACATTATCAGATTTGGAAAATTTTTACTCAAAGACAAATATTCTGTTCATCAAAATAAGAATTATCTCAATCAGATAAATGTTTTGCCTTAGGAACTTAGCTTTAACAACCTAAATTGCACCATAAATACCAAAGTCAGGTAGAAGAAACTATCAGAGGCAAATGACAAGGGCTAAGATTCATGACAGAAAGAAGCCATACACACAGTTAAAGTACTGGGAAGAGAATTATAGGCTTCCATCTGTAGTAAAAGGACTTGTAGAAAGATAGGGCAAAGCAATGTGGACATTTTTCCCCAAGGACCTATTAAACCATTATTGATGAGGTAGGTTGGATCTTCTAGCCAGATAGAAAAAATAAAAAGCGTCTCTGATCCTCTCAAACCTCCAAAAAGAGAGGAATGACAGACAGATGGAAACACTGATGGAAACAAAGAGGGAGAGACAGAAGGAGAGGGAGAAGAAGAGAGAGAGGGAGAGAGAGATTACAATTGTCATCTGAGCTCCTAAGCCAGCTGGAGGAAAGAAAGGGGAGGAAAAAAAACATAAAATTATCCTTTCCAAAACAAAAGAAGCAAAATATGGGAGTATGAAAATGAAGAATCTATGTTGAAAACAACTTGCTTCTTATTCTTCTGTGTGTATATACATATAAATATACATATATAATATATATATATTTTCGAACTGCTTATGGATATAGGAATACCATTATCCTATCTTTAGTTCTTCATGTTTTCCTCGTAGCGATGTAAGTATTCTTTGTTCTATCACATCACTTTTAAATTTTAGTCTGGCCTTGCAAAGCCTTTGTCTACTTTACAGACAAAAATTAGGCACACAAAAAAACTTTGGAATGCTTAGCTTCTTTAAGATTAGCCTAGTTTACTATCTGACTACTCTTCATTCTCCTCAGTTGGTTCATTATCCATCATGCCCACTAATCATGGGTGTCCACCAAGGCTTTGGTCTGGGTTTTCTTTTCTTCTGTCTCTGCATCCTTCTCCCTCGGTGATCTCCCCAATTTCTGTGAGTACAATCATCTTTATGTGTCTAATCCGTAAGTCTTCATATGCATCCTTTTCTTGAACTCAAATTCTATATCAGCAATTATCTGCTGGGTATCTCCTGGAGGTACTGTCAGTACCTCAAACTCAACATACGCAAAATAGAAATCAATATCTACCCCCTCTATGCCTCCCCTCCTAATGCCTCTGTTTCCGAGTCTCTGTTGCTTAATATTATCACAATGACACTGGCAGTGACTATAGAAATAAATCTGTACACGGGGTGGGGGGGGGTCACTGCTTCTCTTCTTCTGGGATAGAGACAAATTTAAAAAACAAGTTGTGTCTGAGGAAAAGGCATAGTAAAGAGATAACACAGGAGCATGTAAACTCCAGACACACTAGAATTTGGGAACCAGTTAGCCAGGTATATCTGATTAAAGGAATTTAATTTTTTAAAATAATATATACTAGAACCTCTAAGAAATCCAAGAGATAGTGAGGAAAAGATCCTGGAGGAAAGCAGGAACTCTGAAATATATAATATTTATGAGGCTACCTGTGACTTAGTCAAAAGGATGAAGTACCTGATTTAAAAAAAAAAAGAGAATTAGAAACGTAACTTTTTTTCAAAGAAATATAGTTTTCAATTGATAGAATGGTCACAAAGCAGACATCAGAGCAGATTGGAAATTTGGGAACAAAATCAACACTGGGGTGAAAATATTAAATGTGTAATTTTGACACCTACTGTGAAGCCATGATTAAATTGTGAATCTTCTTTTGTTATTTTCTCTTTTAAATCCAGTGTCTTTATTTGGAGATCTTTCAGACAATGTAGATTTTCATCTGTCAGGGATGATTTTAGTGGAATCTTGTCTGAGGCAGGGCTCAGAGTGATGTCTTGTATACAGTAGTAAAGTGTCCTATCAATATTTATTGACTAATTGAATTTTAAAATTCAAATTTATTGACTGATAATTAAAAATCCTATTGAGGCCCTGTTAGTTCAAAAAGTCGAGTTCTGGAATGCTTTTGTCTGGTCAACTTAGCCCTACAAAGAAATGGAGTCATTCAAAATACAGCCTTAGACAGAGGTGGGGAACCTGAGGCCTCAAGGCCACATGTGGCCTTCTAGGTCTTTGGGTACGGCCTTTTGACTGAGTCCAAGTTTTACAGAACAAATCCTTTTATTAAGGGGATTTGTTCTATGAAGTTTGGATTCAGTCAAAGGGCTGCACTTGAGGACTTGGAGGGCCATGTGTGGCCTTGAGGCCGCAGGTTCCCCACCCCTGCTTAGAGCTGACAGCTACCTCATCTAGCATAGAGGTATCCAACAAGCCACTGGCTTTATGCAGCCTATGACACTCCTGAGTGCAGCCCAACCAAATTAAAATGTAACTGGGAAATAATGAAAAAAATCAATAAAAATACAACAAAACATAGACAATATTACATTTTAAAACTAAGCCAATGTGGCCTTAGAGATCCTTAAGTATGGATTAGTGGTCTCCATTTCTATTTGAGTTTGACACCATCAAATTCTAGCTCAACCTTTTTTTTTAATTGATGAAGAAACTGAAACACAAAGAGCTGATAAGACTTGCCCAAAGTCACTCTGTTTTTTAGAAATTGAGCCAGGACTGGAACCCAAGTTTCATGATTTTTAGGCCAGAATCCTTTCCCTGACACTGTAGCCCGTCTTTCATGATAGTTATAAGCTACCTTATACTATTTCCCAAACACTATCTATCAAGGATTGCAGATCACTGATGTCAACATAGAACCTCCCAAGTGGGGCTTTCTCCCGAGAACTTCTGACATCTTCCGTAACAGTCCACAACAATGTTAAGGATGGCGTGGTGGCAGTGGAGATGTCTGAAACTGGGCAAGCCGCTGCCCTTCCAGAGCTTCCCAATGGCAGATTAAAGCTAAGAAAGAGACCCAGGTATTTGAGTTGAGTGATTCGACCAGACGCCCCCAGCTATGACCAGTTCTCCTGTCTCTAGAGTTGTCTACAATAGCAAAAGGAATAGTAGACCCTGGTCTCCAAGCAACAGCTGTGAGATCTTTACTCCTGCTGATCAGGAGAACGTTTGCTTCATCTACGAAGCATAGCAATGTGTGGAATGAGACCTCCAGAACCAGATGTCTGGCAGCAAGCATGGCCTGGTAAAGGAGTATGTGGAAAAGGTCACTAACTCCAGGCTGAAGACTTTCAAACCTTTTGACTTGAGTGACCTGAAATCCCAGAACATACGAGATGCCAAGAAGTCCTAAGGACAGCGGCCTGGTTGCCCCCTTCCTCCCCATAGCTTCTGGAAGATTGAAAGTTGCAGAATTTATGTTGGTTTTTCTCCCTTTCCTCTGGGTCCATCTCCCTGGCAGGGCAAGTAAAGATCCATGCTCATGTTGGGCTGAGCACCTGCGAGGATGGACTTGATTGGCACTCCAAGCCTTCCCTCCCCTTTTCTTACTTCCTTTTTCTTTAGGGAGGTTCCCAGTTGTTACTGTGATTTGGGGGACTTGGTCCCTGTCACCACCCATCCTCTCTTTCTGTACTCTAAACATATACGTCTCTGGAGCTGCCTAGCTCTGTCTGCCCTCCAGGCAGCCTAGAGCCCTCATTTTCCCTCTTTGGCTTTTAGAGGCCAAGGCAGCTGAGCATGGCATCCCTCCCATCTCTCACTATACTTCTGAGATTAAGTGGAAGGAGCAAGGGACATATGGGCGTTCTGAGACCAGTGGGAGTTGGATCAAATTAGTTCTCTAAGGTGGTGAGGTTAAGTAGCGGTAGCCCCATCCTTCTACAATCTGGTTCCACTGTAGAAATCTGCTGTTGCCTCTGTCTTGGGCAAGCTGAGAAGTCTCCATTCTTCCTTCCTTAGGTCTCTAACTGAGGCCCTTTCCCTGCTTTCCAAACCTTATTGGCCCCAGCTCCCTCACGCCTGGGTAGCCAGCTAGGACCCATTCCCTACAGGGTTACCAGGCAGCCATTCCGAGTCTCTCCTAGACCAGCAGCTTCTCTCCTCAGTAGCCTCAGTGGCTGCCACTGCTCCTTTGTCTATCCTATTCCCAGCTGGTAATTTTATTGAGAGGTTTACCAGTAGTTTCCCTTTTTCTTTCTGTTATAGTTTGAGAGCTGAGTTGTTTGCCCTGTAGCCTGAGGGGCTGTAAATAAAGATGGGGTTAGGCATTTGGGAAAAAAAAAAACAAGGTTAAGGATGAAGTAATGAGTGCAACCAGGTGGCACAGTGGCACAGATAGAGTGCCAGCCCTAGAATCAAGAAGACACATCTTCTGAGTTCAAACCCTGCCTCAGACACTTACTAGCTATGTGACCCTGAGCAAGTCACTTAACCCTGTTTGCCTCAGTTCCTCATCTATAAAATGAGCTGGAGAAGGAAATGGCAAACCACTCTAGTATCTTTGCCCCCAAATGGGGTCAAGAAGAGTCAAAAATGACTGAACAACAACAGCATCAAATCTTGGCAACCAATCATCATTGCTTTACCCTCTCCTCAATTAACAAGGGCAGACTTCCAAATAATGACCATTTTTCTACAATGCCAATGCAACCCTTCTCATGCTTCTGTTTCTGGAACATTTGGAGTCATTGCAGGGTGTCGCCATCAATGTGCTTTAGTCTAGTGTTCTGTTTTCTAAGAGGCTGGAAGCACTCCCACAAACACAAGGCTGTTTGTCTCAGAAATCTATTTGAAAATTTCCTGGCCTTTTCCAGTAGGAAAAGAGAATTTGCCAATTCCCTCTGTCTCTCCTCATTGTTTTCCCAGCAGGGCTGTTTGCACATTGATACTGTTCCTTACTGAAGTTGTGTTCCCATATTTCTGGTAGATTTCACCAATCCACCCCACAGTCAGATTCTCCTGCATTTTGGTCTGCTGACAAAACTCTGTGTGTGCTCACATACCCTTTATTCTTTCATTGTGGCATGCTTGGCTCACTTGAAGAAGCTGCTTCAAAAGGGGGTCTATATCCTCTGCTATGACTGACTCGCAATTATTCATGCAAATGGAGGAAACAGAACTCCTTCCACCCCCGCCACCCTCCAGCTCTTATTGTCTAGACTATCATGCGATGCATAACTCTGCACTGCCTGGCTCCTCTCTTGCTGCCATTACTGACAGCTTTCCCATTGTTTCCTTCTTTTCTATTACTAAATTACTCATGAGTCTTTTTCTTAGCTCTCTAGCCATACTTGGTAAGCTTCTCAGGGGCAGAGAATGCGTGATCTTTGTAAGCCATGTGCATGGCTTTACTTGACAGAGCAAGGAGGGAGTGTGGCAAGCACTCCACTCTCATGAAAGAATGTTGCCTCAGGCAAGCAAGCCGAGGTTGGCAAACCAGCACTTCCCTGAACACATCTGCTCCCTTGGAGCGTGCTCTTCCTGACTCAGGGCTTGCTTCCACAGGTTTTGAAAATGACTTTCTACTCTTGTTTTAGACCTCCTGCCTCATCCAACAGTTTTAACATTCCCAGTGAAATCTGTTTGACCAGAGACTGTCTCTAATTTATTTTCTCTCTGATTACTACTTGAATCATATCTATGTTTCCCAGAAAAAATCTACAGTTCAATTCAACAAATAGTTATCGAGTACCTGCTATCTGTGGAGCATTAGGGGATGCAAAGGCAGAAACAAAACTGTCCATGCCATTAAGAGACATACATTTTACAAGGTGGGGAGACAGAAATTCAATTCGGGTCAACAAACTTTTACCTTATGAGCAATGTGTCAGACAAAACATCATGCTAGGCACTGGGGAGACAGAGTCCTCACCTTCAAGGTGCTTATGCTTTACTAGAGGGATATAACATGTTCACAGAAAAAGAAATATGAAGTATTTAAAAATATTATAAGGAGGGAAACAGCATCAAATCTAGAGGTGCCAGGAAAGGCTTCCTACAGAAAGTGGCACATGAGCTTTAAGGAACAGATTTTAAGAGAAAGAAAGAAAGAGAGAATATAGTCCCAGAAATGGTTCATGGAAGTGGTCAATGGAATGTCACACACAGTTGAATGGTTTGATTGAAGAAGAGAGTACAAGCTGGGGAGTAATAGAACTTTATAAAGGTAAGTGAGAGTTAGATTGAAGAAGGTTTTAAATTCCAGTCTGGAGATTTTGTATTTTGTTCTAGAGGCAATAAAGAAACAATGAAGTTTTTGAGTGGGAAAATAGCAAAGATCAACATCTTCAGACAAACAAACTGGCAATTATGGGGAAGATAGAGTCAAGAAGAGACAGAATTGAGGCAGGAAAAACAATTAGGAGACTATTGCAAAAGTCCATGAAAAAAGGGAATGAGGGCCAAAACTAAGATGGTGGTCTTATGAAGGGAAAGAAAAGGAGAAATCTGAGAGCTTTTGTATAATCCATTGGACTCAGATACTGATTAGTTAATAGGTGGGGAGAGAGTCAGAGAGACAGAGGGAGAACAAAGAATCAAAGATGACTCAGAAGATGTAAGCCTAAGGATGTCCTCAGTAAAAACCAGGAAGTTTGGAGGAAGGATGTTGTGTGGTGGATAGAATGAGTATTGTTTGGGACATTATAAGACATCCATGGAGACACTGGAACAGCTAATTGGTAATGAGGAGTTAAAATTTAGAGAGGCATTGGAGGTGATTGAGATGATCTAAAGAACGGAGATAAAATGTAAAAAGATAAAAGGAGTGAGGACAAAGACTCAGGTTATATTCATGTTTGGTGTATAATGATTCAGCAAAGCGGGTGATCAGAGAAAAAGCTGAGTCAGAGAAACTCAGAGAGAAGCCTAAGTATCCAGAAGAAGGTGATGAACTGCAATGTCAAAAGCTTCACAGGGATAGAGTAAAAGGAGGACAAAGACTATTAGTTACAGCAGTCGTTAGCCTGTGAATCACCTTGGACAGAGAAGCTGCAGTTGAATCATCTGGAAGCCAGATTGCAAGGGACTGAGGAGTGAAAGGCTTTCTAGCTTGGCATACCAGAAGCCAAGCTGGCAAGAAACTTAATGTTACCACCTTGCTAGAATGAAGCACCCCAGGAGGACTTTGGTGAAGAGAACTCAGAGTTGATTTACTTACTCCTTCCCTGACTAGGCTTAGGTAGAATCTTTATGTAGCTCTATTGAGCTCTTTGCCATAAAAATTACTTATGTGTATGCATATATGTATGTATGCATGTATATATATGTGTGTATATATGTATATAAATATATATTCATATGTATATCACTTTAGATTTTTCAAAATATATTTACATTTATTATATCATTTCATCCAACAAGATAGGCACTATGCTTATCCACATTTAACAGATGAGGAAACTGAGATAGAATGAAGATAAATGGATTTTCCAGGATCACACAGTTATTAAGTGTCTGAAACAATAGATCTTCCTGACTCCAAGTCCAATGGTCTATCTATCCAGTGCACAACCTAGTTTCCCATGTAGATATTACTGCGACAGCACATTCCAGATGTGATACATCTGCCATTGTTCCCCTCGCTCATCTTCATGCTCTTACCAAGCAGAGCTGGTCAACACTTCTCCTGATGTAGCTCACTTTTCTGTCTCTATGTCTTTGTTTACACTCTCTTCCCCAACCTCCCATCTTTGGGATGTTATTCAAAGACCAGTTTAAATATCAGATTCTCTACGAAGGCCTCATTGAGTGTCTTAGGTTATATTGACACTTAGTAGACAATGGGATAATGATTCAGCAAAGGGAAACCAAGAAAGAGTTCTGTCATAGAAAGTTGGAGAGGAACACTAAGTATCAGGGAGGAGGGAGCGGTCTACAGTGTCAAAAACTGTAAACTAATATCTGTTGTATTTCTGGTACTTTTTTTCTTTAACATATATTCTGCCTTGAATTATATCCCTATTTCATTAAAAATCCTTGGGAACAGGAACTATGTCTTATTTATCTTTGTATTCCCTCCCTCATAGTGCTTAGCATAGTTCTCATCCACAATAAATGTTTGTTTAGTTGTAGACAAGATGGAGAAATGTGGTCTGGCTTCTAGATTCCCTATAGTTCCAGTAAAGGTTCTCAAGCCATACCTGGAATTACTCAGACATGTGGAGGCTGACCACATCACTAACCACAGAGCTTCTTGGAATCCATAATTTCCAAATTCCACCATTCCTTAAACCAGAGTGCCCAGAACATCCACATGTCTTCATGGTGAAAGAAGGGCATTAAGACCTAGCAATAAATGTATATGAATTTTAATTCAGTATTATTATGCCATAACAAATGATGAAGACGATGGTTTCAGAATACTTAAATAAATACTTAAATACTTTAAATATTTAAAGGAATACTTAGGAATTGAGGCAGAATTAAGTAAACAGAACCAGGAAAACAATTTATTCTATGACAACTTTGTAAAAGTGACCAACTTTGATAAACTTTAAAAACCCTCATCAATTCAGTGACCAACCGTGATTCCATAGAACTAATGATGAAGTATTCTACCCAGTGACTGACAGGGAGGTAAGTATGAGCTATACCTTTTGAACATGCCCAATTCCAATGAAGCTATCTTTTTTTGTCTTTGACTATGAATATTTGTTGGGGGAAGCTAGGTGGCAGCTAGGTGGCACAGTGGATAGACCACCAGGCCTAGAATCAAGAATCTTCAAGAGTTAAAATCTGACCTCAGACACTTACTAACTATTTGACCCTGGGCATGTTATTTAATCCTGTTTGCCCCAGTTTTCTCATCTGTAAAATGAACTAGAGAAGGAAATGGCAAATCACTCCAGCATCTTTGCCAAGAAAACCCCAAACGGGCTCACAAAGAGTCAACTGAAAAAATGACTAAACAATAAAAACAACAAGGAGTCTTTGTAACAAATTCTTTTGTTTTTCTTTTCCTATTCTTTCTGAGGAAAGGTAAAAAAGAAAGGAGAGAGAAAAGCAATGTTTGTTCATTGAAAAAATATAATTTAATTTATTTTTAGGGACCTATTTTAAATATCCCATGGATTGCAGTACTTGTTCTGGAATATGTAGTAGCCACAGCCAAACTCACAACATTAATCCCAGTAGAAGTGATCACAGTTCTGAAGCCATCAGTAAGAAGTCCTGAGGATGACTCCATCTCTAAAACCTACTGCAGGAGCTTCAGAATTTGTAATTTGGACCCATTTGTAAAGTTTTGCTCTGGAGGCCTGACATTCAGATTCATGCCACTAGCTGTACACATATTCAAGGACAGTGATTTGCTGTTGATTCTCTCCTTTGGCCTTGTTGCAAGTTAAAACCCAAATCAGTTTCTTAAAAAGAACCAGATTGAAAAAATGACTACATGGTAAACCAGAGATCCCTTGTTTGTAAACAATTACAACCCAACCTTATAGGACATTTACATAGAGAGCTGTTTATATAAGCCTTTTCTTTTATTGTTAAATTTCTTTCCACCAGAAAGTTTCTGGGAAGAGGCACCACTTTCTGAGTTAGCTTATTCGCTGTCAGATCAGAGAGTTGCAGATTCTGAGCTGGAAAGGATCTCAGAAGTTTTACTGTCCACTGCTCCCACTTTACACATTTAAAAAAAAAATGGAACACAGAGAGGTTAAGTGACTTACCTAAGGTCATACAGTAGGTGGCAGAGCCAGGGTTTAAACCTAGCTCCTCTGAATCCAGAGGCATACACTTTCTACTATTATTACATCAGCCAGGTTCTCAAAATGTGACCCACATGGGATCCCTCCCACAGACTGTTTCAAAAGGAACATGAGCTCAAAACTATTTTCATAGCAATATTAAGATGCTATGTGCCCATTAAAATACTCTTCTCTTTTCCAACTATGTATCAGCATGAGACTAGATTTTTTCTTTTCAACCGAAACAATATATCACATTGCATGTAGAAGTAGATATGAGAATCCAGCTGATTTCTATTAAGCCAGATGTTAAAGAAACTTGCAAAAATATGTAAAACAATACGTTCTTTTCATTATTTTTTCTTTTGGAAAATAATTATTTTTCATTAAAATATGTTACTTTAACATGTAACATGTCTATTGCTGTTATTTTAAATAAATAAATATTTTTATAATTACTAGTTTTAATTTCTACTTTAGTAAATATCAATAGATATAAGCCACATAAACTGAAAATCTTTGATGGAGTCAATAGTTTTTAAGAGTATAAAGGAGTCCTCAGACCAAAACTTTTGAGAACCACTGGTGTAATTAATTTGGAATCATGGGGGGGGGGGGGACACAAACATTTGTTAAAGTCCTACTATGTTCCAGGCACTGCGGTAAGTGCTTTACAAGTATTATTTCATATTTCATTTGATTCTCACAACCCCCGTGCGGTAGGTACTAGTATTTTCCCCATTTTACATTTGAAGAATTTGAGGCCGACAGAAGTTAAATGACTTGCCTAGGGTCAAATAGCTAGTAAGAGTCTGAAGCTAGGTCAGCTACCTGGTGCAGTGGATAGAGCATTGGCCCTGGAGTTAGGAGGATCTGAGTTCAAATTTGACCTCAGACACTTACTGGTTGTGTGACCCAGGGCAAGTAACTTAACCCTTATTACCTCCCCAAAACAAAACAAGAGTCTGAGGATGGATTTAAGCTCAGGTCTTACCTGATTCCAAGGCCAGTGCTCTATTCACTGTGCCAACTAGCTCCCAGGTGACCTAGATTTAAATCCCACCTCTAAGTCTTGTTACCTATGTAAACATGGGCAAGTCATTTAACTTTGGTAAGCTTCAATGTTCTTTGGTCTTATATGGATATTAATGTGTCTGCTACTTGTCTTTACAGAGGGATGAGGAGGCAGTGGAGTTGTTGGGCTAATTATAGCTAAAGTCCTATAAAGCTAGCCACTATTATTGTTGCTTCGTCTTCCTCCTTCAGTCCTCAGAGTCTTCCTAGTTCTTTACAGTTGCCTTCACTTTGCAACCTCTGCCTTCAGATATTTGTACCCTCCCGATTCTTTTCCTTCCAAATAGTTTTTGATCTGTTGTTGACTTTGACAATGATTCTTCATGCATGCCTTGGTTTTGGCTGGTCCGTTTGAGATTAATGAATTTACTCTGAAGTTAGGTTTTTGGAAATGGACCCATTTGGACCTGTTCACCTGGATGCAGATCACCACCATGACTAATATTGAGAGAAAACTGCATGATATAATGTAAAAACTTCTAGACTTAGAGTTAGGAGACCATGATTGGAATCCCAAATTCTCTACTAATTAACTCTATGATAGTGAGCAAGGGACTGAATTTCTCTTTCTCTCATTGTCTTCATCTGCTAAAATAGGAAAACAATGTATATGGTGTTGATAAGGGGAGTTTCCCCCTATCCACTCCCAACCACAACCCACAGCCATCAACTCAAGGAGCTTTAAAAAGTTTCAAATTTTTGAAAATATCTCCCAGTGGGGAGTGAATGAATTGAATAAACACTCTTTGTGCTCAGAATCTTATATATAATACATGGCAGGGTAGAAAGACTACACATAAAGGGGAGCTAGAAAGAGGGGCAGGAAAGTGAAACAGATTGAATGCCTTTTTACAACTATGGATAGATATATTCTTAAGTAAACAAAAGCTAGAGGCAATCAAAAAAGATAAAATAGATAACTTTTATTACATGAAAAAATTTTGTACAAAATTAATGCATCTAGATTAAGAAGAAAAGTTATTGAATGGGGAAAAAAATCTTTATATTAAATTTCTCAGATAAAGGTTTACTATCCAAAGTATTAGGCAGCTGGGTGCCATATTGGATAGAATTATGGGCATGATTCAGGAAACATCATCTTGCTTAGTTCAAATCTGGCCTCAGACACTTACTAGCTGTATGATCCTGGGCAAATCGCTTAACCCTGTTTGCCTCAGTTTCCTCATATGTAAAATGAACTAGAGAAGGAAATGGCAAACCACTGCAGTATCTTTTCCAAGAAAACCCCACATGGGGTCACTAAGAGTCAGACATGACTGAAATGACTGAAAAACAATATCATCCAAGATATAGAGACAAACAAATAGGTGTGCATGTATATATATATATATATATATATATATATATAAAATATATATGTGTGTGTGTGTATATATATGCATATATAATGAATGTGTGTATATATATGTACATATACAAACACATAATGTATACATCAGAGCCCAGGGTCCTTGGGACAGAGTCCAGATTCCAGAGTGAGATAGATAGATGATTGATAGATAGAAAGATAGATAGATATCAAAGGATATGAACTGTTTCAAAAGAATTGCAAATTACTAATGATTATATAAAAGAATGCTCCAAATCACTAATAAGAAGAGAAATAAAAGTCAAAACAACCCTGAGGTCTTTACTTCATATCCAGAAAATTGACAAAGATGATAAAAGATGGGAATAGTCCACTTTGGAGGGGTTGTGCAAATGAAAGGACACCAGCACAATGTTGGTGAAGCTATGAATCAGTACAGTTTTGGAAAACCATTGGGAATTATGCAACTAAAGTGACTAAAATGTTATCTTTGACCCACTTTGACCCAATAGATTCCACTATTCCTCCAGGGATGTCATTGAAAAGAAAAAAATCCTGATAGGCACCAAAATATTTAAGCAGCACAGTTTGCAGTAGAAAAGAACTGGCAATAAAAGTAGATGTCAATCAATTCAAGAATGACTAAAATTGTGGTACATGAATGTTAGAATATTATTGTGTAGTAAGAAATTACAATTATGATGAATAGTGAGCAGCATAAAAAGACATTAATTTATGCATAGTGAAGTAAGCAGAGCCAAGAAAGCAATATATTCGATGACTACAACAATAAGTAGAAAGGGCAACCACGAAACAATTGAAAGCAAATGTTACAGAATTAAAAAGAACCAAACATGTATATATATATATGAAAAGACAGCTCCCCCACTCCTTTACAGAAGTGGAAGGTTCACAGGTGTGGAACACTGAATATATGTTCAACAGTTTTTATGTATTGATCAGTTTTTCTGATTGTTTTCTCTTCTTCCTCTTTTTCTTTTTCTTAAAAAAAGATATTTATTATATGGAATGGTTTTCTGGGGGGTGGAGAAATACTGGGAGAAAGTTAGGTGATTTATAAAATTTTATTTTAAAAGAATTTTTTAATAAAAAGAAAAGAAAAGGATGTGGAAGGGTAGAATTTGGAAATGGCTGAGAAGTAACATGATGACTTTGTTCTGTGCAAGACAAGACAAAAGCTCATCTAGAGTCAGGGTCCCAGATACAGAGTCCAGATTCTAGTGGGAGAGGTATAGGAGTGAAGATGGCATGGTCTGGAAATGCCATCTTGTTGAGAAGACTAATGACATCTCCTGATTAAGTTTCCATCTGAGGCTACACTCAAGATGAATTGGTTAGTCTGGATATCCTGAAGGATAAATTTTACTAATAGAGTATCCTCCAAGAAAAAGCCCAATTTTGACAATGTGATCTCTGGGAGGAGCCACCCATCTCCAGGGTCATGCAGAAGGAGCTGACTAATCTTATAAGGCCTTTCCCCTTTTCTTTTACCTTCTAGAAAGATCCTGAGATCATAGCAGGAACTATTAATGGCTGATTTAAAAGGTCAAAGGTATATGGCACATTGATAGTTCTGATTTTGAACTCCCTGTTGTCAATGTAAGAACCCCATTCCCTATCCTCCACCCTCTTCTCCCTTATTCTTATCCCTGTCACTTCAACCCCTCCTCCAAATTAATGTCCCATTCAAGATCCTCTGTACTCTCTGGAAAGCCTACTCCATAGTTAACAAATTCCCTTTCACCTTAATCCTTTTACTTTCTCACCTCTTCTCTCTTTGGGCAGTCACTGAGACTTGGCTCCTTTCTAATGACACAAAATCCCTGGCTACCCTTTCAAGTACTAGTTGCACTTTCATTAATATCCCAGCTCACCGGTTGTGTGGGAAAGTCAGAACACTCCTACCTTACTGTTGCCATTTTCAGACTCTCCCTGTACCACCATCACTTAATAACCTCTCCTTTTTTGAGGTTCATTCAATCCATGTTCATCACTCAAAGATTCTGGTAGACGTTATCCAGCAATGCCCAGTACACACTCCTTACTTCATCAAGTGAATTCAGTTTTTGGCCCTAGTCTTTCTCCTTTCCTCAATTCTTTCTCTCATATTATGAAACTTCAGCACATATGGGTGCTCCTTTAAATATTTTAACTTCTGGCATCTTGATTGACTCATTTATCCTAACCTATTATCTTACTCCACCTCAGCAGCACACAGAGATGGTCATACTCTTGTTCATCAAAAATGTTCTACTTCCATTCTCATGAACTCTGGAATTTCTTCTTTTTACAATCCTTTATCACTCCATTTTTCTCTGACTTTATGAACCCTAAACTTATTCTTCAACCTCACCAGGCTCTGTAATCCCTACACCCCTCCATTCTTTCCCAGGCTATCATCTCTTCCTTGGATACACTCACCTCCATTCTGCATCTTGGCCACTCCTTGGTGAACTCAACATCAACCTCACTTGAATCCCTTACCCTCTTATCCTATGGCCAATCAGGCCTTGTCATGGCCCATCCTTGGATTACTTTCACCATTAGCTGCCTTCAGTCCCATTTAAACGCTGGTGAATGAAGCTGGAAGAAATTGAGAAACTGGGTCCACTAAAAATTTGTTACATGATCTCAATTAGGACTTAATTCAGAATAAGTTAAGACTACCAAAGAACATTAAGATAAATACAGATAAATTTTTTTTTTTGCTTAAGTTAGGTATAATAGGATGATAGCAGAAAAGATAGTGATTTTAAAACTAGAATGGACTTCAGGAGGATGTCTAGTCCAGATTCTTAATTTTTCAGAGAAATGAAATGACTTAACCAAGGAGTCAATTTCTGCTTAGGAGCAGAAATGGAATTTGAACTCAGGTCTTTTGACTCCAAATCCTGTTATTTCTCTTGCACCATATATACAGCTGCTTCCAAGAGTGGAGAGGTTGGTGAAAATGAACAGCAAGGAGAAAGCAAAAGTGCCCAATTTTCCTTCTGATTTCTCTGACTAGAAAAATTGTCTTTGATTTGAAACAACAAAGCAAAAGTAGTTAATAAGGAGTTGAAATTCCCAAATAAGGAACAATTGACTGTCCTAAATGAATTCAAGTCACCAAATTCAGAAAAAACCTATATCCCAGGGTACTGAAAGAGCTGGTGCATGTGACTTCTGAATCGTTGTTAGAGACCTTTGAAATATGATGAGACCAATCAAGATGACAGAGTAGGGGGAAGCAATACAACCCAGTTCTCCTCCACAATACTCCAAAAAGACAAAAACAAAATGCACCATGCCAAATCCTGATCAGGAAATCACAGGGAAACTCAGTAAGGATTTTTCTAGCCAAGTTTGGTACAGGAAGACAAAGATGGGGTCCAGCCAGAAGGACATCTCATAGAACATTCCAATGTAAATTGGTCTAGGGATTGGGACTATGCAGTAAAGAAAGAAGTCCCGAATGGAGCAGTCTTATGGGGCCTGAGGCAGTGCAGGAAACAAAAATAGCTGCCAACTGGAAACTTTGTCACTCACACCCCAAGCTGACCCCAACAGAGGAGTAGAGTCTCAGATCCAGTCCCCAGGCCAATCTGAAGCAATAGCAGAATAGCCAAGGAAGGTAAATTAGATCAAGGGGGAATCTAAAGTTCTGCCACTTTAAACCTTCAGAGGCTTCCAGCTAAGTGCCAGTGCTTGGGTGCAGCAGTGATTCACTGGAGCTCCAATCAGAGGAAAGCCTATAGTTGTGCTGCGCAGAGCCAAATCAGAATCAGGAGCTTGCAAAGGTGAGGCCATGAGGGCACAGGTCAGTCTTTGTCTTGGATCAGATTGTTTGGGGTACACTGAAATATGGTAGGCCCCCAACCTAGCTGTTACCAAGATCTTTGAAGAACATAGCACTCAATATACAGGAGATAACCACATGGTCTAAGAGAATATAAAACAAGAAAAAGATCTAGATATTTCCTTCAGAATTGCCAGAGCCTGACCAGGCTAACACAATGTCCAAAGTTAGGAAGTAGAGATGGAAGAATAAGCAAACAAAAAATAACTCTACCATAAGGAGCTATTATAGCGAGAGGGACCCAGATACAAACCCAGAAAAAAGGAATTACTACAAAACTCCTACAAACCAAGTCTCAACTGAAAAAAGTAGCTTGGGCATAAGTTCATTTAGAATTCCTATCAGTTCCAAGATCAAATATAAAATGTTCTGTTTGATCTTCAAAGTGCTTCATAAACTGTCCACCACTATCTCTCCCTTATGTCCATTCTTCTCACACCTTACTCTTTCTAAGCACTCTTCAATCTAGTGACAGTGGCTTCCTTGCTGTTACTTGCACATGACCTTCCATCTCCTGACTCTGAGCACTCTCACTGGCTGACCCCATACACGGAACTCTCTCCTACTTCATTTCTGCCTCCTGATATCCTCAGTTTCCTTCAAATCTTAGCTAAAGTTTCAACTTCTGCAAGAAGCCTTTCCCACTCCTCCTTAATCTGAGTGCCTTCCCTCTAAGTCTACCTCAGATTCATCCTGAGAGTATTTTGTTTGTACATAGCTGTTTGCATGTTGTCTCCCCCTTTTAGACTGTGAGTTTCTAGAGGTTAAGGACTGTTTTGGGTTTTGTTTTTGTTTTGTTTTGTTTTGCCTTTTTTATATCCCCAGAATTTAGTACAATGCACATAGCAAGCACTTAATAAATTTTAGTTGATTGGACTTGACATCTGGTCCTAGGTGCCACGCTTTAGGAAGGACATTGATAAGCCCACAAATATCCAGCATATTTTGACCAAGATGGAGAGGGGACTACATGGCATAGACCATGCCATATGATAATGCATTATGGTCACTGAGGATACTTAGCCTAGAAAAGACTAAATGGGAGAGAATGGAATAATAGCTATTTTTAATACATGAAGGGCTATCACATATAAGAGGGACTAGAAATAATGGGTGGGGGTTACATCAGTCTAAGACCAGATATCAGGAAAAATATCTTAATAATTCCATCTGTCCTATAATGGAATGTTAAGCCTTGGGGTATAGAGGCTTCTGCCTCAAGGGTCAACACTTATACATTATAGAAAGGATTCTTGATGAACTCTAGATTGGACCATATAGATTCTGAGGTTCTTTCCAGCTCAGAAATTCCACGATCCTGAATAACAATCTTAAAGAAGAGAACAGAAATTTGAATGAAATGTGTCCCAGGACACTAGATAGGTTTATAGTATGAAAAATTGAATATTAACTTATAATTGGCCAAAGCTTACAAAATCTGCATCTAGAAGCCATGCAGCAGCAATGGAAGGAAAAACATTAGATTAATAATTTAGAGGAGGTAGTGGACAGGGTTGGATCTGGACTCAGGTGGAATGGACTCAGTTTGTATTGTATTGTACACATGAGTATGCCCTCCCCATTTCTACCAGTTGACATCCTACCCACTACAGGAAGAAGGACAAAACCGGTGGTCCAGTAGATAGAGGTCAGGAAGACCTAAGTTAAAATCTGGCTTTAGACACTTAATTAGCCATGTGATGCTGGGCAAGTCACTTAACCTCAGTTCCCTCAACTATAAAATGGTGCCTGGTTCAACCATTATACATTTTTAGGGGAAGGGGGGGGTGAGACAATCAGGGTTAAGTGATTTGCCCATGGTCACACAGCTAGTAAGTGTCAAGTATCTGAGGCCAGAATTGAACTCGAGTCCTCCTGATTGCAAGGCCGGAGCTCTATCCACTGAACCACCTAGCTGCCCCCCAGTCCAACCATTATGGAGAATAATCTGAAACTATGGCCAAAGGGCTATAAAACTCTGTACCCAGCAATAATGCTATTAGATCTGTACCCCAAAGAGATCTAAGAAAAAGGAAAATGACCCAAAGGTACACAAATACTTATAGCAACTCTTTCTGTGGTAGTAAAGAATTGGAAACTGAGGGGATGTCCAGCAATCTAAACAAGTAGTAATATATGATTATGAAGGAATACAATTGTGCTATAAGAAATGATGAAGGGGGGGAGTTTCAGTAAAACCTGTGAAGTCTTATGTGATGATGAAAAGAGAAGTGAGCACAACCAGGAGAGCAATGTTGTAATGATAATCAACTGTGAAAGACTTGGTTACTGTGATTGATAACAATGATCCAGGACAATCCCAAAAGACTCATGAGGAAAAGTGCTGTCCATCTCCAGAGAGAGAGCTGAAGCACATTGTCTTTTCTTTCATAACATGGCTAATGTGGAAATATGTTTTGCATGACTTCTCGTGTATAATAGGTGTCATATTTATTGCCTTCCTGACAATTGAGTAAAGGGCTGGAGGGAGGGAAAGAATCAGAAACTGAAAATAATATTTTTTTAAAATTAAAAAACCTGTTAAATGGCAATAGTTATGGTACCTACTTCCCAGGATTGTTGTGAGGATCAAATAAGAAAATATTTGTAAAATTCTAGCAAGCTTAATAAATCCTTGTTTGTTACTACCTTTCCCATTCCACAATTAAGTCTACAAAGCTTAAAATGGAAACATTAGGTAAGATACTCTCATGTAAATAATCAACAAATATTATTAGCTGCCCCCCCCTTTTTTGCATGCAGAGAGAGTAGACATAAAATACTTGTAGAAAAGGAATAGAGGTTGAGTAGGTCGAAAACGAAGGATGTTAGAGAGGCAGAAGGTAGACAATTTCATCCTATTGAGGATAGGTCCCTGCTTAACTTCAATGTTGTCAGACCAAATAGAAGCATCTTCCTCAGGGAGTTCTTGTTTCAAGGCTACAAAGGAGGGAATATTTGACTCCTGCAATTTTTGGAGTGTATTTCTTTTTTAATTTAGAGAATATAAAGGACTTTCATTCTCAGAGGAGCCAGAAGTCGATTTTACTGAATGCCGAGTAGCACCATTAAGAGTGATTCCAGAACCTAATTTAGCCACCAGGTGGAGACTTAGCCTTCTGATAGATTCAGGGAACAGCTAAACTCTTGTGAATGGTAGTCAATTATTGTATGTAGTGCAGTGTGTACATCGTTATGTGTCTTTAAGAAGGAGGAAATAAAAGATCACATTCTCAGCTATTAGATCAGCCTGCTAGCACAGGATCTTGTACATAATAGAAAATTAATAAACATTTAATTAAACTGCATACCAGGGAGCAATGTTTATTTTATTTCTCATTAGATCCTGCTTCTGCAATCTCATACTGTATGTTTCTTTTCTGCATCCACAGAAGATATACTAGACATACTAGGAGCTCTCCAATATTTCACAGACAGGGCAACAGTCCAGTAGGCCATCTACTATCACAGAACTAGAACTGGAAGGGACATGAGAAACCTTCTACTTCAATTCCTGATGCCTCTTCATTTTATAGGGAAGGAAACTGAGGCCAAAGTGGGGGGGTGGTTTTCTAAGGTCACACAGGAAGTAAATTTCAGAACTGGGATATGAACCCAGGACTTAAAAGTCCAAAGCCAGAGTACTTCCACTGCATTACATTCCCTCCCTTTTAACTTTCCATTATGCTACATAATCAGCCCATCTCCTTTTCCTGACTGTAGGCATCCCTGGTGTTTTTGGTACTTCCTTCTTGTGGAGAGGTTGACTCTGGAGATAGGTTTCATCTGCTTAGACTTTCTTCACATCTTTCCATTGCCCTTTGGGTTGACTACCAACATTGACTCTTCTCAAGATAGAAATGTCCTATGATTCGGGCCCATGTAATATCACAGGGGAAAAAATGTATGAGTGGTAATGGTGTTTGGTGACATGGAGCAGCTTGTTCCAAATGTAATCCGAGCTGCTTTCTTCCTCTTATTCAATTCTGATTCTGCTCACTGTCATAACATGGGCGCTGTCTGATGAATATAGTCACAATGTCAATTTTAAGTAGAAATATCTGGAGAACTTCACTATGTATATGGAATCCCCCATCCACACTATCTTTGACTATTTCTGAAAAGTATTTAGATAGTATTGAACAGCTAGGTGGCACAGTGGATAGAGTGCCAAATCCAGAGTCAGGAAGACTCATCTTTCTGAGTCAAATCTAACCTCAGAAACTTACTAGCTGTGTAACCCTGGGCAAGTCACTTAAGCCTCTTTTCCTCAGTTTCCTCATCTATAAAATGAACTAAAGAAGAAAATGGCAAACTACTCCAGTATCTTTGCCACGAAAACCCCAAATGAGTTCATGAAGAGCCAGACACAACTGAAAACTACTGAACAAAAACAACAATATTTAGATAGTACTATTTGGATCCCAGGGACCATCTCCCAATTATAGGACAAAATTAGGTATTTTTTTACTATAATGTAATTTCTTCTCTTTTTCAAATTTATTATTTATTTTTAAGATTCTTTTTAAAATTTAAGTCCCAGGTTCTCTTCCTCTCCCTTATACCTCCCCCACTCACTGAGAAGGCAAACAATATGATATCAATTACACATGTGAAATCATCTAAAACACATTTCCATATTAGCCATATCACAAAAAAAGAAAAAGAAAGAAAATGAGAAAATTCTACTTTAATTAGCACTCAGTTCATCAGTTTTCTCTCTGGAGGTGGATAGCATTTTTTCATCATGAGTCCTTTGAAATTGTCTTGGATTATTGTATTGATAAGAGTAGCCAAGTCTTTCACAGTTGATCATCATTATAACATTGTTGTTATGTTATACAGTATTCTTCTGATTCTTCTCACTTCACTTTGTATCAGTGCATACAGGTCTTACCTTGGTTTTCTGAAACCACATCCATCGTCATTTCTTGTATCAAAATAGTACCCCATGACAATGGGGTGCCACAACTTATTCAGCCATTCCCCAATTGATAAGCATCCCCCCAATTTACAATTCTTTGCCACCACAAAAAGACCTGCCATAAATATTTTTGTACATGTGGGTTCTTCTCCTTTTTCCTTGATATCTTTGAGATACATACCTAGTAATGGTATTAATTGGTAAACAGGTATGCACAATCTTGTAGGGTTTTGGGGGGCATAGTTCCAAATTGTTCTCCAGAATGGTTGGATCAGTTCACAACTCCATGAACAATTCATTTTTGTACCTATTTTTCCCTCATCCCCTAAAGCATTTGCCATTTCTGATCAATGTGAGGTGGTACCTCAGAGTTATTTTAATTTGCCTTTCTCTAATCAATAGTGATTTAGAGCATTTTTTTTCATATTATTGTAGATGGCTTTGATGTCTTCTTAAAACTTGCTATTTATGTCCTTTGACCATTTATTAATTGGGGAATGAATCTTATTTTTATAAATTTGACTCAATTCTATATTCAGTATATATTTGAGAAATGAGCCCTTTATCAGAGAAGCTTGCTGTATACTTTTTTTTAATTATTTCATTGTCTGTGGTACCTTTTAGTAAAATGCAGTTTTCCTAATTATCTCTTTTAATTAGGTCTATTTTTGCTTTTGGTTTATTCGAGATCATGATTGCTGCCATTGACTTTTTTACTTCAACTGAAGCATAATAGATTCTGCTCCAGCCTTTTATTTTAAGTCTTTATGTCTTTCGATTTCAAATGTGTTTCTTGTAACAATATGTTTAAGAATTTGGGTTTCTAATCCATTCTACTATCCACTTGTATGGGTGAATTCATTCCATTCACAATCACAGTTATGATTATTAACTGCATATTTCCCTCCATCCTATTTTCTTTTGTTTATTCTCTCTCTCTCTCTCTCTCTCTCTCTCTCTCTCTC